>NC_090197.1:14783470-15383470 GCF_033026475.1 Channa argus
TTTCATTAGCATAGGGCTCTTGCCAGGGTCTGTTTTTCATGTAACATGCCACAGTATGTGGGAAGTGATCAGATGAAACAATGGTTGAATTACATTTGGTTGATTCAGTTCAGGGTCCTCATACTGCGCAGGCTGCCATAATGGGACACAGAAATGTTATTAGTAACACCTATGAAATTTCAACTATTACAAGTCAAAATGTCTGCTGCGAACAAGGCCTAATGCTCAAAGACACTGTTTCAGTTTTTAATCCAATTCCACTGGCAGGCAGAGCCTTTTATCTGTCATTATGAGCTGACATTTTGCCTCCCACGATAACTGCTGACTGTCTCAGTGCTCCATCAGAGACCTAAATCTTTGTATTTAAGTACCTATAAATTGACAGCTCTCTGATCCTAATGGGACTCTTAATTAGTGCCTCATTAAAGACAGGGGCTCTGTAAAGGTCAAACGTGTAGACGGTTGACATCCGTTGTAAGACAAATATACACTATGTTGTCTGCTGCAGGTGTCTAATTGGAGTCATCAAAATCTAGGGCAGTGCTAATTAAATCCAGGTCATTCACGTAATACCCCAAAAACATTTTTTTTTTTTTACTTTACTCATAACTGTTCACACAACTATGTCTGGCTTAGTTAAGCTATTTAGAATCAGCACATTTTTGCAAGACAGAGCAAAAACAAACATTTAAATTTTCCAGAAGTCAAGAAGGTTTAAATTAAGAAATAAATAAGCAGAGATGAAATTCAGACATGTAGATTTCGGCATTTCAAGATCAAAGCTGAAGAGCATTGAGCTTTGAAATGCATTCCCCACCTAGCTGCCCTATTTTAAAACCACTCTTAACTTAATGAGGCCCCTTACTCTTCCGCCAGAATGCAGAGTCACTCCTCTTCATTTGTCAGACACTAAGATGCTGCATCTCCTAAGTCTATAACTCACAGTCGCCAACCTCCAGAATTCTTACTCCTCCCACATACAATTCACTTGGCTCTTAAGTTTAAACCATCCAAATGATAACAGGACGTCTTAATTCTTTTTTCTTTTGCTTACCTGTTTACACTCACCAATGACCTTGCTAGTACCAGGATGGATCCTCTTTAGCTTTCAGAGCTGCTTTAATTCTTTGTGGCATGGAATTACCAAGGTGCTGCAAACATTTCTTAGAGATTTTGGTCTATATTGACATGAGGGCAACACACAGTTCAGTTGACAGGACTGGCACCCACTGTGGTCTTCTGTTTCAAGGACTTATGTGTTGTGCCTTCAGAGGTGTTCTTTTGCAAGCCTCAGTTGTAACAAGTGGATATTTGAAGTACTGTTGGCTTTCTATCAGCTTGAACCAGTTCTGCCATCCTGACCTCTGACCTCTGGCATCAATATGGCATTTTTGCCCAGAAAACTGTATATTTTCTCTTTTTCAGACAAAGACCCAAGAGATGGCTGTGCATGAAAATCCCCATAGAAATATTCAGAACAACAACCTTACGACATTTAAAATCACTTAAATGTCCTTTCTTCCCCATTTTGATGTTTAGTTGTAACCTTAGCAGATTGACTTGACCATGTCTACATGTCTACATGGTTGATCTGCTGCCTATCCTGGCTGTCATAGGGCAAGTTACACCCTGGACAGGTTGCCAGTCTATCTATACACAGACAGACAACCATTCACACTCACATTCACACCTATGGGCAATTCGAAATCACCAATTAACCTAACATCCATGTCTTGGACTGTGGGAGGAAACCCGAGTACCTGGAGGATTAGGAAACCCCTGCAAGCACAGGGAGAAAATACAAACTTCACACACACAAAGGCCACGATTGGTTTGTGAATCTGCAACCTTCTAGCTGTGAGGTGGCAGCGCTAACCACTCCAGCACCATGCTGCCCGTCATAGAAATTCAACGTATTCATCAACAAAAAGGAAGCCTTAAACAAAACCTATGTACTGCCTGTGCGAGTGCATGACTGGCATAACATTTTCCGTTTCAGTTTATTTATCAGTGAGTGTCAGGTTGAGGAAGTCTTAAAAAGAAATGCATTATTCAAAACGCCTAATGTCTATCAGGTTGCTATGAAAACCTTAGCAGATGTATCAACACTCTTCAGACTTTTCACTGGGTATTAAATGTTAGGACACTACACTGTGAGCGATGATACAACATCTGAACACACAAACTAAGCCAATAACGTTCAGGTGCAAGTCTGAAAAGTGGGGGATAGATTAGTGGATCGTTGAGAAAAAAAGCTTTTTTCTTACAACCTTGACATAAATGCGAGTAATACTATCAAGTTTGAACGGGTAGGTCGTTACCCTCACAATGAGAAATTAAAATGAAAAACATTAGTAAAACCATGTTTATACATCTTTTGGAACTAATTAGAAGTTTGTATTACCTTTCAGCTCTAAGACAGAAGGTTTTATTTGTGCTGCTTTATTGATGTACTATTAATCATACATGGGGAAGTACTTTGTTGAAAGAATACAAGATCTTTGTGTACTGTATGTCTATTTAATGATCAGGGAGTGATTTAGGCATAAGAAGGTCTCCACTGGGAACTTTATAAAAACGTTAGCTGGAGAAAGCATTAAATAAGCCTTAACCGTTCAGCTAATATACCTTAGTGTATTTATTGACTAGTACAATTGAGAAACAGCTCACTTTTCTTGATGATATGGCTGAGTGGTTTCAGGCCGACATGTGGTTCTACAGCTCCTGATTAGTGGGTGTATCTTTTGAATGAAGCCATAGGGTGCTATATTTTACAAGCTGTGCCACTGGAGAAAGTTTTGTGGGGAACAGGGCGGGCCATTTGCATTTGAAACAGCTTTGCTCTGTCCCTGTTTCAGTCTCTCTCTCTCTCTCTCTCTCTGCCTCCATGGCCCCGGGCTAATGCTCTCTTTTCCGTCTGGAGCAGGCCTGTGCACCTGTGGATCACACACACACAAACACGCACACACACAAATGCAGCTACACTTTCTGTAGGTAATTGGAAGAGGTTTACATTTTCTGTTAACATAATGATGATTTTCAGACAATTAATTTGAACAACAAGTCACAAATACACTGAGTATTAAAAGTAAGAGTAAATAGATCTTCTGAGTGTATTTACGGCACTTGGTGAGGGGGTTGAATATAGGTGATTTTCTTGCTTAATAATTCACAAAACATCGTGTTTTTTAACCTTTAAACAAATCCACAATCCTTCTCTGCGTGTTTTTGTTGCGTAAACATAACCACATGGGACTCTGGAATCAGAATCTTTTGATATTAATTAATAAATGGCACCTCATTCATTTACCTAAAATATTGCATCGTTACATTATCCATCCAGTGCAGTACATTCCATATCAAAACAGACATAATAATGTGCCGTTCGGTTACATAAAAATGACATTTTCAAGAGATAGGGTTACAAACACACACACTCACAGACCACAGTCCAGGGTCCAGCTGTGGGCTAGAGTGGAGCGTTTGGTTTAGCTAAGCTTGCAGTCCAGGCTTCAATAGCCTAATGATGCACAACTGGCCATCTGTGTTAGTTAAAACAGTAACTTCTCTTCCCCTTTAAGGTAGCCCTGCTAATGAGGACCACAAAGTAACTGCCAAACATACATCTCTTTGATAATTTCAGATTTAGACTAACAAGAACAAACAGTTATTGCACTTCTTCAAAGATGAAGAGAGTCTAGTCGACCCCTCCCTCACTTTTACAGCTATCAGCCTTTTCCTAACAACATGGAGGGGCCAATAAATACACTTTCACTTCACTGTAAGCAGTTCAAACAGACATCTGTCTCCTCCAGTATACAAAGAGTTGCCTGTCACTTCCTTCCACCTGTCAGTCAAGGGCTTCACCTGAAGTGCAAAGGGCTCAGGGACGCTCAGATTCCAGTCTGACTGGTGACCTGACAAGTCCATAAGTAGAGGCATGTGGCTCACATTCGCTGTTTTTTTCTTTCTATCCCTGTCCCTGCTGGGAAAGGATTTGCTTTGTGTAGGACTAAATGTAATTTCAAAAGCAGAAGCTTGTTTTAAACAAGCAGAGTGGATACATTTAATTCATTGGTAACATGAACTGAAAATACTTAAGCTATTTAAGGGAATGTGCAGACATTGATGCAGGTCATTCACGTAATACCCCAAAAACATTTTCTTTTACTTTACTCATAACTGTTCACACAACTATGTCTTACTTAGTTAAGCTATTTAGAATCAGCACATTTTTGCAAGACAGAGCAAACACAAATGTTTGCATTTTCCAGAAGTCAAGAAGGTTTAAATTAAGAAGTAAATAAGCAGACATGAAATTCTGCTTTCAAAAGCAGAAGCTTGTTTTAAAAGAACAGAGTGGATAAATGTAATTTTTGGCAACATGAACTGAAAATACTTAAGCATTTAGGTTTGAGGCAATGTGCAGACATTGATGCAGAGTGGCAGCAAATTGCTCCAAAAAACAATAGTAATGTATAAACAGAGGTGTCTGCAAGAGGACCATCAGCAAATGTCCTAATTTATTAGTTTATTTGACAGAAACTATAAAGATAAACATTGTCAAATGCAGTAAGGGAAAGCAGAGAAACAGCTGTAACATGTACGGTAAATGGTGTCAAGCTGGTGAGAATTTGCAGCTCGTGCCCGTGGTTAAGCTTTTAAACCACGATAAAATAACTGAGCATTGCACAAGTGTATGCACATGTTTACACGTAGCTGTAATAGGTACAGTTCATGATTGTGTGTACTGTGCATGTGTGAGAAATGTGTGAGATAGAATCGTGCGGCCCCTGGTCCCAGGCCAGTTATGGTTATTTATGGTTTGGGACTGAGCCTTTTATGTTTTTTAATGTCGCCTTTATGATTAAGAGCTTTCAACAATAATTTGCCAAACTCTTTGTATTGTTTCATTTTTTTGTCCTAAAGATAATAAAAATGGGTTTAGGGAAAAAACATCATTTGGGTATAAACACTGAAATAGAAGCATTTCCTGAAAGTTACTACTGCTTCTGTAATACTAGATGGATGCTAGATGTCATGTCATTATGAGACAACCAGAAGGTACATGTAGTAGGAGGCTAACTATCAAACCGTATTTACAATAAAAACGAATAACATCCCACTGAATGACGTGACACTAAAAACGGCCGATTAAACACAGTGCTAGGTAGAAATTTGTACGTTTTATTGTGTTGTTGTTATTGTTTTGGTTGCATTGTGACAGCTCTTAATTTGGCAGAATAGGGTCTGGCCAGATTTATCAAGGCCATTAAAAGAAAAGCTCTCCTGCCTGCACTGTCAAAACGAAAGCATTCACTTGAATGGAAATGGTCTCTGTGTCAGGCGTTTGTACTTTTCCTCACTGACAGTAATGTAATTCAGGGGACCCCCTCACTGTGCCAGTTGTCTGGGTGCCAGGCAGACTGGCTCTTGGGGGCACTTAACCATTTAGGGCTTTGGCATGGCACCTGTACAAGGCCTCTCATCCATACATCTTGGCATTTGCTGCTATTTGATGAAGCCAAAACAGAGAATCCCATTTCTCAAGATGGTTCGTCTGCTCCAGTCCATTTAAGGAGAGATTTTTCAAAGCTTTCATCCCCTCAACTGAGACAAAACCTGTCCTTGCACTTTTCCTACTGAATTCCTAAAGCTTTTGTGTCCGTTTTATCCATTTGTACAAATTCCGTTTAAAGTGGACATCATATGTAGTTGGCAAATGACAGGAGTTTTTTTTTCTAAATGCACTACACTTAATTTATTTACTTAATCTTTGTTTTTAGTATGGTATGTATGATAGCTTTGTCTATCAACATTTTTAATGAAGAGTTCGTGTGCATGTGATTTCTTTTGAAACTAATGATTATCCCTCTCTCACACCATCTTCCTTTATTCACTGCTGACTCTTGAAAATCAATGTCTTTATAGTAGGCTGTTAAAGGAGAGCTCAGCCAGATGTGGAATAATTTACAAGATTCAATGCAGCCTTTGATGTAGAGTCAAGCAAGGTCAATTGGTTTCAATGTATGACATGATCATTGACTCGTTTCCCGTAACATGCTGGTATGAAACATGCGGCATTCACGGCCTGAAATATTGTTCACTGTGTTAGGATAATGACTTTAGGCTGCAGAGCATCTAACACATATAGTGCACACTGACACATACAGCATTTACTTCATCTTTTCTCTGTCACTCTACTGGCAGAGCAGTGTTTTCATGTTTCAGACGGTCGATATTTAAGTGCTTACACACTCTTTAGCCACAGAGCTGGCCTGGACTGATTAATGCTGCTTAAATGAGGGAGCCCCGGCCATATAGGGCTCTAAGCCCTGAGGGGAACTTAGGCCACAGCGGGGGGTAAGACAGGAATCTGCAGCTGATTTGCTAAGATGTGTTTGTCTAATTTATTTGAGTTTGTTTAACATCCACATTTAAAGGAAATGACCAGGATGTGAATTTTGTTTGCTTTACAAATTATCCTAACATATCCCAAAAACTTTTTGTCTTCTGGACTAGGCTAAATCTAAAAGTAAATAAAAAATAATGTGCATTTATCATAATAGGATCTGGGATTATGTGAGAGTACTATTTGAATAAATATTTAAAAAATGTTCATGCTGGTTTCAGTGACACCATCACTGTGTGGTGGTGCATGTGCACACATAGACAGAAGTGCATGTCAAGAGAACTCTTCTAGAAGTATAAAATAGTTGCCAGATTCTGCTGTGGATCAACTTGATGTTAATTGGAATCGAATCAGAGAAAGCATTGCAGTGAGACAAGAAAGTTAGGATGTCAGAGAACATAATCTATAAAGCATTTTATGTATGGCACAATTTTTATGTATTCAAAATGGGAAACTTCAGAGTGACAGCGCAAGCATGGTGACGTTAGTATTTATCATATTATACCTCTATCCATCCATTATCTTTAACCCCTTATCCTGTTTAGCTATGGTTGAGTCCAATGGAATTGTAATTTTTAAGGTAGTTGGTCAAAGGGCACAAGAGGAAAAGTGATCTGTATATATTTTTTAAATGAACCTTCGTTATAATGAATCTAATTGTTATTAAGATATTTCACAAAAATCCAGCCTCATGGTGGTATTGGATAAAATGTCAAGTGATCATTGCAAGTCACACATCAAAGCTTCATTATCTCATTCTCATTCGGAGTTACAACTAAACCATGAGAAACAAGTAAAAACAAAAGATCTGATTCAAGCTGCATCTTGTAGCAAGAGAAGTCTGAAATTTAAAGCCACACAAGACACAAGTCCAGGAAACAGGCCAACTATAGCTCCTTCCGTCGTGTTTCTCTTTCTCCCTTTCTCTTCTTTCAGGAACACTTTTGAAGCTGGAAGTGTAATGGCACTACAGTTTAAACTGCCATCAGTCAACAGGTCTTAATCTGTTGAGTCCTGCTCAATATTCCTCTGGGAGTCAATGCCTATTAGATTTCACTGATTTTATCTCCCATAGTTACTTACTGACCGACCAGAATTCCCCAAAAAGCAGTCTCCACTGCTAATGTTTGAGCTGAAAAGTCTTTTACATTCCCAGACACATGCAGAACTCCCATACTTGCTCAAGAACACACTGTATAAACATGTGTGCAAAGTTGTGAACAGAGACATACTGAAGAGCTGGCAAATACACAGCTGAACAGCTGTACTGATGGATTTTATACAGGCTCAGAACTTGGACTCCAGGATTATTTCTACTTTACTGATCTGTGCACCACGGCAAAGAGTATATGAAGTGCAGAGCTCTTATTGCAGTCATGCATGAAAAGCTGTCGTTTCAGATCTAAACGAGAGCCTGATGTGTATCGGCTTTCACTTCCTGGCCCTGGCCCTGCGGTCATCCAACACTAACCTAATCCCAAACCTGAGAGCTTCACTCGCCCCCTTTGGGAAAGGTCACAAGTCACGAATGATTCATGCAAGACACAAATAATGGCAGATTTTATCTGCCAAACCACTTCTTTAAGAGAAAATATGTGTTTTATGAGGAGTTTGTTTCTGCCACAACTAACCAGGAAACCTGAAACAGCAACATAGAAATTAGGGGAGCGTGCTTGATGAATGATGAAAATTAAAATATTTGGAGTTCCCCTTCCTCTTAATGTTCTATCTCATTTGCATCTCTCCCCCATTGGCCTGTCACAAAGACCAATGAAACTGAATGCTGGTGTGTCAATGGGACAATGCAGGCCAGAGTCCATTTATCTCCATACGTCAACAGCTCTAGTAGACGAGAGGCTTTCAGCCAGCCGCATTCTGGTCAGTTTAAAGAGTCTGCTTCAGCAGACATGAGTTAATGGGCTACTGATGGACATTCAAAAGCAGGTGCTGTTTTTGTGGGCTTGAGCGCTGGACGAAGAGCTAAAGGCCACTCACTGACTTAAATCTGTGATACTTACAAAACGCTGTGCACTGTGCGGCTTTTATTTTGAAAGTTCTGAGCAAATTGGAGTGATATCTTTCCATTTGCGACTGGACAGACCTGTAATACATGAATGCAGATGTGAATATTATATCACCACATGCCATCATTGAATTTAACTCTGCATCTAAAATAACAGTCAAGCTGTTGAAGTAAATCCTCAGATGTTCTGATTGCATATCACACATCATCACAGTCAATCACACAGTTATGCAATGCTGTAAAACTCAATCCAAGATGAAACAAGGAAACTGCCAAGACAATTTGCTAACAAAGACCTGGGGAGACTAACAGACACTGATTTACAACAGAGAGAACAATTAGTGTTGAAAAGGCTCCAATTAAACTGATTCCCTTTGATCAGCAGAGGGAATGGGGCTTCACTGCACACACCATCTGTGATAGCACACTCAGATCAATCTGAAATGAAATAATTGTGGCAAATTAATGGGTGTAAAAGTCACCAATTGATACGCCAAAGATGATTTCATATGTCTAATTGGGAGCGGGAGGAGGATGTGGCCTAACCGTGAGAGACAGCGATGGAGGTGGATAGACTTACAGAAACAGATGAACAAAAGACACAATAAGAGATACATAGGTAGATGACAAAATAAATGTATAAAGAAAAACAAAAAAGAAAAAGTCTCTTCCCCAACATACCGTATGACTGTAGACAGAATATTAAAGCACACAAATCCTGTCACAGCAAAATTCCATAAAGGTGGAATAGATTCATTATGGATTCAAGAGAGGCCGTAATGCCTTCAAATCATTCCCAATAGGAATGCTATCAAAACCAACAGACGCAAATCACATTTGGACCAAATAACTGTCAAGTGGGGGGTAGATTAATGAATGCAATACAAGTCCATTGACGGGAAATGATATTGAGAGTTAAGGCTGGAAAAAAATATGTGTTCATATCTAGTTTGGAAAACAAAAGAAAAATACAGCTGCTGCCAAAGACTGTTATTGGGTTGTATATTTCTGCTTCCGCGCTCACCTGAAAGCTGTGTGACAGTCCTGGTCGATATTCAAATGCAGACACTCAAGCATTCTGCGAGGGAGAAAAAAGAGAATAACTGAATAGCTAATGTACCTGACAATGGTGTTGACTTGTTTTGTTGCCTGTTTTAGACAGAGAGAGGAAAAAATAGCTAAAATGTGGTTTAAGAACTGCTTGGAGAACAGTGAATTTAGGACAAAATCAAACTGTTCAGATGGAGGAAAAATCAGCAGATTAAGCTTGACTCGTACAGTGTATTTACATGTAATGCCTTCCTATCCCTCCTGATCAAAATCACTCGAGTCTCAGATTCCTGCGCTTTTCCCTATTTCTGGGATTTTCTTTCATTTGTATTTTCTCTTTAGAAGAGAAAACTTGAACACCTGCTGACTGAACAGGTGTGACGAGCTTCCAGGAGAAAACACAGGATCCCGTACGCTCCCTCTGAGGAAACCCAAACACCCTGAGTAACTGAGGTGCTAATTAAAAAGAAAAGGGAGAATGTTAAAACAGTGAGAAAAACGCCTGCTCCCCTTCAAGTTCAGCTTGGCTTGGCAGACGGCTGAGCTGGGACGGGAGGTTCATGCTAATTGTCGTGGCCTTTCATTTTGGGGAAGGCATGTCAGAATCCTCAGCGGAGGCTAATTTGTAAGTTTCCCTCTGAGTACGTTCAGTTTGTCCCCCTTTTCTAATTTTTTGGTGTCAAATGTGTCTTTCCTTTCCCCCTGGTTCCTCATCCATTTCCACAAATCACCGAAAGAAAGCATTGATATGATGTTCATAAATTTGTGGGAAACTCTAACAAGGTGCAACATTTTTAACCTTTTAAAATGTTAAAACCTGTCAGGATCTTCACAAACACAACGGCTGTCCCCCTTCCCCATCTTATCAGTTTGATAAATCACTTCGGTGCATGGTTTTAGAGCCAAACTTTCCACCGTATAAATGTGTAACCACAAGATCAAGAAAGTACTTCATGTGTCAACCCATGTGCAGCTGTCAGGTAATTTATTATTTGATTTGAGTTGTTGAAATTGGGACAAAAGGAAAAAGCAAATTGTAAAGGTAAAGCTAAAAAAGTCTTTGGGCAGATGTTAAAGAGGCTGCAGGGCATGAAAAAGCAGCTGGATCAGACTAGAACGTTCATCAGCAGCAGAACTCTCTCTTTCTGTGTCACGTTCTGTATTTCATTCATTTGAATACACGAAAACAGTCGCACACGGGCACAAACACTCACACATACACACACAAACGCACACACTTTCACAGTTGTGCACTGTGTCATCAGCAGTGTGCGTGTGTGTGCGTGTGTGTGCGTGTGTGTGCATGTGAGTGGGGTTACAGTGAGCTAACTCACACACAGACACACTCACTCATATGGAGGCAAGCACAAACACATGTGCACACAAACAGACACACACACCACCCTTTGTATCAAGTAATACATTCCTGTAAGCTCTCAGGTGCAGTAAGTGGGAATATACAAAAGAAGGATAGAGGTGATCAGGTCTTACACACACAAACACACGCACATAAAGTGTGTTACACTGTAGTTAAATTGTGGTTGTTGTGTACCCTCCAACCCTCTTCTGTCTGCCTCCTGTTTACGTTAAGCTCATGTTTTCCTTTGTGGCTTGTTTGAAGGGGGTGAGGTCTGCCTGCAGAGCTTCAGTGTTCTCCCAGGAGCAAGTCTCTGTTGTGGCCTGCCATCCATGGACGAGTGTTTACGCGTGTGTGTGTTTGACTCTCTGTGTGTGCGAATGTGTTGTCTTTTAAAGGCGTGTAAACATTACCTCGAATGATTTTTCACTACTTCGCAGTGTGTTCATTTTATGGTGCTCTGTTTTTAATCATTGTGATGAGTGCTCACTGACGAGATATGTCCTTTAGTGTATATCAAATGTATATTTGTATATCAACAAGCAGGGATGTGTTTAACAGTGGAAGAAAATCACAAACATTGTGGCAAAGTGATTCCAGTAAAAGCTGCAGAAAAAAAAAGGCCTCTCTTGCTACGCGGAGTGTCCGAAACATATGCAGATTACTGTCTCTTTCTGGCTCCACTTGGCCAACTGCCTGCGAATGACAAAGCTCTTGTTGCTTTTTATGTGCTCGAACTAACGGTGCAAACTATGATTAGTCAGACGTGTCAGAGTCAAAGCGACACACTGTCCAACATCATGTCCCATAAACAGGTTGTTAAACAGGTTTATTCCACTCTAGGTACACTCCAGCAGTTTTGCATATAGTGAAATGAGCATGATGTATCATCATAAAGACACTCAGTGCATAGGTTACTATTAGCTGTGTGTTTCCCGGTCTTCTAAAGCCTTTCAGGATAAACAGCATTTGGGTTTTCTGAGTGCTCCACCCATGCGGAATGGAAACAGGTGTTAACTGTTGTCAATAATTACTGTGTATACCTGTTCCTCTCACGACTCTGTGCACTGTGTGTGTGTGTGTGTGGTCCCATATGGTTTTGATGGGTACTTGGACAGGTGACAACATGTCAAAAACTTGAAAAGAAAAACAAGAGGTTTGCTGAATTCCCACATGGGCTGTTTTTTGCAAAGACATTTCCTCGTTCATCCCAGTTTGTTCTCTTACACACTGTGGGCTCTCTGTTTGATTTTTTTTTTTTTGTGGTTTGGCTACACCACGCGGAACATGACACTTCTTTCTTGTTCTGTTGCTGTCTATGTCTACTGTGTGTAAAGTGTGTGTGTTTATGTGCATTCATCAAAAACACAATCCTGAATACAAGGGTCCATTAAGTCTACTTGGACGCAGCTATTATCACTGAGAAAACTGTGACAGATGCTACTTTTAAGTTGAAATTAAACAAAGAATTTCTGCTGGTAAGAAGGTAACAAACTGAAAAACCTTTTGCTTTTCAGGCTATTTGCTTTGCAGGTCAGTGGAACTGAAGTGTAAGCACACTCACTCAACAAGTGTGCTAGAAGCCAGTATCTGAATACAGCGTTTTTAAATTGAGAGTAACTTTTTTATGGTTTTGCATTGTGCCTCCATGTTCAGGCTTCCTGTAGTAGTCTCCCTACAAAACAAAGGCAACAATGCTTGGCTGGTACAACACCACCTCCGCCTTCCACGTGTAACAAATACTTCCCCAGTGGACTCTCCCCCGGTGAACACAATCAAATAAACAATACGGCTTCTTTTACTGAAAACTAGAGTGCCTATTAGAGAAAGCAAACGACCTGATTGTTGATTGTGTTAGCATGTCTGAGTGCCTCACTAAATTGCCCACAAGGGTTGAACGCAGAAGAGAGGAGGGAGGGGATCGAGAGAGGAAGGAAAAAAAAAAAAGAAAAAACAAAACTCTTGACTTCTAGATGAGAGGGAATAAAATGAGTGCTCGTTTTGAGACACGGGAATAGATTATCTGGGGTTCTGGGGTTGGAGCGTGATTACAGAGCTATTGTTGTTGTTGGAATATATCATATCGCAGTGTCTCCTGCAGCCTCGGCTAAATAAATCTGTCGTAATCCCCCTGGTGAGCCCTGGCGGCTTCGCGAGTGCCTACTTAACCAGGCTAATTAAAACTCTTTCTTGTATTGCTTTCTCTAAATTTACATGCCAGCTTCTGTCTGTGAGGTTGCAGGGGCTCCATTGGCGGGATGCATCTTATGAAGTAAAACTCCCCCTCTTACCTCTTCCTGTATCACATTGTGAACATACAGAGAAGAAATGCAATGTGGGGGTGGGGGGGCAGGAGAACAATGTAAAAACTTAGGAATTGTCCTTGTGTGATATAAATATGGGGCATTTTATTAATGACCCACTTTGTCAGGAGGCACATGACAAAGAATGTGGAAACACACACACACACACACACACACACACACACTAAACTTTATCAGTTCAACAATTATTGTCACTGGACTAATTATGAAAGGCAATTAGCTCTGCTTACATGGCAGGGGAGAGAAAGATGGAGACAGGGAGCGAGGAGCATGTTTTTTTTTCTGCAGCACAACATTTCAAGATTTGCATCTTGAAAATTGGATAGGACGGGAAGTGGTGGCGTTTCCTGGGAAATAAAGCGTCTTCACGTGGGAGTGCTTGTCATTTAATCATCTGGATTTGTTCAAGGTGACATGGTGATGCACTTGGGAGCCTGCGGTCCAATTCCTGCTCTGGGGTGGAGGGGCTTAATGAAGGGATATGTCCTCAGGCGACCTACGAGTTCCACTCCTCATGGCACAAAACGATGAATGAGGAATTTTATGGCTTTTTAAAATTTATTAAATTGTATAGAATAGAGAGAAATGGGGATGATGGGAGATAAAGAGGATGACATGTGGTCAAGGTTGTGAGTCAGGTTTAAATCCATAGCTGTAAAAGAAAACATTTTCCTCTCCCATCAAGCTGCAGCAACAGTGTAATAATATTATTGATCATTTCAAAAACAGCCGGTAGAGCTTCAGTATCCTGTTCAAGGTTTACTGAGTTAATGTATCATTAAATACTTTATTATATTAAAATTATACCAATTACAACATGTTGTTGGGTGACGGCCCCTCATATGGGAATGTTGTATGCAGCCTTCTGATGACAAACACAGAACGAGACGAAGGCGACAAGACTTGTAAATATGTGTTTAGCTTTAGACTGTCTCCAACAAAGTGAAGAATTAACCAGCTGAAATCAAAAGGAGGGTACAGTCACAACTGTCACAGTGTGGAGTGTGAGTGTGCACAAGCCTAAGAAGAAATTAATATTTAACCACAACGATTCAAGAAAATAATGTGCAAACTTACGACTCAATTCGCCATGTAAATTAAATACATGCACTGGACCTAAATTTCATGTATAATGTCATTACATTAATTACTCATGTATTTGCTTTCACATGACAAGGGTGGCTAAGAATGTTTTGACTGCATATTAACAAATAAAAAGTACGACTTCACACATACAAAACTCTAGATATTCTGTCTGGATGTAGTCGATTGTTGTTGTGCAAGCTTTACAGTAATTCTGATTGCATGTGATTATAATGGAGCCACAAATAACTGAAGTACCCTTGACTACGATATAAAATGATCCATCAGCATGTATCATTTCCTTTTTCTGTTCTTTAAATTATTCACCGTCGTTGTTTCAAAAGTGACCATGCAGTCGCACACTTGATCGAGTGTAAGATGATATGTGATTGCAAGCGTGCCGATGAAACAAAAACTGCACGCTCCATAGGTTCACAGTTATTTGCAGCTATAGTCGTGCTGCACACATGCATATGAACACTTAATGGACAGGGTTCTTAAATCTGAACACAAAGACAGCCCATTTTACTTCACTATCTGAGCTTGGGTAATCCCTATTGTTAATCAGAACAAGGTTTTTACTCTCTACTTACTATGGTGCTCTACAGTAGCAGACAACCTTCCTGCAGTGAAAGACAAGCACAGACTAAACATGACAATGTTGATGGATTGAACTGTAGATGCTTTGCTCCCTGCCGGCACTGGATGCACGGCCCCATTGTGTTAGGAAGTCATAATGCACAACAATGTGGCAGACAAAACACAGGAAAGTCACTACACCAACACAATTCAGCACCTGATCTGAGCAGACAAAAAGAAAAGCAAAAAGCTGGACAGGACTCACGGAGAGCTGTTGTGCCTCAGTGGAGCGATTGGCTGAATTAGAGCTATCAGAGATGAGCACTACACTGTAATCCATCACAATGTCTCGGACGGGTTTTGGAAAGATTTCAACAAGGGGACAGGGACAGAGAGATGCTAAGGCAAAGCATGGGCAATTAGGTGTGTGTGTTTGCAGATTCTGTCTGAATTTGACGCCTTGCCAAAGTAGGATTTTCGCCCCAGTGAAACCTGAGACATTTGAAACAGCAGGTGGCAGAGTCAGCAGGTCTGGGTTTAGAGTCATTGTGAGGGGGTGGGGGGAGCAGCTCGTCATCTGTACTGGAGGAATGTGGGCCCGTCTCAGTGGACCAGGGTATTCCCTCTCACATTCAAGTGAAAAAAGGGGGGGAGAAGGGGAGGGACTGACTGAGCTGGGCTTGAAGGGTGGACGTCGTGTTCCAGTGGCCTATTTCCAATTCCTAGAAACTCCAGACAAGCTGAGCCTTCTCAAGGTAATGCTGCTGAACAAACCCCTGAGCAAAGCAATCAGAGCCCAAAAGACACTTACCTATAAACTAAAAGGACCTTGGTTTGTTTAAATCCAGTCAAGTTTAGTCAAATTTTATTAATTAATTATCTGGTCAGTTCATAATAAGGATTAACCACATCCATTATTAATGATGTACAACTACAAAACCTCTCATAAATGCTGTGGATTCCAAACAATTTCATTGGATGAGTTTCCTTCAGACAGACTCAAACTGCTTGGCTTTACCATCTCAGTGGTAAGTGGCAGCAGTTTTATCCAGCGCTTTACAATGTCGCTTCTCATTTACCCACTCACTCTGATGGTGGTGGGTGCCGTGCAAGGTGCTCACCTGACCCAACAGGATCATGCCAAAGGGACACCTAGCCAGGAGGGACCTGGGAATTGAACAACTGACCCTGTGGCTGGTGGACGACTATCCTCACCAACTGAGCTACAGCCGCCAGTTAGAGGACACAGTTTGTAACTTTTGGGATGGTTATTGCACTATTTTGAAAACCCTGCTGCTGCTACTGCTATGGGACAGTGAGGGCGCAGGGGAAGTTTGCCTCACAGATGTTTCTTGAAGGATGTGTAAGTATTGACAGCGACAGATAAGCTCCAAATGTGGAATGCCATTAACAAGATGAACGCTTTCCCCTGCGATATGATATGTTTTCATGTTTTATGGCCAAAGGTTTGAAGATGGTAGTGATGATGTCAGGTGGGGAGTTGGGTTCATCTGTGGTTCATTTCACTTGCAGCTTCCTCCTGTCCAGCTTGGTGTGACTCTTGTAGGTGCGTATGTACGTGCTTGCAAGTCTCTATTTGTTTGGCTGTGGGTGTGTGAAGTGTCTAATGTGTGATTCACTGTTGATCCTCTGTGTTTCGATATGCCCACTCTCGCTTTGTATCCTACATAACGCTCAAGCATCTTTCTCTTTCGGTGTGTCCTTTAATTCCTTTATGATTAATTTTCTTTTTTAAGCGGTAACTGAAAAGACAGGGAGCAGACCGTCTTTACACAATGGAATAATTAGAAACACTTTTTTTTGGCACCTGTTTGTTAAAAAAATAACATGGATCCTTTCAGACTAGAGACCTGCTTTTACCACCTTTGCCCCTGGCATCTGTCACCAACATCAAATGGAAAACTTAAAAAAAGAAATACAACTGAGTTGTATTTATTTTGGTGTAATCATTAGGATTAAGCCGGTGCAGAAACGCATTAATTCCTAATCCTTCCCGTGTCCCGTCTCCCTATCCCATCTTCTCTCTTGTTCCCCCTACCTCACCCCCCTTGCTTTACAGCACCAAGCGCTTTTAATTTGTCAGGGTGGGGTGGGGGGCTTCGAGGGGGTTAGTTAGAGGCACTCGTTCAGAGCAGCTTTGAGCCTCTGCCAAGCTCTCGTTCGCATTGTGCTACTTACAGCTGGGCTTGCCCTCCTTCCCTGCTCTCTCCCTCTTTCTCCGCTCTGTTCTTAGTCTCCCTTTCTTTTTTTTCTTTTCTCTTTTTTTGTGTGCATGTGTGCGTGTAGTGCTGTCTGCTTTTCTTGATGGTTTCTGTTGGGGGAGTAGAAGGGGGTCACTTGTCACGGGGCCAACTTTCAGGGTTTCCATCTTTTGTGCATGGACACGCACCAAAATACACTCACACACACACACACTCACAATAAACATCAGGGAGGCAAGATGGGAGGAGGGACAAGGGTTGAGGGGAGAGACAGATGAGGGGAGGGGGAGGTGAAGGGGGCAACATGGCACACTCTGTTGAGGCAACTTCACAGCACAGCTTTCACTTTCTTTCCCCTTCTCTCTTTCCTCTTTTTTTTTTTTTTACTTCCTCAGTTCTCAGTTCTCTTTCCAGGTTTTAAGAAAAGTAGAAAGAACTGTAAAAAGCAGAACTATGAGAAAAACTTCCACTTGTATTAAGTCAGAAATCACCTTAAGACGCAGTCCACGAAAGAGATGATCAAAAGCAAAAATAGAGGGAGACAAAGAATAAAAGAAGCAGCTTCAGAGACCGGCAGCATGAGCGCTGTTGGAAAAAGACTGATCGAGAGAAAAGAGGAAAGAAGATGAAATAAGAGAGATAAATAGGGGCAAAAAGATATGGAGACGCAGGAGAAAAACTCCAATAAAGGCACAGATCAGATAACAGCGTCTCAGAGGATTTCCAAATGTCCTTTTATCTAGGCAAGAAATGCTGATATTAAAAAGCAGACAGAGATAGTGCACAGTCATTTGCTGCCTTTACCAAGTAGCGAGTTATTACCGTAAATTGGATCAGAAAACACTCATCGAGGTTCATCTACAACACACTTAGTGAGTAAAGTTTCCTCTTCCAAAATCTTATTTGTCATTCTCACAGCATACTGCTGCTGCTGAAAAGCGTGGAGCGAAACAGAAATGGCACATTCACCACACACTTAGTCAAGGCATACTGAATCATCCTGTGGGCTACTGTGCTGGTCAGCTTATCCCACAGACTCAGGTGTGTACTTAGTTGGATGCCAGATGTCGCCCACAAGTGTGAAAGACACATTTAGTTCTGTTGGAACATTCTTGAAGCGGTGAATGGGTGATTGAAATTGTTTTTTTTATTGTTGGTTAACGTTCCAATTAGTGAGTAATGGCCGATTATGTGCCAGCTGAAACCTTTCACTGGGTTACTATACGCAGGAGAACCTTCCAAAAGACATATTTTAATTATCTGGTTATATAAATATTATTATTAATAATATTAATAATATTCAGAGAACCTTGTGGGGAAAATAAGATTGTGATGAAGTTCATGTGACAATTATTTTTTCTAAGAGATAACATTTACAAATAGTGAAATTCAACGGGACTGTGAAATTTGTCAAATTAAAACTTTTTACCAGCAAAAAAGCACATGGCCAAGGAACAGGAACATGCTCTGGGAAACAACATGACTGGAACTCTATCATCCAAACTAATCCAGATCTTAAGTGAAACATCTTCAAAACCATCAGCTGGTGCTGCACAAAGTGCCACCGCACAAAATGGAGGAAAAAAGAATCACATTTAATTTGAATTACAAATGAATCCTTTTAGTGGGAGTGCTGCAATTTTCTCATGTATGTGTGCGTTTGTGTGTGTGTGTGTGTGTGTGTGGATAATGATCTGACTTCTAAAGGGATCAAATTGAGTTTGGTAAAGGTTACATCACCATGACAACTTAAAGAGAACCTACGTGGAAAACAAAGGGTGTAGGACAGCTTGACTTTACATGTGCCAGTGTCAGTCCAGTGGAAATGAAGCCTCATAGTCACTTATTTGAAGTACAGTGTACCAAGTATGTAAAAATACAGAGATGAGAGAAAAAAAGGACTGGACTGATGCAGCACTACACCTTCCACTGAGACTGTCAGGAAAGTCAGAATCAGAAAAAGACTGGACATTTAAACAAAAGGATATAATTCCTTGCAGCACCACCAGGAACACAGTCTTACTTATTTAGCTCTTCGTTCACTCTCAACCTGCCACCTACATTTTCCACAACTTGCCAATGACAAAGGGACTTTAATTGATTCATTCTAAAAAGTAAAAGTACATGTGCGGATTTACTCTCATTTGTAATGCTGAGATGTTTCTGAGAAGGTCTAATCCACGTGTCACTATGAGCTTTTCTAAATGGTTTCATGAGAAATACAGGAAATTCTTGTGTAACGTACCAGCAGCTTGCAAATGCAGCAAGACTGAGGCCTGCTCAGCTACGTAACAAACACACACTCAGCAACGTGTGGAGGGAGCTAAGTGAAACAATGTGGTCAGGATGCACTCAGCAGCAACACACATATTTAAATTTTGGCTCTGGTCAGAGCTGCTCAGCTCTCCTTAGCTCACTTCTTCCAACTCCTTTAAAGCACAGGAGGAAACGTGACCGTACCGTGACTCCTCCAGGCTTACACTTCTCTCTAATCACCTGGGAAAACAGGAAATTGCAGTCTTGGAAAATGTAATGTTTATACTTAGGTCACATTTAGACAAGAACCCCTCCCCCGTCTCAACAGTCCTTTTGTTATTTCATTTTCTCATTTCTCTTGTTCTCTATTTGTTGTTTTTCAGATTTTTCGACACCTTCAATGTAATCACTTCTTAACAACCCCACAAAAGTTGCCGTAAATCTGATTTACAGGCCAATGTTAGGATATAACTTTGATAGCTGCAGTTGCATCTAAGAGCAGCTGTAACATTTCAGAGGAAATCCAATTGCTGCAGCAAAGCCTGCTTTTAAATAAGTTAAAAACACACTTGAACTTGTGGAAACTGAGAGTCAAAACCACAAATATGATAAGATTTATGTTCCAGTGTGAGGTGTGAGAGGCTCAAACGTTCACTGAAACTTAACAAATGTCAGGTTGAAACCCAACACTAAGCTTTTTCATCATACTTTTCTCCCTTCAGGTTTTATGCTTCCATGTCAGGCTTCAACTATCGTGGCCACAGTTGGCTCACCTCCAGTCATGTGCTCGCTTTTTTCTCTGTCACTCCACCCTTCGCTCCTCTCTGCCGCTCTTACCAAGGCCTTTAGGCAGTCTTTATGAGGCATTTGATATGTTGCTCTAATTTCTTTTTTGTGTGTGCGCTTCACTTTTTCATGACTTCTCCTCTTCATTCTGTAGATGCATGTTTTAATTTCTTCACCAGTGTCGTGTCCCATATGTACTGTATGCTCACGTCCCACGGCTACCTGTAACACTACCTGCACAACTTCCTGTTGCCTGCAATCAATCATACCGCTCCCTTCCTCCTCACAGCTTTCACGCTGGCCTCAAGCCCTTACTCCCCATTTCATGGATCACGGACCTCCTGCATACTTGCATGCACTTCTCTGTGTGTGTATGTGCATATGAGTGAATGATGAGAAACAGAAACGAAGAATTGTAACTTGATCTCTGCACATCTTGAGTGCTTTGCCTCTGCTCTGTTTTTCTTGAAGACATGCGAACAGCATACAGGTGAACACACCTGGATCCCTGGGGTGCTGGGTGGACACAGACACACACCGTCCATCCCCGCCTGCTCTAATGCCTCTGTTAAAGCCCTGGAGTTAAGGGGCAAGCCACTTTAGTGTCTTTTTACAGGGTTGTGAGGTGTTGACAGATGCACATTATGCAGACGAATTAAGGCCCTGAGTTTAATGTGTCTCCAGGCGTCATAGATGTAAGTTTCAAAACACTAATCGAGATGGAGTCACAGACTTTTTGGAGAAAACGCCGCAGTCTTTGCTCACAGCATGCTGGAAGGACAAATGAAGAAACTAATCCTCTGAACCTATGTTTTGTAGGTACAACAGAAAATAAGAAAATTGATGTGGAGTGTAGAGAGGGCAGGGTAGGCAGAAGAAAAAAGAGAAGCAGCAAAAGAGACAGGGATTAGACAGAAAGCTACATTCACAAACCCTTTGCTCTGCTATATTAGGGCTGGTTAAGGGTCTACAAGCAAATCCAGACTATTTTGCCACAAAAACTAAAAATAGAAGACTTGTGTGTCTGTCTGCACGGTTGGAGTAAGGGTTGTCTGGATCCACGATGGTCAGGTGGTCCCCTCAGATTTGCATATAAATACAGAGAAATTTTAGCATTGGCGGCACTGGGGCAGACGAGGGTTAAGTGGTCGTACTGAGTTGGTTTACCCAGCAAGTCTTGATTTAGTCTGTGGCGAAGGGCAACACTATCATTAGGAACTTACCAGGCTCACCGCCACTGCACACTGATAATATACCAGTCTGGCGCAGTCTGCAGGAGATGAGCAGCTCAGCGTGAGCTTGTTTGAAATTCTCTGAATTCTCCATTAGCTTTTGACACTTTAGAGAGGGCAAAAGCTTTTTTTATGCACATTAAGCTTTTTTAAATCATTTGAATTTGGTTTTGGTTGGTCATTAAACAGCAAAAAAAAAAAACTATATACGTATATATTTTAAGTTACATAATTTAAAATAGCTTTAAAGCCTGTCCATAAAAACTTTCAAACTTTTGTTTGATTACTGAACACATTATGCAGCTTTAACATTTTATGCCTTTGTCTCTGTTTAACATAGAAAATGCTTGTGTGGCAATACTCTAAAGTCCTGCATACTTCTACACCACTGACCATTACTAATGTGCCTTTTAAAATGTACATTTTTAAACACGGCCTGAAAATGTTGACCTTTAATAAGTAATACATTTAATAAGAAATGACTTTAAAGAAAAAGAAAAGAACTAAACAAAACAGACGAGCTGACATAAAATAGTAATTTGGAGCTCAAACTTAATGCAGCCTTAGACTCAATAATTGACCCTGGCTTTCATAGCTATTTATAGCCAGAGCCACTAGTGATCCCACAATTAGAGCACTGCATCTATAGTAGTGGCACATGTAATTAGCAGAGTGTGTGTTTGTGTGTGTGCTGAGAAGTGGTGAACTGTTTCCTGCCCCTTAGTACCTCTTTGCTTTTGTCTTGAATTTTAAGAGGGTTTCAACCTCACTGTCGACAATAAACACTACAAAAGAGACTTGCCATGGCCCTCCCTTCACACATACACACACACACACACACACACACACACTGAACCTCAAATAGCGTAATTTGAATTTAAATAGAAGTGTACAGTATTGTGCACTGGTGAGTAAAGTGCATTATCCATTAGTGAGGACATCTTTAGGTCTCCTTTAAATAACCCTTTGCTCAGTCTCTCCTGGACTCTGTCTCTTTCTGGCTTTGTCAAGAGTTGACAGGACAACAATGAGAAAATTATCACAATCCTCATTGAGAATTTCTTTTTCTATTCTGCTCATGTAATATTAGATTGTATGAAACAATTAACCTGGCCAGGCAGAATTAATCTGTTGTGTTTTTAGAGAAAAAAAACAGGCTTTGAGCATCAGGCCCAAGCTTTGACAGTTAAAGTGCTGCATTTTTAATGTTTTAGCCAATTACAAGTAATTTATATTATATCTGCCATGGACTGAAATAATTCTCAAGACAGAGTTAATCCATTGCTCTTTTTTCTTGTTTGCGAACGAAGAGCAAAAGACAGTAAAGAGAAACAACTTCATTTATTGCTGCTAATGTCAGGGAGGTATTCTTCCATGCAAATAACAGACAAACCTGAATGTTTTGCAAAAGAAAAATGGAATTAAACAAATTTCAAACAAAGTAGTTTTTCAGCAGCCAGTACTGAGTCTTTATGTTCTAGAGTGTACTTGAATGCAGAAGTTTTTTTTTTTAACATGCCCATACGGAGAACTGTTTAACCACACAATAACACAACTGATAACAATTTAGGTGAAAGCTTGTTTATCACTAAGCAAGTTTCAAGTTTCAGCTCTTAGCAATTTTCATAATGTAGTGGGGCGATTGGAAGAAAATGGCTGCAAAACAATGAAGGAAATCAATCTGCTCTGCAGTGTGGTTTACAAAATGGCAGAAATGTACAAAATAAAATTGTGGGAAATATGCTAATTCTATTTCTTCTCAAGATAAAATGAGAACACCACTCTTATGTGTATATGGTAATCAGCAGCAAAACAGCTGTCTGGCACCAACTGGAGGTAACATATCCACCCACTATACTCCCCAACCTCGCGTAGATACTTTTATATTTTTCATCTGTACAAAATTTGTGGTGTAGAAATGACAAATTGTTTTTTTTTTTCAGTGGGATCTGTGCTGCACAATTTGCTAGCCAGGGACCTTCCAGAGTCTCGTTTACAATGGGAAGTTGCCAGGCAACCGGTGAAAATAGGCAAAAAATAGTCAATAGATACATAACCCTCAAAAACCATCAACAGCATTAAAAATAGTGTTTGATTTCATGAAAATTTTAAGCATCGGTATAAAGTTAAATCATGCAAAACCACTAGTTTTTGGTTTGATGGTTTTTATGAGTGTAAATTATTCCTCAAGTGTTGCAACTGTGTTCTGGGTTTCATACTGCCTCATATGGGCCATTTCTTTTGTTTTTCTACATTCTGCATACTTAAAGCTAAAGGACAAATGTTTTACATCACCAGAATGCACACAGCTGTCTTTACCTACAAATGAAAAAGACCTGTTTTAGATGTTACCCACTGGCCAAAAGCCTTAAACAGATATACAACCTATCGCTCTTTGTTTGAAAAAAACAATAGCAGTGAATCACATGAGTGCTAAACTCCAGGTTGTGGTCAAATGTCCAAAAGCTTAAAACACGCAAAACTAATTCTCCACTGTAGCAGTTAGTCGGCTCCTGTGTTAAAACAATGTCAGGGACAGGAAAAAGCTGTTGTGTTATCTTGTCAAAGTATGAGGGCCACGTAACAATAGTAAGACAGTGTGTCGGCTGCCAAAGGAAACATATTAGACGTAAATTGGAGCTTGATGACATAGATTTGATGACCAGTGGTTTGAGCTATGACACTTCAAAAGGATCCGATTTCCTCACAAGTTTATTTCCAGTTCCTCTCTGCAATTAGTTTTAGTGGTGTGCGCTGGGCTGAGGGAGAAAAGACAGGAGAGGGAGTTTTCACACACAGTAATGGACAGATGCATGCAGGCTCGCTCACACAGACACACACACACACACACTCACACACACACCTACACACACACACACAAGTGCACGCATGAGAGCTTAGACAGAGTGCTTACACTTCAAACAAATGGGACTTCATCAGTGTACATCAGTAATGGTTCCAGGCTGCCCCAACAGCCCTAATCATTTCCAGAGGGAGACACAGAGTGAGAGATGCAGAGAGACAGAGCTTTTTATTTTTTAAGCCAAGTCTCCGTTGCAAGTTTACCTTGAGCAAAGCAGCCATTAAAGTATATAATAGTGGTAGGATCAAGTTCAGTCCATTTGCAGAGGAGGTGTAGAGGAGTTTAAAGACTTGTACATTTACTGGGGGTTCACACAACTATCCAAACAGTCAATTTTCTCCATCTGCATGTTTCTGTGCAAATTCAACCTGTGCAGGACGCAGGGTTAAAAACATAATCTGCCAGTAACTGTATGTTAACCTCATAGTAAGTCTGGTAAGTCATGCAAACAAAGATCAGAGGAGGTTACATCCAAGAAACCACATAGGACCTCACTGGGGCAGCTGGCTGTATGTGATTTAGAACAAAAGGGTTTCATGTTAACTTTGAATGGCAATATTTTATCTGAAGGGATCCCACTGAAGCCAAGAGGTCCTTTTATTTATGTCCAAAACAAACACAGTGTGTGCCATTCTTTGGAAAGTTAATGTAGTGTGAATATCCAGAGAATAATCACTGTATTTATAATCAAATGAAGCTGAAAATGACCAGGTGCTGTAGATACAAAAAACAAAGTCATCAGACAGGTCATTGTAGGCTAAAAGAAAGAATGTGATAGTGTTTGTGCACCTGTGGAAAATGTTTGGTGAGGAACGCTGTATGTTCTTAATTTTAAAAAAAGAAAGTGGGAAGTCTGAAAATGTTGCGTGCATATAACGTTTGTCCTCAATATTGTGAAACACACATACGCAAAATGTACATACAAAATATTCAAGAGGAAGATGATGATGTGACTCATACTGAGGTCTAAGTCACAACTAAATTGGCAGGTTTCACATCCCAAATTAAAAAAACTAAGAGATGATTCCCTCAGATAACGAGGATAAATGGATGGATTGTTTCTGTGACACCAATGGACAGACTTGAGAGAAAGAGAGAGAGAGAGAGACCATGTGTGGTGACAGTTGGTCCCATCATGTGACGCCCCCTTGGCAGACTAGTAGGATCTGGGTGTGCTGGTTGTCAATGCTAGGTCACGTCTGATTGGGCAGTGGTCAACAGTACAATCACACCCCTCTGTGGGGAAGCCAGGTCCATAGGATATAAAACAGTTTGTGTGTGTGTGTGTGTGTGTGTGTGTGTGAGAAAGAGAAAGAGAAAGAGAAAGAGACAGTAAGAGATGGGACCACCACCCTACACTTGCAATCATGCCAGTTCATCATTTCATTGGATACTTCCCTATCTGCACAAACATTCAAACACACACACACACATACAGTATCTACCACACCAACCACCCCTTTCCTGTTCTCATACATACTTTCTTCCTCTTCTTTCACTACTCCATTCACACACACAAACGCACACACACAGAGGTGGCGAAACAACCCCATGTGGGAAAAATCTGTAACACAGTTTCCCTGTGATCAGTTTGGTCGTTTCCCAATGACCTTACACCACAAACATCCGACAAATGATGTGCTTCCATGATATAATACTAATGCAGTTTAGGAGCCATTACCGACCCTGACATCCACGTGGTGTCCCTGCTGACACGCAATTTGTGGTTACGGCTTCATCGCCTTCACAGTCAAAACACAGAACAGTGCTTGACAGTAAATTATTACTTACCTTGGAGTGGAAACGGCTCCACAGCCTGTGAGGAGAGATTCAGAACAAAGGCAGATTACATAGCGCTCAGCCATTTTGGTTGATGAGGAAAAAGTGATTGTGATTAAGGTGGTGTTTCATAAACACAATAGCTACAAACTTATGCTGCTCAGCTGTCGCGTCTGTTGTTTTCTCTGTTTGATTTCAGTCCAGCTTGTCTGTCCTCTTTTATTTTTTAATGCCTCTCTATAATTCCTTCAGCTTCTCTCCTTGCCTTTGAACTGCAAGAAGAGCCCTCTTGATGGAAATTGAATGTCAACATCAATTTATTCACTTGTTTTACATTTTTCCTACTTAAACCAACATGTGCAACTGTGTTTTCCTATTTGTAGTTATGTAGCTGTTTCCTTATGTGACAAGAGGATAAAGTGTACACAATTATAGTGCATATCACAGTGCAAATGGAAAACATGTGTTTAATGTGTGTAAATAATGTACACCTCTAACAACTAAGTGTAATATAATGAGGTACAGTGATAAATTGATTTTTAACCTCAAAGAATGTTGGTGTCGGTTTGGTAGATTTAGTCATGGTCTACGTTTATTATGACAGCTCAACTCATTAATATGGAATAATATTTAATGAACACTCCCTTTAATAACAGTGACCGGATAAGGGACAGGTGATTTTGGTAAGTTAACTAAACTAAAAAATGAATGGACAACAAAGAGTTGTTAGGCAGCTATCAAAGTAAAAGTTTAATATGACTAGAGCGGTTGTCCACCAATCCCATAGTTGTTGGTTCGATCCCCAGCTCCTCCGGTCACATGTCGATGTGTCCCCAACTTAGTTGCTCCCGGTGAGTGTTGGCCAGCTTCATAGCAGCTCCCTCATTAAGTACAAATGGGTGAATGAGGGTGAAACAGTGTATAGAAATTTGAGTACCCATAGGTAGAAAAGCACTACCATTTACTTCGTCATGACATTGAGAAACAGACATCCACTGTCTTCTCCTTTTTCAACCACAACTCGTACTTTCTTTATCTCTGTCACAAGACGGGGGTGCCCATTATATGGGAAGTACATGTCGAGCTCTTCACACACCCTGTGACATCCTGAGTATGGCTGCTATCTGGCTTGCTTGTGAAATTGGCCGCATGCTTCAATGACATGGTCAGACAAGCTGGCCGTGCAAATGACAAGCAGAGGGAGAGAAACAGTGAGTCAGAGTGAGAAAGCCTATTTCCTGAGAAGAATATTGATCTGATCATCTCTTCCTTCCTTCTTCTGGCTCTAGCTCCTCTCAGTAGACAGTTCTAGGAGAAGGAGGTTGAGTGGGAAAGACAGGGGAGAGAATAGAGGTTGAGAAAGAGACAGATAAGGGGATGACGGCGCCGTGGCAGTATTCTCTGCCAGGGCTCACAGTTCAGCGCCATACAGCAAAAGCACAAGGAACAGATTAATAATATATATACAGAATCTCTCAAGTGGTGTGGCTCCCATGCACTCCATTATAACCACAAGTGCACAGGCTACAGTAAAGTACTTTAGTCAGCAAGACCTTGAAATGCTCTGTCTGTCCATCTGAAGTGCACACCCCTCATACTCAAGTTCATCACTATCAATCACAAGCTATTAAGTCTAAAGAAAAAAAAAAGCCACAACTAATAAAATCCTAAAAGTACATCCTAATTGATGCTTCTATACCCAGCCTTCATATCCCATTGGTGCAACGCTGACGTGATCTACAGCTCATCGGGAGGAAATTAACCAACTCAACAGGCCATGTTGTGTCCCGTGAGACTAACTAAATAAATACCCTGAGCCACCTGACCGATCACATTAGAGCAACTCTTGATTCCTCTGGGACAGGTGAAGATTTTAGTGCTGCAATAGCAGCTAGTGCACAAAATCAATTAGCTTTATTGTGGCAGCCATTGTCGAAACTAAAACACTTGTGTTCAATAAACTGCATTAGTGTAATTCACTCAGTATTGACATTAAATTCATTTCCGTTGTTTTGTTGTTAAAGAGTGAAGTTATTCGGTCAAAAATGATAACAGTCCCGTATGATTCCAACAGCCTTTCCCCCCCATACCCTGTGATTTTGCTACCCTTTGTTGGGAGTCACAAAGTAACATATAGGGTGGCAGAAGTACTATGGGTTTCGACTCCTTTGCTATCGTGGCCATCAGCACAACTGATTCCATGAGACAGAGACAGAACAAGTTACATCTGGCACAATCAGCAGTAACAGCAGCATGTATCGCTCACTAGCTTTGACTGTGTGAGTGGGAAATACTTACCAACCTGACTATAGCTTCCACTTTCTAAGGGGAGGTTTACAGATGGAAGATAACTCAAATGACCTTTGGGTCCTAGAAGTTGTGTTCCTCCACAACTAAACTGCAATCATGATCGTTTTTTTATAGAGAACATATACACTTGATGGATTATGTTCCCATGCAGCAAATTTCATGAATGAACGAAGCACTGCATGCTTGTGTAGGGCTGTGTAAGTCCCAGTTAACTTTTTATGCAAGAAAATCCCTTTGGTTAAGGTTAGAGAAAGAATAATCCTGTACTGCATACAGGATATTTTGAAGCACAAATATATATTATATGGGAACATGTTATTGATGTGTTCAGTCAGCATCATCATGTTTGCAACTTGCCAATTTCTATTAATTGTCAAATTAAGGTAACAGAAGATAGAATCCAGTTGCAATTAGGTTCATTATAAAATATATATATATATATATATATATATATATATATATATATATATGTCTATACAACTACTGCAAATGCAAATATATATATATATATATATATATATATATATATATATATATATATATATATATATATATATATATATATATATTTGCATTTGCAGTAGTTGTATAGACACATTTTAGGAGAAGGCATAATTCGAATTGTCTAAAACAATCCTCAGTAGTATATGAATAATTGTTGTACACAACACAAATGAACCATCCTATACTTTTACTTGATACATGCATGCATGCCAACTTAGTTGAAACTATATTGCATCAGAAAGGGCTGCAAACTGGGATAATCAGACTCCACAGGTTTGTAAGCAATTTGTGAGGCCAGTGCTCCTTTTCTCAGTGTAGCCTGTCTGAAAACCTGAGCCCGTCCCACTGCTGCCGTTGGCATGCACGCTGCTAACCTGTGAACAATTCATGAGGGCCCTCTCCATATTTCATGGAGCGGAAATGGATGTTTCATGTGAGGAGTGAGGGAGAGTGGAAAGGGGAGAGACAAAGCACCGACACTGAGGACGGTCTGGTGACAAGAGCTAAGAGCAAAGAAACAAGGTAGGATAGAAAAAAAATGAAGAATTAAAAAACGGGTACAATCTGTGGCATGGTTTCCCTCACAGCTCATCCCAGAACTCTTCACAATTAACTTTAACCTCACCTCATTTATAGTCTCTTGGACTGTTTGACACTGGATAGAAAGGAGAGAGGACAAAGGTAAATAGAAAGGATAATAAACAAATGCCAAGAGAGAAATGGAAAAAAGCAGAAAAACAGACATGGAGAAGACTAGAGACACAGACTCACACATTCACTCGGCTCAGCTAATGAATGTACGGCGGCGGGTGGCGGCTCCTCCACAGGGAGCTGCCCTCATAACCGACAGGGTCTGGCTGGGTGTAGTAATTGAAAGTAATGATAATTAATATCATTGGTATAATCACCATTTGTTATTACAGGGAAGATGTTTATGGCTTCCTCTGAAATAGAGAAATAAGGCACAGTTTGTTCAAAAGAAGAGAATCTCATTAACCTTTTAGCTATCCTAATCTTGTTTAATATCGGAGAGAGAAAAGTGGTAAGTGTTTTGCAGGATTGGCTGGGTAATTATTAATAAAGATTAAAAAATAACAGTAATTCATATTCGGGTGCTTTTCCTCTCCATTGAACTGAGAATTGATGTTAAATCTGGATAAATTGGTTTGATGTCATGGATAACAAGTTGGGATTAACACACATGAGACTCCTTGCATCAGTGGTATATGTTTTTTCAAATATATGCAGCCACAACATTATACGGCAGCACATTTGAGAGGCAAATTATGGTAGTCAAATGTGGGAGACGAGCGACGGGTTAGGACCAGGAACCACATAGGTCCTGAATTTATGGCGGCTTGTGGTCGGTGATGTATCAGCCCTACTAATGTTATCTGAGCCTCTGTGGATTCAAACGCAGAATGTCAAACTTAGTGCACAATAAGCGGATGCATATCATGAATATATTTCCATTTGTTTGAGTCAGATATATTATGTATTACCATGGGAAACATGGAGGCACATTAGTAACATTAAGAATTCTGTGGAATGTGATATGCACTGAATTAGTAGAGTTAGCACATGTAAGCATTTGGGATGACAACACTGTATTTTTCTACCTAGATAATCGTGAACACTGAATCAAAGGAAAGGTGCTGCTATGTGAACTATATCACACGACCCAGATGACACTCAGGGATGACAAGCTTTAAAAAAAGGAAAAGAAAGAGAAAAACACCATTCTCCCTCACATTCTCTCTTTAAAAAAACTATGGTTATTGAGTTAGTTCAAGTACAATTACATGCCTTTCAATTGCAAATCAGAGCAGAGCTGCAAATTCAAATAGACAATCAAGCAAGGTCGCTTCCAAAAACACAAGCCTCGCGTTACGCCAACTCCAGCCTATTAGGGAAGGGACATATGTAGCTAAATTACACGTGCACCCAGGGGATATGCAAATGTGCCGGACCTCCCGCATGACTTACCTTCTTTTTTATCATGCAAACCATGTTGGTGTGATAAGCCTCCTATAAAAAAGCACAGGGATATTGGCTCAGTGTGTGCAAGTGAACGCTTCTCCTTTGTGAGGAGGTTATAAAACCCGTTCCTATAACCAAACACTCTAACATTTGGTCATGCACAGTCATTAATTAAATTGATTTGATATCAGCAGCTGGATTACATCACCTCTAAAATAATTACTGTGAAAGGCAAGAAGAGGTGGTGAGAATGATTATCTATTTGTGAGTAGTAAATATCATTACAAATGAAAATAAAAAAACCTCGTAATTTTCACTCCATCTCTGAGACATTTGTCATTTATTTCAAACATTTGTTTTTGCAAAGAAGTGTCTTTTCCTGTATTTTGAACTACACTTCTGCTTCTAATAGGGCTACTGGTTCATAGGTGTCTTCAAATAATTAGATATTGATGTATATTGGTTTGCTGTAATTGTAGCTGCTTTTTCTAAGCTATTTTCATCTTTCTTGTTCTCTTTCTCTGTACTTACATCTTTTTAATAGCTCTTATATTCCCCATCTCTATTCCACCCCAAACCCTCTCTCCGTCTTTCATTCTCGCTCATTTCTCCTGCAAGCTTACATCCTTTCTTTTGCTCTGCCTCTCAGACCACCCAGACAGCCATCCCTGTGTGCTCCAGCTGTTCCCCTGCTGTGGCTTGAGTTTGTGTTACTTTGTTTCTGCATGGCTACGACTGAGGCAGCCCCCACCGCGACCCATCCAACCCTGTTTCTTTTTTTCTTGCTCTGTTTTTCCCCATGTCATGTTCTTCTAGCTGCTCATGCCCTCATAGAATTGAAGGGGAGTGGCTTTTGTGTTCAGTGCAGGTGTCCCGGGTGGGTGAAAAGGGGCGCTGAGTCTGTAGCCGCTTACCGTTAAGGGGGTGGATGGTGGGGGTGGGGTATTCAGCCTGGGATCCCCCACCTGTGGCAGGTCTCGACCCACATGAGTCAGCCAGTCACTCCTGGGCTATAGAACATTTGTGGATGAATGCTATTACTCTATGTGTGGCTAGATACACACAAGGGACCTGGCAATGCTACAACCCAGCTTGTTCCTCATGAGTGATTCATGCGTAGCTACTCATCCGCACCGTACTCCAGTCCAAACTGGATTGAGGTGAGAAAGGGGAACAACAGCGTTGAATGATATTAGACTGAATGGGAAAACTGGACTTGCAGATGTACGGATGAGTAAATACAGATGGCAGAGAGACTGCTTATGAATGCGAGCTACACGGTGATTAAGACACAAAGGCATAGTTCCAAATAAAACAGAAGTTCAAGTTTTACATGTTTCCTACTGCAGAGGAGGTTTTTGTGTACACAAACTATTCCAGACCATTTCAAAATCAAAATGTTCACGGAGCCTGCAGTTTACCACGTTAGATCTCAGTTTGCAGTGGCAAGGTGAGCTTGGGGAGATCTGCCTCATTAGTGAAACACAACAACAGCCTTGGGGGTAGAAATGAGGGCAAGTCATCCCTTGACCCTGATCTTCAGACAGTTTTGCATTTAGCTCCCAGATGGGTCAACTTAGGGCACAGGGAAGAGCATGCTTATTATGGTTAGGTGCCCCGAGGACAACTTCACCCTAGAGCCTCAGGGCGTGAATATGCCTCCTGTTGATCCTGCCCTGCCACACCGCAGCTCAGGAAGTGAAATATTCAACATGTGAATTGAATTAGAAAGAACCTCTGCCAAAGGGGTTTTGTGTGTCTCTCAAATCTAACTTGTACTTAAAGTTCAAGTGAGCTCTTCTGTATGTCTCTTCTGTCTCATAGTCACTGTTGTGCTTATATTTGACAAACCTGATACGAGTCTACGCCGCTGGTGCATGTGTTGTTTCGACAGGGGATTTCTTATGCTGAAGGTGTCCAATTATCCATGGTAGGAGAATGGGGACTCTCAAGTCCCTTAAGAAAGGGAGGTGTATGTGTGTGTATGTATGTGTGTGTGTGTGTGTGTGTGTGTGTGTGTGGGTTGTCAAAAAAAGAAATTATGTTTGTGAACACAAGTCCCTTAACAGTGGAAAGGGAGAGGTGGGGGTGGCCTCACTTTAATGAGAGTACTTAAAAGATTCAAATTTCAGCTGACTGACTAAAGGCCAGCGTCATAGTGGTTGAGCGGATAGTGCTGCTGCCTCACAGGTCCCTGGTTTAAATCCACCGGCTGGCCGTGGCTTTTCTGTGTGGACTTTGACTCCGTGCCTGTGTGGGTTTCCTCCCAAACTCTGTATGTCTCTCTGTGTTGGTCCTGAGACAGACTGGTGACCTGTCCAGCGTGGAAGCCGCCTCTCACCCCATGATGCCCCAGGACCCTGAACAGAATAAGCAGCTAATGGATGAAGGGAAATGGTAAAATTAAAGCCACTATGACCACCAGTCCATGCACCATTACCACACCAGAGAACTAGCATGACACTAAATATAAACAAATATTAATTTTTGGGATTTGCTGAAAAAAAATTAAAAAACAGCGAAAGGAAAGTGCAATGTAATGACAAACCTACTGTAGGGCGCTTTGATATTAAATATCAACGTTTTTTGATGTTGTAATGTTTTGATTCCCTCGTTGTAAGACTGCAGTGTGTAAACATAAATATTACTTCACTTCCTCTCCTTTTTTTATATGCAGGATACATATAGGTGCTTATTTTACTTTGAACCACCTACATTAAAAGAACTGTATAAGCCACGATTTTACTTCTTTCTCATCAGAAACTTTTAAAAGCAAGATTACAAGCAAATTAAATTTAAGCTGTTGTAGCAAAACCTGACTAATATTAAACATAAAGACAGATAAGTGTGGATTTCAAATGCCTGATTCCTCACTATTCCTCACCAACTGTTTTTTAAGATTAAGCTTAGAGGAAGTGATTAAAACATCAGGTCATTGTTGAACTAAACTCAAAGGAAGCTTTTGCTAAAAAGGGTGGCAGCACTTGCTTTAAAAACAAAAAACAAAAAACATTTTAATTAGTTGGGAATTCAACAAAAGGTGACATGCTGAGGATTTTATTTCTTTATTTTACTTTTTTATTTTATAGCAGATGGGTTTACAATGACTTGATTTTTCCCTTTATTTTGCAGGAAACTTCTTTGGATTTGTTTTCACAGTGTACAATATTTAACCTTTCAATCTTTCAACATTAATTTGGGATTCAATACCCCCCCCATATCCATGCTACCCAGTAAATCAGCCCACCCTCCATCTTGCGCACACACAGACACACAAACACCATGACTCCCCCTCTTCTTGGCTATCGGACATCAATCTAGCGAGCACCGTCTGCTAAGCCTCACTGGGCAATTAACCACATTGCGAGTGAAAGCTCTAATCAATCCCTGGCCTTCTCCATCACACACATATAGACACACACAAACACACACACTCTTAAATTTATTGGTGTAAATGTCTCAGGCATCTATACAAGTACAGAGCTGTCCAAACTCTTCTGAAATCTGCTGTCCTTTAACAAACACACACACACACACACACACAATAACAAAACAAACACACACACAATAACAACACAAACACAATAACAACACAAACACACCCTTATTTTCTGGTGCTGTTAATTGAATAAGTTATGGTTAAAAATAAATTAGACCCAATCATTTCCTGTACCTGACCAAAAAGAAATGTCATGCATTTACTTTTACTTTATAAAATATGTAATAATTTACTCCTTTACCACCAGCCTCTATCATAGACATGTTGTTAACACAGTAGAGTTGCTATAGTTAAAGGTTTACTATTTCTTGATTATATATAATTATGTTGTTTCTATTGATATAAGTTTGTAAAATAAAGTAATCATGACTTGTTAGCCACACTAAAAATGTCTAAATATAAACTGTCGGAGGGCTGCTGTGAAATTTAGACATCCCTCCACAGCTTGTCCCATTGATTCATGTGGGCCTAAATGTCAGCATCAGCAGGTAAGAAGGACCGGGTGAACCCCTTGAGAGTGCTCAGTGATGGGGGCTAAAGGCAGTATTTGCCACAGTCTCAACTCAAAAGCCTGTTTTTGCGTGTTTGCCTATTTGACTCAGACAGTGTCGAAAGAGGAGGCTAAAGCAGTATGTTCATATATAGATACTGTAATAATTTACATAATTTTTTAGGGAAGAGGGTATATCTATTGTCCACAGATTAATCTGAAAATAAAGGGTTAAGGATGATCAGCTTTATAAATCATTGACCATTTTCTCTTCTCTAAACCCTAACACACACACGACTCAATCCAAACTAGATAATTTCTGGATTCATACTAATCTCATACTAATGTTTCTTTATTATTCTGTTTATACAGTACATTGCATATGCTGTGACTTAATGGGTGGCTATATAAATATCATGTCATCTGCAAGCCTCGCTTAGAGTTATTGACCCATAAGCTATTGATTTGGTGTCTTTGTTCATGCTTTCATGGGTAAGTTCAACACTTTGATCATTTAGCGCCTTATGCTAAATTTACATCAAACACAGAGAAGGAATCAATAGCTCTTCCTTGTTACATGAATGGTAATGAAATCAGCATGGCTGCACAGATGCTGGTGATATCCTATAATAAAGCTTTGAGGGGTTCAGTGATGTGCTGAACATGCCTTCAGCTTTTTTACTCATAAATTTGCACTGGTTTCCTCCCACAGTGCAAATAACCTATGAATGGATCCAGACCAGGTTCTGCAACAGTGCTTGATGGAGTTAACACACTCAAATGAATAAAGAAATCAATTAAATGATGATTATGAAAGTGTAGTAAACTTTCATCTACTACATCTACTACTACAGCCATTTTCAGAGATAAGAATTTTGGATTCTGCAGTGAAAGACTGGAAAAGCAAATCAGATGTTTTATGCTGTTTAATGTATCAAGGTGCATCAAATAAAAGCTGAAATCTCAATTTTTATCACATGTCTCTTTTGATCTTCAGTGCATAGAAAAAACTAATGATTGGCTTCAATATGCCAATACTTCTGGAGATGACACATCATTATACAGGTACTGTATATAGCAGTACATCAAAATTGGAATCATTCAGAGGAATTATCAGAATATATCATTAACAATTCCACTTGCACGGAGGCCTCGAAATCAAGACTTCACCTATGACCCATGGGGTTTAGTTCCCAAGAATTACTGTACCTAGTACAAATGCAAATGTATACCAAAATATATTCAGTCTGTCAAAAATAGCAGCTCAAAGGCTGTACCAAGGCATAGCTGTGTTCTCAGTTAAGGTCTACAGTTAGCATGCTAAGAATGAATTGAGTAACATGCAGACTTTAGCAGATATAATGTTCAAAATGTTTAGGCTAATTTACAGAAATTAAAAAATACAGCCCCTTGATTAATTTACCATTTTAATCTGATTTCCAAGCTCAATCAAAGATAAAGAGATTAACAAAGTCATCAAGCCACAATTCATCCAACTGTTGTTTAGACAGTTCATGAAAAATCTAAAATATTACTTGAAGAAATCAATAGTTTGCCATAGAAAATGTCAGAGATTCACTTGAGTCAGTTGGTTTGATCCTCTGTGGATCACCATTGTCTTTATACAATGTTATCAATGGGACAACATGGTATGAAGACCTAAATACAGTTTACAGAGAATCATTGTTCAATAGTTAGAGCTCTGTTCAGAGGCATACATCCTGTGTAGCTGTGTCACTGCCCACACACACACACACACTAACTACCTCTGGGGTTCGTGCAGAGCAACCGACCCACTCAGTATATTAGAGTAATGACACAGCTATCCCACTAGTGAGGGGGGTGAGGACACCTAGTCACAGCAGAGTGGATAAGAGAACAGTATGAATCTTACCCGAAACAAATACACGAGTCCATACACACTTTTTTCTTTATGAAAATCTCTGAAAATCAGTGAACCCTATTGTGGCAATGTGAAGCAACTTAATGCACTCATGTAATAGTAGATGAGGCAAAGTATTCCCATAATAATGTAGTTCCTGTTTGACATTAGTGAGGTAGCTGATCTGCCCAGTGGGAACATGAACAACGTGTAAAAAATTCGATTTTAAAGTAAGAGCTTGCTTCATTTAGAGAAGTGATTCACCATGTGAGGTGATGTGCCCCACAAACTCATCACAAAAGGGATTTACTTGACTAAGTCATTTACATGAAGGCCAGGAAAAGTACTACTTACTAAAATTCCATGTACCGTGACTAAAGCTGTAGCTTTTCATGGTAAATTATTACACACTAGATCATAACTGACTGACTCCACAACGTAAAGTTTTCTCATTTCCAAAACCCAACATTTTATAGAATGCAAGTTTGAGCTTTAATGTTTAACCACATTGTTAAAGGTTGTGGGAGGTGGTGAGAAGGCTGGGGGTTGGGGCCTGTCATTTACATAAAGATTTAGGAACCCCCATGTCCCCCAACCTTCTTCTGTGAAGTCTTCATCTAGCTTTATTAAAAAGTAAAACACCCACAGCCCCTCACAGAACAAGGATTAAAGAATAATCTACAGTATCTCCACATGAATATAGGTATATTTAAAAAGCAGAATTAAAACTATAAGGGAGCAAAGGTGGTGTTGTAAACTACCTTGTTGCCACAGAAGCATTAAGCCTCAAAAACTTACCAGGAAAAACCAGGAAATCAAACGCGACACATTGTAAGCGTGAGATCACAGTAATGTGTCTGTTACAATTGCCACGAGCTTTAGAAATCCATTAAAAAACTCCGTTCCAAACCAAATTTGCCAGTGCTCTGCGTTTAGGGTGGCCTCACTGGGATTTTAAAGTTGCCGCTGAATGGAGGGGGATGTGATAGGCTGCCAGGCTGAGGCAGGGGAAGAAAGGAGCTGCTCACACTCAGTAGAGCAGTGCCGCTGGAGAGCTCTCTCGTCGACCGCAGGCTCCAGCCAAAAAGAAGAAAAAAGAGACAGAAACGTGACACCTAACGTTTTATTTTTTGATTTTTATTTATTCATTTCTCACCGTGTCCTCACCTCAAACAAGATGTAACTTGCTGACGCCGCCTCAAGCGTATTCATGCATTTGAAAGGAGCCGGGAGTGAGTGCGCAGCGACGAGAAGCCGAGCTGTTCTGGCCAATGGAACTTATTGTTGTGCGTTTGTTTTGACTATGTTATCCCCGAGCGAGTTCGGGTTCGGTCCGTCCCTGTTCGTCGTCGACCCTTGAATTGTGGAATTTATATCCGACTAGTTTAAGGGAACCCCCACCCCCCACCCCACCGAGGAGGATTCTGCACAGCCAGCAAGCTTTTCCTACGGAGCCGGGGATTTAAATCGTCATTTGGTGGTGCTCCGGGAGAGGCGAGAGTCAAAGAAAGAAAATTCATGTGGCCATTCTCTCTATAGCCAAACATTTTGGGGATTGCATAATGAGCAAGGAAAGACCTAAGAGGAATATCATTCAGAAAAAATATGTAAGTAAAAACACATCCTTTGCCTAAAATGCCCACAAACGCAATCGCTAAATCCCAAGTTTGCCTCGATCGTCTCGATGAAAATGCGTAAACTTTCATCGGGGGTTGTGAAGGTTACCAGCAGGCAGCTCGGGCACTGCTTGGGTCACATATCCCTGAAAAGGTAACGAGTACAAGTTACCTCAACGTGTTAACAATCCTGTGTTTGTATTTAAAGAGACAGCGGTGTTTATTCCGTGTGTGTGTGTGTGTGTGTTGCAGCGTTTCTTCGACATCAGACATGTTTCAGGCGATTGGAACATCGGCTGCTTTGCCACTGCTTTAAACGCACGACGCGGGGATGCTCGGTGTGGTTCTAGTCGGCTTTTTTGTTTTTCGCTGTTTGTGTGTATGCGTGTGTGTGTGTGTAAAAGCTATCAATGGGGCTGAAATTAAAGGACTTGGTAAACAGTTGTGAGAAAAAGGCTTTTGTTCGCGCCCCATTTCTTCCTATTGAGAGCCGTGGAGACGAGCCTGTCGGCCATGGCTCGGCTCTTTCGGCTTCCATTTCGTCCCATGCTGAGCATTTTATCCCCCGTTCAAACGCAGCTCTTACCTTGACAATTTGTGTACAAACGCATTCTCACTGCGAAGCTTACGTGTAGACTTGACGGCCGCGACGGCGTTTTGGGCGCTGAGGTTGTGTAATATTATTATTTTGATCATTTGTTTATTTTTGGCTGGGGGTGTTTGGCAAACCGACATGTTTCGCGGACTGTTGTGGCTCTTTAATTTTCTCCATAAAGAGTGAGGGAGAGGTGGAGGAAAAGGGGGTCATACGATTCAGCACATTCGCTCATTTTTTTTTCACCCCTTAAAACGTCACAGACCCACTTGGGTTTGTTGTTATGCGGTTTTCTTTCCCCTTAACCCCTTTAAATACGGCGGTAAGTCCAACAGAGTCCCAGTAATTCTGCAGGACTCAGTGTGACCTCTGTGCGCGAGCACATTTTGCAGCAGCCCGCTGAGGGACAACTCAATTTTTTATTTTTTTTGCAGTGGTGGGGGGGTGGGGATTAGTTTCCAGTCGTTTAGGTCTCGTCCTCGAACCGAATTTGCAATAAACCGCACGTTACATGCTCAATGTGACTGAAGCTAGTTTCGGAACGACCCAGGCTGTGTGCAGTCGCATTGCAGAGGCTCATGTATGAAGCGAGACCAAGAAGCAACCATTTTCTTTCTGCAAGTAACCCTGGTGGATTTGTGAGGAAGGGGCTGTGATAGCAAACGTTTGAGCCTCGTCTGGATTGGAACTGTAGTCTTGGTTCGGGCTTTGGTCTGTTGAATGAAACAAAGACTTTTTGATCGTCTCAGGTTGGAGGTGGCCCAGCCTCGCGTTCAACTCAGTTCCCATGTGTCGTTTTTCCTGAAGACTACACGCCGGGCCTTTAAACTTTGTTGCACCGCTTTGAAGTATTTATAGATTGTTGCTGTGAATTGTCGTCACGCGCCCAATGGGCACAATGTTGCGTTTAATTGCATGAGGGAAATCACAAGTCAGCAGAGCCCCCTCCTAACAACATGTGGAGTGTCTCTCAAAAAGTGTTTCCTCTCACATGCTTGCGACCGAATACATCAAAAACAAACTATGTGCTTTCACATTTGGGCTTTAAAGACCTTTTTGTAAAAGACTAAAGTGAGCAACAGGTTTGCAGGAGAACGTTGACAATTAAAGCCAAACAAAGTCTTTCGTCGCCATCCGCTTAAGGGACGTCCTCTAAATTTAACTGGGGATTTTTCTGTTTTTCTCAACATGTTTACTTACTAAGGCAGCCTTCGCATAGAAAACTTAAATTTTCTATAGAAAACACACAATTATTCTTTTAAAGGAACCCCTCTTGGTATAGTTCCTCTGCTTGTTCCTTATACAGCATTATTTAAAATCCCCGCTGCTAAAGGGGATACAATTTAAGCATATCTTTATTTCATCTAAGAGGATAAAATTGAATAATTTATTGGCATCAACATTTATTTTGTGGCAAGCAACTTAAACGTGAGTCATACCAAAGAAGAATGAACAGCTACCGTACAGTGCAGCCTACTTTCTTGTGTGTGTGTCATTGTAGTGGTGAATGTCTCCTGCCCTTTATCACAGTCAGAATTTACATTTAAAATCCACAACAGTGAAATTTTGTTGTTACAGTAACTTTAATCAATATAGCCTTGAGTTGCCACATGTTGACACATTTTGCGTAGATAAAGTCTTTGATTGAAGTTGTTTGTCATTCTTCCTCTGAACTAAGGAAACATGATGTGCCATAGAAATCGTGACTAACTGCAGAAAAAAAAGTCCCCACAAAAAATTGAGCCAGACTGTAGCCAAGACTGTCACACTCTCTAAAACTGGATGGGGCTTTTTTTTTTATTTGGTCTATTCATAACTTGACTTTATAATTAGAAAGGAGCCAGAGGATTAGGGTGGAGGAAATGATGTTTCTGTGTGTCTGACTGCTGCATACATGTTTCTGTGTGTTTGTGTGCCATATCTGTCTTGTTTTTTGGGCATCTGCAGTTGATGCATAAAGTCTGGCCTGCACCAAATATGCATTTCTAGATCAACCTGGAGGAGGCCAGATACTCAGCCCCATGATATTAAGATTCTTCAGTCATAAAATAATTGAAGAAAGCAGGGATAAGTCCTTTTTAATAAAGGCAAACAAGGCATGATAAGTGTGGTCATCCACTAGAATTTGTAAATGTTAGTAAACAGAACCAAAAAGAAAAAAACTGTTCTCTAAAGTTCATCTAAAGATGCTGCCTCACTAATGCCAGGTTAGGGCCTATGCTCATATTTAAAATGTATTACTGTAGGTTTATTTATTTGTTGTCTTTTAAGCCAGTGGTCAAGAGTTATGTGCTGTTTAATGACTTGTGTAGCAAGCGCTAATGTGCGGCGGTGTTCTTCTGTCTAACGAAACATGACACACACTGTGAGCGTGTGTCATGTTTGCGAACACATGTAAGTGAGAATAGCAGGAGAACACGACAAAGTGTATTTCAGTGCAGCCAGGGCCATTTTGTGCAGAATCGGCTCTTCCTGTAGGGTAGGCCCCAGCTGGGCTAGGCCTCTGATTCAAAGGGTGTGTGTGTGTGTGTGTGTGTGTGGGACAAGCACAGCTGCTGCAGGGGCCTTTACAAATGTAAAGAGGCTGTCAGTGTTTGTTTCATCAGGCACACAACTGATGAGGGCCAAGTTGAAAATCCACTGCACTGCAAGTGTGTGCGTTGAGCATGCACAAAAAAGAGGAAACAAAAATAGAGAGTGGGGGCAGAATGAGGAGTGCAAAGGCCCAGACTCCCCCTCCTCTCCTCTTCTTCCTCTCTTTATCTCCCTCTCTCCCTCTCTCTGTCTCGCTCTCTCGTTCTTGGTCTGTCCAAATGAAATGTGGGCCTCATGTAGGACCATGAAGAGAGGGTCACGGGGTTGTTTTTTCACCGTGCCTGAACCTCAATGCGCTTCATTTAACCTTATGTTTCAATGCAAATTCTTCTTTCATAAGCTCCCTTCTCCTCACGTGTCCAACATGGCAGGGTTCACTTTGCAACCTCCCTGTCACTGTGGCTACCAAGGCGAACTAAAGTGTAGTGTGGCAAAAGCAACCTTTTACCTCTTGTCTGAGTATTTTCACTGTGGTTACGCTCAATGAGGCACCTGTGAAAAGAACTAGGGTAAAAGATGAAATGGCATATTGTATATGTAAGATTTTAAATGAATGAATCCCCATAAAGAATATAAAATGATGAGTTTTCATGTTTGAAGACAACAGGATGTAGCAGGGACAGCTTTCAACATAAAGGCAACGGAGGACAATACTTTTCAATGTGGAAGTAATGTCGCCTTGCTTTATTTTCCTTTTTTCCCACCAGTGGAGAAAAATCAAAGCAGCGCTACTTTGATTACATTGCCAAATTGTATCAGCATAAAAGTAACTGCCCAGAATCTAAAAACGCCTCCTGAAGATTGCCAACCATTTCCACACAATGGAAAAAACTGAAACAGTGTGTGTGTGTGTGTGTGTGTGTGTGTGTGTGTGTGAGACGCCCTGTGCAGATAGACATCATACTATACATGTCATCCTGTGAGAACTAAGGAACAGGAAAACACGATGCATTATCACATGTTCTGCAGATTTAATTTTGCTCTTTGCTTGTGTTACACTTACTTTTCTAGTACACTGAAATTTGTCTTCAGGTTATTGACTGTTATTGGGCCTCAGTTCACGTTCACCCCTTCCACTTAACAATTCCCTTGAAGCAGGGAGGAAGGGGTCCTTCCCACACTGCAAGCATAGGCTCACATCCCTTTGGCCTCATGGCTTCTATTGCAGGGCCTGCCAACTTGATGAGCACTGCTAGAAAAAATTCTGGGAGTGAAGTTGGCAGGCCCTGCCTCTTTTAATTCAGCCTTATTTATTAAGTTTGCCCTGAAATGAGAAGAAGGGAACACCACACTGACACACACACACACACACACACACACACACACACACACACACACACACAGCCTGCTTTGCCAACAGAGTTTACTGCATCATTACAGGCACTCCGTGAGCTGACGAGTTCAGTTTGGATGGTTGATGGATGTTCAGCAGCCAAATTCTTCACCATTCAGTTCTGTACTTTGACATACACAGATTCTCCCTGTGTACCTTTACTGTCTCCCACTTCGTTTTCTCTTACGTCTGATTTTGACTGCATTATGTCACAAACACACACACGCCACAAACTTCTGTTATGCAATGTGACCTTTTCTCTTATCAGCTGTTGGCAATGAGCACAATCTCCAGCTCACACACACACTTGCACAGGCAAAGGTCTTAATGTGTACACCTGAAGTCAGCAGGTAAGATAACCTGTTTTAAGGCCTCTCTTGCAAAGTGTCTTGCCTTTATTGGCAGTATAGGTTTACAGGAGTAATGACCTAAAACTGGGCGTGACTGTCTTTGTTAAATGCTACGTGTGTTTCTGTCGTGACGGGTTTGTGCATAGGCCTGTGTAGGTGTGGTTTATAGCATATGCTCCAGTAGTTAAAAACAAGGCATGGTCGGACATGGTGCAGTTGTGGACGGCCAATTCAGATGTGGGTGGGTGGGTGGATGTGTGTGTCATGTAAACCGCGTGCGTTTCCTCCGTGCACGTCTCCATTCTGCCGAGTGATTTATATCCTCCTGCTCCTGTGGGTTTGGATGGAGATGGGGGAGCAGGACAGCTGGTCAGGCCCTGAGAGGCTCAATGTGTGAACACACATGCTCACTCGTTCGTGCGTGCGTGCGTGTGTGTGTGTGTGAGAGTGGTTGCCACGGCTTATCCGTTTAGTATCCCTATGAAGCTGAATCAACACTTTACCTTTGTCTTTGGTTTGGCCTTGCAGGCTTGCATGGGGGCCCATGAAGGACATTCAGCAATAGTAGAATGAAAAGAAAACAACTGTTAATTTCCAAATGTGTTAAATGGTCAAACCCTTTTTCTTTTCTTTTTTTCTTTTCTTTTTTTTTTTTTTAGAAAAATGCATACAATAATCAAATCTTTACATATAAAATCTTCACATATATTTGTCTGCTGGAACTTTGATTTAACTGCAGACTTTCCTTTGCTCTCTGTAAAGCTGAAACATGAGCCATTAGATTGTTTTTTTTTTTTTGCATCACCGGGCTATTTTAGCTTAGACGGCATTACCATTAAGTACATCACTCACACAATATCTTGACCAATCTCTGTTCACCCTCCCTCCACTCTTTATCTCACCTACATCAGTTTAATAAACACTCCTTACATTTTCATCCTGTGGTCAATCCCATCTGATCCCCTATTGTGACACCATCGTCTTTACACATCCAGTGAATTAAGCCTCGGGGGATGAAGCAACAGAGCAGAGGCTCAGTCAGTATCGATCCTACATTACTCCTTCTCTTCTGCCAGGAATACCACAGTTTCACTGTCGAACGTATGCCGGTAAGACTCTGCGGGTAACACCATAAAACGTCTTGATTGTGATGCTGAGAATAGGAAATCCTGAAGCTTTCCGCTGATCTTAAGAAAAAGCTATATGCTGACTTATTATATTTTCCATGAAGATAACTGCCTGTACACAATCATCAGATTGCATCAGACTGTGGGAATCCTTTTTAAGTTTTGCCATTCAGTGTACATTCATAACGGCTCTTGTTATGGTCTTACAAGCCGCAGTAATCTATGAATCATTCTTTTATGATGGAGCAGTTTGTTTTTTCCTGCCAACAAGCCACTGGCCACTCTATTCAGGTACTCTTTGGCATAGCTCTGCCTTAGCTGATGAATTACTCTCTCATTTATTCTCTCATGAGGGTATTTCTCCCAGTGATAGCCAAATATAAAAAAAGTTATCATTATCCCTCTCTTTATTTTTTTTTTACCGCAGTCATTTGTGGCTCTCCACCATGCATGGCTAGTTGTGGATTTGTGACCTCCCTTCTGTTAAAGAGCTCTTGAATGCAACCCTTTTCACCAAGCATTTGGCCCCTTGCGAGGGAGGCCTTAATTCAGGATGGCAGCCCCCCCTTCCATCCCCCTAGCCAGGGGAGTAATGAACCAGTGGAGCAAAGTGGCTGGGTGACCACTGTTGCTGCCTAATCTCTACTTTTCAGGCCTCTGTGAATAATTTGAAAAAAGTAGAAGATGTGGTAAAAGTGCTGTGGTGGAAAGACGGTTAATACAAAGCTTATTGATTCAAGGGAGAATAGCAGTTGTAAATCATGTGATTTTATTTTTTCTTTGCCACTTTAGAGGAAAATGACGGGTTACAGAAGAGGTGGTAACTGCATCTCATACAGATTAATGCCTTTCAGACTGTATTTAGTGGACTGGATAAAAGCATGTTTTAAGGCTGAAGCATGGTTGGGGCAAGGGCCTGCGCTGCTGCTGAGTTGACGGATATGCTGGTCAGTTAAAATGTGAGAGAACAGGAGGTAGTTGTAGTGGGTGGTTGAAGGCTGTAGGAGGCAGAACAAATGGTTTATTTGATTCACAGGTCAATGTGTAAACATTCGGTTTGCATCTATCCTACACCTTTATCCTGCACCCACCATGAGAATCACATTATTCCCACCCAATTTTGACTTGTAATGGAATACAGGGTGCATTTTCCCTCTATTTCAGTCTGTCTCTCTTGCCTCCTCCCTCTCACCTCATTTGCTGTATTACGCAGAACAACTACAAAGAGTTGAGAGGCATTTGGGAGCTTTGCTGTGGGATAGTGCTGGAGACAGGACCTCACAGTGGAGGAGGAGGAGGAGCCACTGCCTGTAAAGCAGGATCTCTTCTTTGGATTTCTTCTCTTGTATTGGTCCTTAGTTTTAATTTGTGTGTGTGTGATGGTTATTTTCTACAAAGATCAGAAAGCTAAGCAACATGATTAGGTTGTTTAGGTGGCTTTGCAGCTCTGCCCTCTCTGGCCTATACTTAGTCCCCATGTTGGTTACATCCATCTGTTTTGTTTTGATTTGGTCAAGCAAAGGAAACTTTGGAATCCTCACTGCTTTGATCTTACACAGCTGTGTCAACTAGCCACCTCTACTACCTTTCAACATATTAACATGCATGTATACTCACAATCTGGTCGTCCTTTTTGTTTTCAAATTCCAAGAGTTGTTAGACTAATATCTCTATTTTCCTGCAATAAATTATGTTATTGTAGCTTGTTTATATTTGCAGTAATATTCTTTATCTTAATCTTATGTTGGGCTGTTGTTCCTATAAATACATGGCTATATGAAATCCTGTATGAATTGACAAGAGAAATATTGATTTCTTTTCCCTTTTTTTTGCTTATTGATTTTTTTTTTTGTGCAAAAGGTGCTTTTTAAGTTATTCCACAGAGAGTGTTAGAGTGGGAGTCAAAGGTATTGTTCCCCCTGTTTTTAACCTCTGCTCAATAGATGAGGGCTTTTACAATTCTCCTGACTGCATGGTTTCCTCCAGGCCTCACAGCAGGGAGCTAGAGTGCATGGTACACTGAGGGAAGGACGCCAGAGTCTGGGTTGAATGTCTGGCGGGCCTCCCCTGGCCCTGGATCAAACATTACAAAGCCCGGGGCGGAGGGGGGGAGGGGGCAACCCTGGAAATCACAACCTGTGATCGTCAAGGAGAAGAAATTCAAGAGGATAGAAATAATCAAATTAGGCACCATCTCAAGTGGAATATCCACAGTAACGGCAGTAAAGGGGAGGGCTGTCTACTGATCTGTTGTGATAACTCTCACAAAACAGCTCCTGAAAAGAACATTCATATCCCGAACGCTGACATGAGTCTTTGCTGTTTTTAGTTGACATTGTTTGAGTACGTGGACAGGAAATGAGAGAAAACCACTGGTTGAATCAGCCCTGTCACACATGCACACTTACTTTCACACATTTAAAACAAACTCTAGGTAAATATAATGTGTAACCAAAGTAGCAGAAGTTACCATGGTGACGAGAAAGCATACTCCATCACAATTACACAATTTCCCTGTGGGATCAATAAAGTTGTTTGAATCTTAAACCACCACCCCACATCCCATCCACTTTACTGTCTCCTTTATGCCACTGTTTGGGGGGACTTTGGGGGGGGGCACCCAGAGGTTTCTATAGAAACTGACATGCTGACATGGTTTCTGAACCATGAAGTCTGAAGTCAAACTTCCTCTTCCTTTTTGTTTCAGCTAACAGGGGTGGCATAAAATGGGAGATGAAGAGTTAAGGGATATTGATATTGTGGATCATCTGATTCTTGGCTGCATTCTGTTACTAGATGTGTCTCACGTTCGTCGTGTGAGTTAGTGAAATGAATTGTGTTTTGTAAGACTGAGAAAATGTTGGGCAGATAAATTTCCTGTACATAGGTTTGTTTTGGTGTGAGCGTTTGCTTTCTTTTATTGACATGGACAGATGTAATACTTTAAATCTAGTTTCCTTTTAAGCACATGCTAAAGCTTTTTTTATTTTATTTATTTTTTTGATAAGTTTGCAATTTGAGAGCATAACCATTATTTTGCCCACTACAGTTCCTTAGTTATTCATCTGGTTTTCCTGTATTTCCTGGTTGTTGTGAAATGTATTCTGAAAATTGCGACAGTCTAGAAAACTAAGAAAGAAACTGATACGCTATCACAATTTATGTTTTCGGCCTATTTCCTGACAGTAGGTCAGTTACTTTATCTTTATCGACAGTCATGTTCATTTTGAACAGGCACAGTCATCAGTCACTGAAATCAAGAGTGGAATTTCATATTACTCATAACATTAAGCCATATATGACTTTTGTTTTTAATTCTCGTTTTCATTGCTGTCTTGCTCGAAGTTGAGAAGTGATAAATGAATTCATCACAAGGCTAATATATTTGCAAATGCTTTTAACAAGTGTGTGCTAGAACCACACAGCAGCAAGTATATGTAGCTCTTATGCCGGAGTATTGTTCCGTTATGGGGACTGCACCTAGTGATGTGTTTCTTTACGTTTTATTGTCTGTGATGCATTAGCTGTATTTAAAACAGCAGCTGTGACTTCCATGTTCATGTGGCACAGGGTTGTGAGTCACAATGCTTGCATGTAAATTTGCACCAGACTTGAAACTTTTTACATGGCAAAACACCTAAGGTGGGGAAAGAAAGTGTTATTTTTATTTTTTTGTGATCTGAGTAATGTGAACTATAATTTATTAACCTGTAATGTGGATCAACTAAACAAGTTGTGTAGAAGAGAAAGCTGTCTCTAAACACAGCAAGAAAGAGAAGTTTATACAGGTTGGAAAACTTTGGTCAAGAACCAAATGGAAAGTATTTCTAAGAAAATGTAAATCAGCAAAATCAAGGCCCAGTGCGCAAAGGTTTATTGTACTTAGTCAACAACTGATAACAGATTAAGAACAACTTTCACACAGTGTGAGTGTCGCAAAGTGTGAGAGACTCTGTCCAACTCCATCTGTCTGTTTTTAAAGGCTGAGTCAGACTGAATAAGTCCACAAGTCAAGTTATCTAATTTAAGATTTGATAACAAACCCACAATATATCCTATTAATGATATAACTGTACTTATTTGACTCTTATAGTTTGAGCTGGTATTAAGGCAAGACATTTTGAACTACATCTCACTTCTCTGTGTTTGGGCCTAAGTGAATTTATTTCACTTCTAATCTAGGCTCCATTTCAGGTCATTTCCAAGTTAGTCTGCAGTTTGAATATGGGTGCTTCTCTTCCCCTCTCCATTGGTTGCTATTCATATTAATGTCATCTGACCATCTCTTGCGCATCAACTTCATTCTTCATCCCCACTCTACCAGTGCTATTATTCACCTTAATCCCCACTCCTTTAGCTTTCCACACCACTTTTTTTTTTTTTTTTTATTTTATAAATTATTCTTTCATTTTTTTTGTCTCCATTTCACTCTCTCTTCTATCATGTCAGTTGTTTTTGCCCTGTTCCTTTAGACCACTTCACCCTTAGAGACTTTGCCATTGTGTGCAATAGTGGAGTGTGTGGTGAGGTACGAAGGCTTAGTCCCAAGCTGCGAGGTGAAAATAATTTCTTATTTGGCTTTTTTTCCCCCCCTCCGTACCAGTGGTTGTGCCAAGGAATGGACTCCTGGGCCTGCACTACAAGTCCCTAAGCAGAGGAACTCCCTTGCCTAAGCCTTGGCTTTGTTTCATAGCATTCTCTGGCTACAGTGTAATCTGCAGTCATACAGCAACACACAGGCACACACACAAACAGAAGCTTTAAAAAGGCTTAAGATGTTGGACATAGCAAAATACAGAGAAATAGGCTTTGGATGTAGCATTATGAGGTCTAGGTGAGTTGTAAATCAGCAGTGTGTGTGTTACTGCTTTGGCAATTGGGTCTTTTCATGGTAAATTTTTATATTGTCAGGGATTCTGACTGGAACATTTGCTCAAAGCTGAGCTGTTGCTGCTTTTGTTTTATGTTGTTAAACATACATTGAACATTTTGTGAGAGATGATAAAACTTTACTTCAAACTTCACCATCTACAGTCCTGCTTTGCCCAATTAAAACATTGTCTTAACAGTTATTGCTTGGCTGAGTAACTTCTCTTTTCTTGTGTGTGTGAAAGTTTAATCTTCGTTTAAACCTCTTAGTCTTTTAAACTTGTGACACAATGCGCCACAACAAAATGTAGATCTCTCTAGCCAGATCCATGTGGGTCTGCTGAATTCTATTTATTTATTTTTTGCCCTTCTGAGAATTTTTTTTTAAATTCTATTTTTTCTGATTGGTGCAGTTCAGAAATAACGCAGCAACTCATTAATCATCACTTAATGTTAAAGTTTCATACCTGTAAGCACACTAGATTCCAACACTTGTTCTTTGGATGTTGCACATTAACCCATTCAGAGCTACCACAGCAGCAGGTTGAACACTCTACTCTGTGAGGGAATGAAAGGGGTATTTGCGTGACTGTGGCCAGACCCAATTCCTGCTTTTCCTGTCAACTGTCAGTGGAGGGCTTCCATTAACCACTGCACTAACTGGTAATCTTATCTCCCTGACAATCTGCATTAGGCTCAGCCCACTGCTGGTTTACCCATTTCCAGACTACACCACAGACGTAGTTTGTCTTTGGTCCCCAGCAGTGGAAACCTAAATGTCAAGAGGAAGTGTTGTCATTTGGGGTTAAAACTTTGACTTGTTGTAAAGGCCCAGAGTGTGATTGACAGGCCCTACTCTGCACAGGATCAGTCTGTCATAGCTGCTAGGACATAGGAGGTGCTTATCTCTCTCTTGCCTCCTCCTTCTGTCAACTCATATAGCGGATGTATGAATTTCGGGGCAGGCTACTCTGCTTGCTCAGCAGCATAGTTGCACAGTGGCCGATGATCTCCCTCTATAAAATCTGTCTCCCACTCTCCCTCCCTCTGTCTGTCTCGCTCCCACTCCCCTTTAATTTTACTCTGCCGCAATATCCTACCTAGACCCTGATTGTTGTTTTCTGAGAGCTTGGGCGGTGTTGTTGTAACATAATCATTTAGTCTCCCTCCTGTGGTTCTGGCAAGCTGCATGGTGAAATCTATCCACTGCTCATTTTTATGAGGAGTGAATTTGTTGTAGTTGCTACAACTGCTGCTGGCTCACTTCTCCGCTGTATTTACCAGTGTAGATGGATATCTCCCCTGCAAAACATTTGAGAGATGACACATGTTATATACACATTTAATATACCCCAGAAGTCATGCTCGTGAATTTGATTAGCACGGCTGAAATATGAGGGTTGTGATATAGAGTGACTTGGTCTATATTGAATTTTTAATCTCCGTGTCGACCTCGTCTTACATGATATGCCATTTCTCCTGATCAGTGTTGTTGGAACAGGAGCAAAACCGTTGTTTGGTACATTATTTCATTGAATTAGTGTAGTTAAACATGACAACTCAAGGGGTTTGTTTTTATGGTCAACACTGAGCCGCCTTTGTGGTGTCATTACAGGAAAATTCAAGCGGGTGTTGAGGTGATCGCAGGAGTATGTTTTACTCAGGTCAGACTTGTTGACCCTCAATAGGTGTCTACAGGATTCAACAGAGCAGTTTATCCTTGTGATATATCATCTCAAGTGAAGCTAGTTGCCAAAGTGGTATCATGGGAAATGAAAGCGCTTGTGTACTAGTTGTCCCTACTTTTTTTTTTTTTTATGTCTGTCATACTCCTCTGAAGGTACAACTGTGCACACTCGCCACATGTCTTGGGAATTAGAGCATTGGACTGAACTCACCTGCCAATCATTCTTGCATAAAAACCATACTATCAATCTGAATCCATTCACTTGTCTTGCTGTTGCCTCTGTAGCATATGCTAAACCCTACTGAATATTCCTTTCACTTGTGTCACAGAAATGGCACCATATGGGGTGGAAGCCCTTATTGATTCAGGGCCTTCAGAGCTACACAGGGACCTTGTAAGATGACAGGGTTTAGATACATATTTATTCATTTAGGCTTGTTGTGCACTGCTATTTGACACTTGATGTGAGATCCAAAATTCTTAGCTGTGTTTGTGGTTGTAAGATCATACAATTGTTTAACGTCTCCCTTTTTCTTTCCTTTTCTGCTAAGAGAATTTGATTTTCAAGAAGTAAGTGAGTCACATTTAGCTCTCTTCCTTCTCCCCCTACCTCTACTAAGAAATCTTAGATGCATCTACAGTGGAAAGATCTCTAAGGTAGTGCACTTTATTATTCTATTCTATTGCCTTGGTAATTCAAAGGTTGCCATTTAAAAACAATACACCAAACTTGTGTGAGAACTGCATAAGTCAAACCCTTATAAATGCATCTAGTGTTCAGCAGTAAGTTTGCTTATGATTTTCATAAATGACGGTGTTGATGTATGAATAATTTGTCAGATTTAGTCATTTTCAAAAGGCAGCTGTCCCTCACTGGTAGTTTTTTTTCTGAGCGTCCCTAACCTGATTCATCAGCAGCTGACTAACTTGCTGATTGAATGACTGGCTGACAAAAAACAATTGTTGTCTACCTCCACTGCCTCCTTTTCTTTTTCCTTCATAAGATTTTTTTTTTCTATAAGGAAAATTGGATAATCCACAAGGAAAACAATGGATATTCACTGACATGCTGTGATGCCTTTTTCCTTTTTCTTTGTCCCTTTTCCCTCTCCTTCCGTATCTCTCTAGCTGGTAGGTGTTATCAATGCAGCTATTGTCAGAGCTGAAAGAGCAGGGGGCTCATGAGACCCCCTGACAATGGGCACATGCTTCCCCCTCTGTAGGCTTTGTGTGTGTGTGTGTGTGTGTGTGTGTGTGTGTGTGTGTGAGGACAATGGTTGGATCTGCATGATGAGGCCTTTCTGTGGCTGGAAAGCACCTCTCATCCTTTTTGTTCACCTGTTTTACCTGCAGGTGTGGAGGCACAAACAGTTGCGATCAACCAACTGTGATGACCATAGCACAAAAACTCTATAACACTTAAAAAAATAATACACCACAGCTGCATTGTAATGTTACACGGCATCGATTTAGCCAGAAACTTCATGCGTATCAAGGTATACAGTATCTGGAAAATACCTTAAACTCTCTGCCTAATGCCATTTCAGGGCATATGGTCCACCAAGATATTTCCTTAGTTTAAACCGAAGTTGTAATTTGAGAGAACTTTCAAACGTGTTATTAGAGACAAGAGATGTGAATAGCTTAAATGTTTTAACTAGCAACGTTTGTCTTCATAACCTTGAAATACAATAGTTGTTGTTCTTGACTGTATGGCGGTTTGGTTACTGCTGAACTATGTGTTGAAAGGCCATTTACAACACACGGTTTAAAGTTCAGTTTTCAGGTGTTGGTAATTCCCTGCAAACAAGCAACAAGCAGCCCTGATGATGGCCAAGACAGGGTTATTGTTGCTCCAAGCATTTTGTGCTTGATATAATTCCACAGAAAAGGAAGGGGCATTGGCATTGCTACAGCCCTTTCTCTTTATAATTTGCATTTTTAAAAAGAACTGATTTCAGTAAGGCAACTGAACAAGCATGTCAAGCAAATTTCTGCTTAAAGACAGTCTAAATGCAGATGCATGGGCCTGTCCACAGCTGGAATAAAAAGAATCTCTCACTCTCATAAAGGGATAATAGTCATTCATTACAAGGGACATTCCAGTTTTGCAGTAGCAATTTTACAAAACACAAAAGACACTGAGGTAGATGAAAACAATGCAGGCTATAATAAAGGCTAAACACTAGAGTTGGACACAATGTATGAGGTGATGGACATGAAGATGGGGAAGATTATGTGAACTGTTGTCCATAATGTTCAACAGTTTGTGCAACATCCTCTACGCCACAGCCAGCTTGTTCAGTTTGTTGGTGTCTGGCTTTGATGCTGCCCAGCCAATGGCAAAAAATACTGCAATGGCTACTAAACACTGGTAAAAGCGTAGTAACATCTTGGTGCATCTTTAGAGGACCTAAGCTTCCTTGAGAAGCTCAGGTGCTGAAACTGTAGTCTGGCTCTCAGGAGACCTCGAACGAGGTGATGCCAACCAAGTTCCGGGGACAAGGCACTGTCGGCTCTTCCCTGATGGAAAGGCAAAAAAGTGGAGTAGAGTCGAGCCAAGCCAGTATTGTGCACTTAGAAATTGCTTGGGGTCCTGAACCTGTGGAAGAAATTTCCCCTCTCATTGGCTCTATTCGGGTTATTAATTTCAGTTGTAGTTGGTTGGCACTGGCAACACTGTAGTTCTGGAGATGTGTAATGTTGAGCGTGTGTGTGTGTGTGTGTGTGTGTGTGTGTGTGTGTGTGTGTGTGTATATTTTTTTGTTTGTTTGTTTTTAATTCACTCTTTTTTTAACTCACTTAATAGCTTATGTTGCGTAACATGTTAGCAGATGTAGTAACTCCTAGGAAAACCAAGAAAGTGACTATCTTTTTTTTTTTTTTTTCTGTTTTATTGAAACCACATTCAGGAAATGAACTTACTCTCTGGTTCAGTTTCTGCCATATTCAAAATGCTCCTAATTGGCTCTTACCCTGTTTTTGCTAAATTCATTCACAGCTGTTTGCATAAAGTTAAACTTTCTTCAGCTTCTCCTGGTTGCGTTTCTTGGGTCTCTGTCACGCACAGCAGGATGTATGACAGACTGAATGGCAGCTTTTGCCCTGTTGGCCCATTTCACTTATTCTTAAAACTTATTTCATTAGATTATACCAGCTTCACATTGTTTTGCTGGAACTGATTCACAAGCCTCATCCTATGAGTATCTTTACACTCTCAGCTGCACTTTCAGCTCCCTGTGCTCAGACTTCATAAGATATCTATCATTTCTTCATGGTTATTTTAGGATAGAATCAAAGATGGGATCTTGAAAAATCCCCCAGAAATGTGACATTAAGTGTGCAATAACAACACTCACGCTTCCCATACCCCTCTCTTCTTCTCGTTTTTATTCTGTCTGTATTCTCATGCACACAATCGGACAAGATGGCTGCTTGAGGCTGTAGCTGGCTGTTAACACCTCCAGTCTACAGAAGGGGGCCTCTTTTTGTTGCTGCCTCCTCACCACAAGAAAGAGAGGAGGGGTATTGTGGGGTTAGGAGCGATCCTCTTGATCCTAAACATTCACATAATGCAAACAGCGGCCTTGCAGCTTTATTGTAGAGTTATGTTTAGTGCGAGTGTGCCCAGTGTTTGGCTATAAGTGACAGTAAAGAAGTAGGTCAGTGAAGAGACCCCGTTCAACCAGAGCTGAGCTGCTTGTGAATGTGTGAGTGTGTTTGTGTATTTGCACATAAGCGCGTGAGTGTGTGGGTTTGTGGCCATGTGTAGCACAGTGTGTAATTTGTTTCCTTCCGCCAGGAACCAGCCTGACCTCCCCCGGCTTTCTCAGCATCAGGCGTGTGCGTGTGGTGTGTGTGTGTGATGGCATAAGCCCCGGTAGAACCCCGCTCAATGTCGCTGCAAGCAACAGAGTCAGCAGTCATATGTAGACTGACAGCCGAGGGAGCAGAGAAGGAGAACTTGCTGGACAGGGAAAGCACTATTTTTGACACACAGGGAGTGCACATGATGGATGCAAAAAAAAAAGACAGAAGGGCGCTGACACAAGGGTCAACTAAAAAAGCAGAGGGGAAGAGGAAGAACTACATAATATAGACGGGAAACTGGATGAGTGAATTCGCTCTGTCTCTTGTGCTTACTTACTCATTTCACAGCATGCTGCTGTTGTTAGGGGATGACTGAGCTGCTCCACCCCTTTCCCCCCCCCTGAGCCAATCCACTATCATATTCCTCCCCGTCCTGCCATCTGATTGGTGGGCTGGCTGAGCCAGTGGAATAAAATGGGATTGATGGGTAATCTGGGACTGGTGCTGTGGGAAGAGGAGCAGGGGCTAAGGACAGGAGTAAGGTAAAACTGACATGGCCCCTGGAACAGCGATACAGGCAATGTTTTTGCTTTGCAGTTATAATACTAGTAACTAACATTCAAATATATGCACATAGAGTTTTTGTGTCATTTTTGCACTCTTTTCATTCTTTTTGCATTCTTCCCTTATATTATGGGAGGTAGGTGGGATAATTAATTTTTAGTCAGACACTTACTGAGAATTAACATCTTTGAAAAAGGCGGCCCTTCTTGAAGAGGGTCTTGGCAGTGGGGAAAAGCCAGGGCTGCACTCTCTACCCCCTGGGTATTGTCATGGCTCTGAATGGCTAATGGGAAGTGAAACCAGAGCTAGAGATCTCTCCATAATAGCTGCATAGTTATGTCGTTGGGTGTGCTGCGCTCTATACAGCTGCATTTTGTTTAGTTATGTTAATAAAGGTAGAACAAAACATAAAATGTATACATATATAAACATACTCCAAATACAAGTTGGATATGTGCTAAAACCCACTAAAACCAACTGTGTGAACACAGTAATTTTACGTTAGCAACATGCTGTTAAATTTTAACTGTGGATGCATATGAAGAATTTTAAACATGTCAGGAATGTCTTTTTAAAAAAATGTTTTATTTATTTTTTCTTAAGTGTGTCAGAGAGTACCTGTGGCCACAAGTACCCTTTCTCCCATGGTTTCTATAAGATGCCTTGAGCATCCAAATGAATATAGATGAGTGGAGAAATCAGCACGTGTTCAAATCAATGGCCTGCCTAATACAATAAAAACTGTTGCTCGCTACCAGTCAACGTCAATAAAACATTGATTCGGAAATGCAAGCATTTATCTGAGGCTCTTTAGTCCCACAGCTTCTTAGAGATTTTAGATCAGAAAAACTCTTAATATGTTTCATATGCTTTCTTAATGAAATTTACTTTTACTAGTTATTGTCTGTATAAAGGTCACACTATTGGCTCCCCCGAAACCTTCGGTGTAGGTTGCCTGTCAAAAATCTCGTCAACATTAGTAAGACTTTGACACATTTCAAAGGTGAACATGGCTATAGAAAATGATGAGAAACAGTGTTCCTTGAAGATGTGACTGAGATGTTTTCCATTACGGTCACTCCTGCCTATAGAAATTTCTCATCACATATATACTGTGTATGCCCACACCCTTGACACACACTCAAAAAATATTACGCAATTAGCAAAAATCCCCAATTTTTGGGTAACTGGGAAGACATCAGAGAAGCTGTGCATCATTTGTCTGCCTAGTAAGGTGTTTTTTTTTTCTTTCTTTTTTTTTTTTTTCTCATTTGTTTTGATTGCCACAAAACCACAAACTTTCACACCCTGTAGAGGAGAAAGTAAGTGTGTGTGTTTGTGCTTTCCATAAGAGACCGTATTGTCTCCCCCAGTTTTAGCCAAAACCCCATGGAATTAAATGTGAGTCAACCATCTAGCACTAAATAAGCGGATAAACAGGCCCCAAGTTAATTATGCCAACCAACAGGAGAGATGCCTGGCACTCAAACACACAGGGTTTCCCCAGGGATAGTGCAGGGGCCTCCTGTGTTTTGGTCATGCAAAGTGCTTTGAATGAGTGTGTTAGGAGCTGTAGTAAAAACAGTGTAAATATAATTGCAAAAGTGGTATGATGTCCCTAGACTAGCAGAAATTTACAGTTGGGCTTTCTTCCAAATAATTATAAAAGGGAAATCTCCAATTTTTTGGCCTCTTGCAAAAAAAACACTACTTTTAGATTTAAAAAAAATTGTAAATTGTACACTTTCCCCTCCACCTCCTCGTCGGGTTGTACTGACAGGAAGAGCACATGATTTCAGAGGAGTTTCGTTATGACACAGCTGGCAAGAAAAGCAGCCATCACCAACAAACATCAAGAGGTTAAAAAGGGGAAAATCTTTGTTACGTCAATACGAGATTTCCAAAATGTAGACACCGTGCGCGACCTCTTACGTTTGGTCCTCTCAACACTCCAGTGCTACATTAAATTGCCAGGAAACAGATCCCACGTCACTTAATTTTGGCCCAAGATGGAGCTGCTGAAATGGCACAGTTCCTACCAAGTAAATTAGCTTCACACTTTGGCTATACAGTGCTGGGCATAGTCATGCTGTTTTTGAGCAGTAGGTGGTAAGAGAACCTGATTTTCACCAGTATGGTACTACGGTCTTTGATCCCACTTACTTATTCACAAAAAAAGAAGAAATGGCAGCATGCTGTTTCTACATAGCAAACCACATCATTATGTCTTGTAGATAGTAATTTCAGAGAACTTGCATTTCTGTATGCAAGGCCGAGTGACTGACAGCATGTGTGGGTGTGTGCAAGCAGGGGAATCGAGTTTGTTTGAAACAACAGGCCATATTTGTTCCTAGTGTACAGCCCTACGAATGACATAGGAGTGTTCACCCTACCGGGAAAGTGGAGGATGTGACCCAGGTGGTAAATGGAGGTGTGGAAAGAAGAGGGAGTGCAGTTAGTGCGCATGCAAATGCACCGACACATACTCCTCTATTGTGATGAGCAAAGCTGAGTTGGTGCAAAGCCACACAGTCACACACACTCCTCCATTGTGATAAACTCTACTGATACAATGCAAAGCTCAGTCACGTGGAGCTGAATCGTGTGTGTATGTGCGTTTTTTGTTGGGACTAATGCGATAAAATGCCTGTTTGCACAGACAAACTACACCACCCAACTGAAAGAGTATCGCATTGTACTTTGACTACATTGTTTAATTTGCAAATAAGTGTTAAGCACATCTTCAGCTACATTCTTGTTATTACATTATTACATTACATTATTGTCATTTTTTTGCAAATAAGTTCTAAGCTGCATTCCAGTCCCATAATACAGAGAGAAGTGGACTAAAATTAGGAACAGTCAAAGACATAATTAAAGTTAATTTGCCCAATTTCTTGAGCTGCTGCTCATTAACACTGTCTCAGAACATAATGCACAAAGGCAGAAAAGAAACACAGCCACAACTGGGGCAGACTGATTGTAGAGAGACCTCCTCCTCAACATTTAAGCAGACAAAATGTAAAGTGACAAATCTGTGAAAAATCAAATTTCCTTTTCTCTTTGGAAATGCAGCTGCTAATTAAATTTAAAGTACATTTAGCCTTATGTACAGTAGTGCTCTGCTTGGCAAAGCCATACACCTTTTCAATGTATATTTTGTATATGGTGTTGTGTGCATTTGGTACGCAGCTCTTGTCCCTCCAGTTATGCGAGTCTATCTGTATTTGCTGGCCTAGCACCATGTGTGGGCGGCCAGCTGACTTACAATGGATTCAGTGTACCGGCCTCTCTCCCCACTGAGTCCTCACTGTACTGAGTGCTCACACAGAGAATTCCAGGATCTTTCTGACAGGATACCATCCTCCCCCACACTTTAGTGGGAAAGAGAACCAGAATAGTGAGTGATCACAAACTGGGGGGAAACCCTGACAATCGTCAAAATTCCCGAGTCCCCCACTTGATGCTTGGATGGCAAAAAAAAAAAAAACAGGTCTCCTGCTATTCACATCATTTTGCAGTCACGCAGGGGAATTGACTGTGTGGGAAAACAATCTTGGGAAGTGGAAGAGGGGGGGAAAAGAAAGATCCAAGGGCCCCTTTCATGGTATGTGTGTGTGTGTGTGTGAGACTATCAGTAACACTCTGTCAAGGCGAGCCTTTGTGGAATCTGCTACCGTGCCGCACAAACCCAGCACTCGCACTGGGACAGAGGTATGAAGAAACGGGCCATTAAAGTTGGCGTAGAGTGATTTTTGCCTGGTGGTCGAGCTGCTGACTGACGTAGCTTGGCAAGGAGAGAGAAACGAGTCAGGGGGTGAGAGAGGGAGGGCAGAATTAGTGGTGAGAGAGCGAGCAGGTGTGAAGCCAATAGAGAGGGAGGGAGAGAGAGGGAGACAGGGAGAGATCAATGACTTTTCCCTAAATAACGGATGTTTGGGGCGGCAGCTCCCTGGCCCTTCTTCCGTTGTGTGCAGACACTGGCAGTCAACCTGTCTCCACTGCACAGGAACCGTCTCTCACACACTTTAACACACCCACACAGACATGTCCCTATGGCTTTTTTGTTTTTTGTTTTTTTTGCACTAATTCTGCTTCTTTTCCCAGTTGTTCTGCTAAGACATGGTGTTTGCTTCAGACTTGCCCTGTAGTCAATAAATCCCAAGAGTTTCCTGGGAGTTGTGGTCTTAGAGGGCCAGAGTCAGTTTCCCTAGTGCCCCAACCCTTCTTACCCCCAAATTAGAAAGGGTATAGAGTTCGTACTCAGCCTAGCAACACTGCTCAGCGTTACAATACCTATACTGATGTATTTGAGAGTTTCTTAAAGTGCCATTGCTCATTTGTATTTATTGTTATCTTCTAAAATAATCTGTTCACTTATTTTCCTTCTCTCCACTGTTTCTCTGGCCAAACCCAATAGTTCACTTCAGGAATGTCAGAATAGACTTCATCTTCACTCTCACTCACTCTTTCATTCCCTCACTCACTCTCTCACTCTCACACACGCAAACGCGCACACACACACACACACACACACACACACCACATTTCTTTCCTATTGATTTAGTTTTCCTCCCTCTCACCCTGTTGGTGTGAAATGAAAGGGACACAATAGATTAAGATTGATTATTTTTACGGACACAAATGTGAACATTTTTCTTTTTTGACACACTATGATTGATCTCTTTCAGTGACCCTTTGTCTAGGGCAAAAAAAAAAACAGTATGTACACACTGAGCATATCTATGGTAAGCTTTTAGGACAGCATAAAAGCATCGCAAATCATTTTGAAGTAGTTCCTCCTGCTCAGCTAAGATAAGGACGTGCACACAGGCTTGTCTTTATGTGGTGTTACCTCCTCTTGTGTGTTAAACCTATGGACAAAAATCTAACGTTAAAGCGACGTATGGTGACATTTAAGAAGACCATTCATTTAAGCCGTCATCTGAAGCGGAAATGTGCTGTACACTGTTGAAATGTGCTGCTCGGCTCTGAGACTTTGGCACTTGTCCAACTTAACATGTTTGTGTGTGTGTGTGTGTGTGTGTGTGTTTGTGTTAGAGAGACAGAGGAAAAGGAGCCTTAATTATAACAAGGAAGAAGATATACAAGGGCTGAGAAGCAAGAATTTCCTCCTGATAAAGGAGATAACAACTATAAGGAGGGTCAGGGTCATTGCTGGGTTAAGTGAAGGATTCATGTCGTTTTTAGTTTTTATCTTTTTCCTGCATCTAAGATTTTTCTGTCTCTACGTGCTCTCACACATTGCAGCAAAATCTTGGGCAACATTTGCTGACATGTGACTACTGTGGTTTTGCCCAGTCTTAACTTTGAAGCACTGGGAGAAGCTTCTGGCGGCAGTATCCTTTACCAATACAACATTTTCTTTCCCACACCAAAAACTGTTTCTATTTCTGAAAGTTTGATAACATGGCCACAATTAGCACAAGTTTGTATTTCTCGCAGCACACCTGAAGTTGTTGTTGTTTGTTTGTTGTGATTTTTATTGAATTCTTTATTTAAATTTTTATTTTGCTGATTATAACAGACTTCCTTATGAGAAACCTACTCTGGCTTTCATTAAATAATGACGCTGACATGAAAGAGTGGTTCGGGGTATTCTGACTCAGACCTGGATTTACACCCCCTCTCTCCTTCCCCCAAGCCTTGCATTACTACTTTGTGATTTTTATTTATTTATTTATTTTTATTAAACATGAATTGTTAAATAATTTAACTGGTGTGTGTGTGTTACTGCATTGTGTCGCTGACAGAGATTTGAGTCAGCTAAACGATTTCCTACTTGTGAGTGCTGCTTGCCTGCGATGAAGACATCAGACTTTGTTGTGGTTGTTGTAGTTGCGTCATTTTCCTGAGACGAACACAAGGAAACCCCTGGAGGTATTTCCCAGATGCTTGGCACAGTCTGACATAATGGTAACTGTCTCCGAATATCTTTCCATCTGGCCACGTCACAGCAAACACAAAACCCTGGCTTTGGTTTAAAATTTGTTTTCTGTTTTCATTACTATTAGCTCGGTGGTTTGTCATTGTGGTTTGACCCATCCTCTTCAGAATACAGTTTCCTAGCTAAATAAGGGCAGTAATTATGGACAGAGAAAAGCCGGTGGGTGCAGCAGAATCGACAAAACAAGATAGATTTGGAGTAAAGGGACAAAACACAGCCAAGGTTTTTTGGTGGCATTAAGCAGATTGTTATAGCTCGGTCTGTGGTGAATATCACGATCTCATTTGTGGTTCAGAGGGCTTCTGTCGCTTGTAGCTTGTTTAAGTCACATGACTCTCATTGTCAGACCTAAACACAGAGATGCCTCCAACTATTAATCACTCTTAGAGGGATTTCAAATGGCTTAGTTGGCACAGCTTTATTTAGACTGTGATGCAAATGATTTGAGAGAGGCAAACAGGCAAGTCTTGAGTCATGACACCTCAGATTGTGGTCTACGATGACAACTTCATCTGCTGATTGACATGACGCTGACCTCATTCCCCACCTCTCCCCTTTCCCTGGCTGGTGTTTCTTTCAGACAAATCAAAGTACAGCCTCATCTTACTCACCAGGGACACTGCATGCATTTGGTAAGATTGTCTGTCTGGACTTCCGTGTTTCATTAAGAGCCAATTTGGTTGGAGTCCTCTTGGAGACCCTTTAAAGTGGTTGGCCTATAATATGATGTGGTTTAATGTGGTTGGGATGCCATGTGAAGTGCTTTTATGACGATATGCACACAGAGTTAAACTAGGGAGCTGGCCTATCACTGAATTGTCTTTTATTTATTTATTTATTTTTGTTCACTCACCTTGTGTTTTCCCCCATGATTACTTACACATCACTCACCCAACCATGCTTCTCTAGTTATTTTGGTCTGTCTTTGAGCTTGCTTTAATCCTGCAGCAGAAACCGCCCCCCCCTGCATCCCCTGCACATGGCCAATGACTAAACAAAGTGTCACAGAGTTTGGTTGAGGAAGTCAGTGTGTGTGTGTGTGTGTGTGTGTGTGTGTGTCTGTGAGGTCCAAAGCCGTAGTCCGAAATGTTGTCTAATAATAGCCATAGAAATCTGTTTTAGCAGACCAGACAGGCTGAGAAGGGAGATTTGTAGCTATCTGATGAATGCATACACCATTCCCAGTGGATCATTGTAGCAAGAAAAAATATATTTTACCATAGAGGAGACTAAATGTAAATGGAGATGGATGGTCACAGGCGGAGCCAGCGTGTCTTGTCCATGTTTTTAAAGAGGGGACACTCTGAGGCCAGCGCTGGAATGCAGTTTACACTACGATGCGGAAACGCTGATGCTCTTATATGGATTTATAGCAGGCAGGGGAGATTTGAGTGCAACAAGGGAGGATTATTTCAAAGCCTTTTGTTGGCTTAGGAATGTAAAATGTTTGAATCACCCTCACTCTTGAGTCCGTTGCAATTTGGGGTGTCCTCTGTAAAGGGGTGTCTCTGTTAAAAGATCATGTGATTAAAAGAAGTTTGGTATGGTGAAAGGCAATTAAGTGAAACACATACATGGGTGTTTTATTGTGTAGCAGGAAAAAAAAACAATCGGAACAAGGAAATGTCTGAGTTGTGGATTGGCAAATTTTCCACACAGCTGTTTCACATATTTACAGCTGTAACATATTCTGCACAACATAATATAATGCTGTTTATAGTATCGGCAAGGAGCTCATGAAACTGACCAACACAAGACAGACTTTCAAAGTGAGCGATCTTGTTTTTCTCCCTGTATTCGTGTGTCTTTTTGCCTGGCTGTGTATGTGGATGGAAGATATGATCACATTTCCCAACTGTACTGCACCGAAGTGCAACAAGTAATACCTGATCGCACAACAGGGTGGCTTCATGTGCTTCTGCGTCACCTTCTGCATTTTCACCCTCTGCGTGAGCGTGTTTGCATGTATGTTTCAGTGAGCGTATCCGTCTGACAAGTTATGTTCTTGCTCAGCTCTGTTGTGATGAAGCCACATTTACTGGCTGCACATCAAGATCACTTCTCGCTTGCTCTGGCCTGATTCCTCTCTGTCTTCCTCTCTGTCTGCTCATCATCTCGTCAGCCTGACTCACACAGGTCTCCAGCACAGATGCCTTGGCCCACTCTGTATGTGTGCAAATGTGTTTGTGCGAATGGGTGTGCGCGTGTGTGTGCGTGCGCACCTCCTGCTAGCCCTCAGCAGGACTGCCAGTCAGTTTGTGACTACACTCCCACACATCTCAGTCTCTGCTGCTTTCTCACCATTCCTCTCCCTCCCTCGCTTCCCTTTTCTGCCCTTTCCTTTCGCCATCTTTAATATCCTGATCCAATCTGTGAAGTCTATGTTCCATGTAGGCATATGAGGGTATAATTACAATGTTCTCCATCTCGCCATTGTTTTGCGCAATTTCACATCACAGCTTAATCTATGTAGGTAGTTGTTTATGCTGAAGGGGAAGGATGGGAATTTGGGATTTGGATAAGGGTTGAACATGAATGTAAGAATCGTTCCCAGATCCGTCTCAAACCACGCCTCATGATGTAATGTCTGCACGAGTGATGAAAAGCCCACTAAAGCTGTGAGATGTCAGAATCACAGGTTTTTTTTAATTTTATTTCTTTATTAGAAATGTAGTGGTTATATTGAGGAAGTTGGTGTGGATATAAATATATCTCTGAAACCACTTTGAGTGCTGCTTGGCTTGTCTGTTTAGTCGGCCTCCTCCCTCAAACCTATGGACACACACGGACACAGGTGTTGACTCCCAGTTGAGTTGCTGTTTGTGCTGCTGCACAGTACAAATAGACAGACAGGACCTTGTACGCACTCTCTCTCTCTCTCTCTCTCTCTGTCTCTCTCTCTGTCTCTCTGTCTCTCTCTCTGTCTCTCTGTCTCTCTCTCTGTCTCTCTGTCTCTCTGTCTCTCTCTGTCTCTTTTTCTGTGTGTGTGTTTCTCTGTCTCTCTCTCTGTCTCTCTCTCTGTCTCTGTCTCTCTGTCTCTTTTTCTGTGTGTGTGTTTCTCTGTCTCTCTGTGTGTGTGTCTCTCTCTCTCTCTCTGTGTGTGTGTGTGTCTCTCTCTCTCTGTTTATTTGTGTGTGTCTCTCTGTTTCTCTGTCTGTCTCTCTCTCTCTCTGTGTGTGTGTGTGTCTCTCTCTGTGTGTCTCTGTCTCTCTCTCTCTCTCTGTTTCTCTTGTGTGTCTCTCTCTCTCTCTGTGTGTCTCTCTCTCTCTCTGTGTCTCTGTCTCTCTCTCTCTCTCTGTCTCTGTTTCTCTGTCTCTCTCTCTCTCTCTCTGTGTGTGTGTGTGTCTCTGTTTCTCTGTGTGTGTCTCTCTCTCTGTGTCTCTGTTTCTCCTGTGTGTCTCTCTCTCTCTGTGTGTCTCTGTCTCTCTCTCTCTCTCTGTTTCTGTCTCTCTCTCTCTCTCTCTCTGTGTCTCTGTGTGTGTCTCTCTCTCTCTCTCTCTCTGTGTGTCTCTGTTTCTCTGTGTGTGTCTCTCTCTCTCTGTGTGTCTCTGTTTCTCTGTGTGTCTCTCTCTCTCTGTCTCTCTGTTTCTCTGTCTCTCTCTCTGTTTCTCTCTCTCTCTCTCTCTCTCTCTCTCTCTCTCTCTGTCTCTCTCTCTCTCTCTCTCTCTGTGTGTCTCTGTTTCTCTGTGTGTCTCTCTCTCTCTCTCTGTGTTTCTCTGTGTGTGTCTCTCTCTCTCTCTCTCTCTCTCTGTGTGTGTCTCTGTTTCTCTGTGTGTCTCTCTCTCTCTGTCTCTGTCTGAGTAATGCACTATCGACCTTTTTCCTACTTTGCAGACCTTGGGCTCTCCAGTGGCCTCAACCTGTTAAGTACACAGGCACATACACGCACGCTGTGACCACCCTGACCTTTTAGCTCGCAGAACGAGACTTGATTTCCAATACGGGTTTGTCTTACAGCACTCTGCTCCCTCCCTCCCCCCTTCATTCTTCCTCCAGTCAGTGTTAATGTGATTAGGCTTGTGTGCCTGCTTCCCGCATGCTGTTTTCTTTGTCTTTCTTTCTCTATCACTTTTTCTCCTTCTGTCTAACCCGCCTTTCTCTCCATGCTGTTACAGCGAAGTCAAAGCCATGTTGGAGTTCTTTTCTGTGCATTTCTGCTGTGAGCTAATTCACTTTTATCAATCCCTCTCTTCATGGTAGGCCATCCCCTTTATTCTTAATCTAATCTCACCTACTTCTAGGCTGTTCTCTCTCTCTCTCTCTCTCTCTCTCTCTCTCTCTCTCTCTCTCTCTCTCTCTCTCTCTCTCTCTCTCTCTCTCTCTCTCTCTCTCTCTCTCTCTCTCTCTCTCTCTCTCTCTCTCTCTCTCTCTCTCTCTCTCTTCCCCCCCCCCCCCCCCCCCCCCCTGTGGTCTCTCCTTTTCTCTATCACCACTCCACCCTCCGCTCCTTGGCAACGCTAACACAATGTCATTTCCTGTCTAAATTGAGTAAACGTAGCAGTGCCGAGGGAATCGCAGCATGCTTAATGAAGCGTAGAGGCCACTTTACCTGCTTGAAAGCCTGAGCTCTTTATTTAAGTGTTACATTTACTACATATGTGTGCAAGGGTGTGTCGTCTCACTACAAGCGTGTATTACTACTTGGTTACTTACCAATGTGATGAATATCAATCTGAAGTAAAGATTACTGTCAAATACACGCAAGGTGAAAATGTGTGTCAAATACATTACGAGGGCATTGTCGAAACGCCTCACAAATTCTGCCAGGCTCACAATGTGGCCACAAAGTTGACGTGACCTTTAAAAACCCACATGCAAGATCTTACTCCAACGAAGGTTAATTTCTGAATTTGCTGAATATTTTTTTTCCGCCACACAGGAAATGCCACCAGCGGCCGCTCGACACTTCATTTATCAAAAACCCAAGGCTAAAATTTTCAAAAGCGAAAGAAGTTTATTGAAACCAAAATGGTTGGTCGCTTTGGCTTCACAGCTCATTCATCCTCTACAGCATTCCCAAATCTTATTAAGCAGTGGAGTACCCCCCCCCCCCCCCCCCCCCCCACACACACACACACACGCAAGCACATGCACACATGGGCAGTAGTAGTACTTTCAGCTTTGAGAGGGAGAAGCAGGATTTCTTTTTAAAGCAAAGCCTTATCAGGAATTGTCTTATATTTAGCCGCTGTTATCGTAATGTGCTAAGAGGGAATAGACAGAAGCCACTGAGGAGATGTGGGGCTGAGTGAGATATGGTTAGAAATGACAACCAGAGGAAGAAGATGACCTCACTTAGGAGCCCTTTGTGGCGGCGCCTCCAGGATGTTCTGTTTGTCTATCTACTCTTCACTTTTCTACTCCGCTTCCTTGCTTTTACCTCTGGCAGCAGGCGCCAGGCTGCCAGACTTGGAGTGTCTGTGCATGTTTGTGGCTGTATATGAACTTTATTACCATTTATTTGCAGGACAGGAAATTATAGGGATCTGGCATCCCCTGCATTTCATGGATGCTGGTGTCAAAAGTGAACGCTTGGCAAGAGAGGCAGATTTCTTATTACACAATGAATTGCAACAATGAACTGACTTAAGCATTGACTTAAGCATTTTGAGTGTTGTCATACACAGTTGTTATTAAGTGTGGTGGTGTTGCAGAGAGGAAGCGCTGAGTTGAGTCAGGTGGGAAAAGGCTTGTTTGGTGGTTGGCAAGGGCAACCAGAGTCTGTCAGGTCCAGCAGCCTGTTTGGCCCAAGAGCTTCAGGCTGTTCCCCAGCCAGCTTTGCCTGCCTACAGCAATATTTACGACCATTTTTTGGCAGGTGAGAGTAATTGAACAAGCATTTGTTACCTGCCAAACGAGTCTCTGGCTGCCATGTCTGGACTCAATGAACACCCCTTGTGTAGCAGTTTTTAACAATCTGCTAATTGAGAAACATTCAAACAGCAGTTGTAATGAGTTTTTTTTTTTGTAATTATTAGAGGTAATGCTTTATCGCTGGTAAAAAATATGACCCTTATATCCCTAATATGCAATTTTTTAAACGTGTCCCCTTTAATAATAGTTCAAAAGTGTCAGCATATGCTGCCTGCTGCGTGTAGAAGTTGTTAAATGTCAGAAGGGTTCAATCAAAACAAATGTTTTGATTTCTTTGCTTTTTTTTTGAGGTAGACAATTGAAAATAATGTTAGCTTGACTTTTCCACTTCTAGCCTTATTTCCATCAAATCTATTAAAGGCAGGCTTGAATTATTTTACAAGAGGAGGTAGGGAGTTGCACGTGAATGGAAACCTGTTATTATTTTCAATGACCTTGCAATTTTAGATATTAATGTGTTGGAAGCCTAGTGCAAGGTAAGGCTTCGCTTTTACTCTCCCATTACAACCCAAACCCTCACACTAAAATGTGAACATTTTTTTTCCCTATTCATTTTCTTTAAATAGAATAATGTGTTTTTTCTTTTCCCACTCTGCCTCTAATATGTTTTTAGTTCTGCCTTAATGTAAGTTGACAACTTCTCTAACAAAAATGGGAAAAGGGTGGTGGGGGTGAAATAAATGTTTCGTTCCATATTTCTGATGTCTCTAGCACTTTTTACCTTTGTTTTTAAGCAGCACAAAAGTAAATTTGGGATTGATTACAAGTGGCATGCAATTTTTCCCCTACTATTTGCTTTTTTTCTCTTTTGTGCCCCCCACTTATTCACACCCTCTTCTTTTTCCAATCCCTAGTTATAAAAGACACGGCTGAAATAAAACTGTCAGAAGCTTCTCACTGAGGTAATACAGGAAAGTGATTGTGAGCATTTGCGTACAGAACATCAGGTTAAATTAAATGACACATTTTATGAGGGCTGTATAAATCATGCAACTCTGCTCAAGACGTGTAAAAACGTAAGCTTTGGTTTAAATGCTACATTGGGCATAATTAAAAGTACTTACACTGACTGTACCTTATTTCTTGGAAAGGTGCTAGTGGTAGATGGAAAAGCAATAGTTTCAGTCAGTCAGCTAGAAGTGAAATATTTTTTTGACTCAGCAAGTTGTCGAAAGGAGCCTCCTCCCTCATGTCGTGTTTATGTGTTCCTCCTGTTGTTGCAATGAGTGGGCCATTATATCATAAGCTGTGTTTGTGAGAAAAAGAGAAATGGGACATGAGGACAGGGTGTCACTGTGCTGTGAAGCCACCAGGCTGTGCGGCTAAACCGGGCCAAGAGCAACAGCTGACCCACACAAAGCTCACAAAGAATGACACACAGTTTCTCTCATTCACCATAGCTCGAGACGAGCTTGGTTTTGTACTGACATACTTTTCCCGAGCGGACCCACATCAGCTGTAACTGTCCGTCGTCCCACCCACACACTTTGTGCTGTTCTTTTGCTTTGCATTTGTGTGTCTCGGTAGCTGCGGAACAGGCTCTTCAAAGCCCTACAGTGTTCTTACTCCTTATCCACTGATTTCATGTGACAGGTGCGTTCCTCCAGGCGGGCTAGAGTTGGAGCATTTTTATTGAGGCACATGAATCAATTAAGAGCCATGGTGGTGTTGGGCACAGAAACAGGCCCACTCTTTGCTCCTATATAGCATCCTGCTAGGAAAGCAGCCAACGTCAATAATAAGCAGAGCATGGCTGGGTAGTATCAAAACAGGGTGTGCCGTGCATGGCTGGGTGTCAGTTACCAGCCTGCCTAGTGATAAGTGAGGCAGTTATGGTCGATACTGTGGCTCAGAGGATTGGCAAGATAAACAGGTGATACAAGAATGGCTGATTTCTGCATAATCCTGTTATCTTGTTAGAAGACCCAGTCAGTTGCTAACATTTAGCGTTCCTGGTCAGGGGCTGGTTAATTGTTGATAGCATTAAGGGGTTTCAAGAACATGCCACAAAACAGTTGCTACTTATCAAGAGCTACTGCTTTCAACTGTGAAGGGCATAATGGACACATGTTGGCAAAATAATGTATTTTTACACCATGCAGTGTCATTTTTTTCCCTTGACAGTAAAGTCAGGCCATGGTTGTACCAGATTGGGGTTTTGTTGTCGTCTCTGGACACAATAGATCACAGTAAGATGCAAAGTTAAATGTCAGTGTTAAACACCTTCCCACTGGGGAAAAGGCTGCTCTTGATGTAATGATGTAGGCTCTGAGGAGCAAAAACCTTTAAAAATCTTTGAAACATAGATTACCACACAACATGAGAGGTTTTGGATAAATGGCTGTATTTTAATCTATACTTTATGTACATTTACTGGTCACAGAGTGATCAGTGCATGCAGACCTTTTGCTTTTTCCCCTCCTTCCCTCATTCCCTCCCCCTCCTGCAGAGTCTGTGGCAGGCTAATAAAATAAACATACATCCACCAGTGGCAGTGGCAGGCATGTCAGACTCCCTTAGCTGTCATCAGCCGTGTGCGTGCGCGCTTGTTTGTGTGTGTGTTTGTGTGTTATTGGATGCATGCATGTAAGTCTGTTTCCAACACACTGTCACTTTTAGCTTAGGCTTGTCTGTCAAACCCTTCTCTCTGTTAGCTCCAGTCCCAGGGCGTAGATGAGCCCATGTGGGGCAGGGCACTAGCTTTGCACACTGTCCCCTTCCAGTTAGTGGCTGTTCATCAGAGTTTACTGGTGTTCTATGGTGGTTGGTTATAGGCTAGTGAGGATGTAGAAGATTAGCTGTGTGTGGGGTGTGTGTGTGTGTGTGGGGGGGGAGCTTTGTGGTGTAGGCCAAGCACAACACAGCTGCCCACCCAATCTCTCTCTCCCCCTTTGAAGTTTGTCCCAGTCCAGTAGAGTGGTACAGGGTCAGGATGGAGAGGAGGATTAACGAGGCCCCTGGAATAGATGGATGAAAGGATAGTGGGATGAATGGTCTTTATGAAGTGTTAGAAGAGAGCAGAGAAGGCCAGGTGATGGCAGCTAGTAGATTTTGGTTCTAAAGCAGACACACTGATGGAGAGTCCAGATCTAAGGTTTAGATTAAAGACAGGATCAGTCCTGGCAACACTGATATCAGCACATGGCCTTGAAGCACTTTTGTGGTCATATTTACAGTGGTGTTTAATGTTTGAGTTTCACTTCCTTCTTTGTTGGTAGGAATCCACATTGGGAGTGTAACATTTGCCTGTTTCCTTCAGCAGTGGTTAACTACAGTTTAAGCACAATTTGTTGGGATCAAGGTAAGATGACTGTGTCACATCACCAAATGTGAAAAAGAGAGCTTCGATTAGTGTAGAGCTGGCCTCCAGTACGCCTATTCATCATTTGCTGACAGAGGGGCTCCAGAGTGGTTTTCACTGGTTTTTCGATTAGATTTCTGATCCACAAAGCTCAAATTGGAAGAGGGAAATTGCACCTTCATTCAGTTTGGATTTATATGGATGTGTGGCTTGATCACACAGTCAGAAGCAATATGCATATGGCACACTTTGAACGTATGTGAGCACACATGCCACCACTGCACCATGTTACACCTCCCCACCTCTCACACTCTGAGCTGCGCAGCATTAAACAGACCGTGATTGATCTACGATATGATTGTTTATTTTGCCTTGCTGTCATTGATGGATGGAGATGTGTGTGTATTTGAAAAGTCTGTGTGAAATACAGAGAGTGGGGGGTTGTTAAATTAACTTCCCCAAGGAGATATGGCAGTGGGCCTATGGGACGACCTGTCATCATACTGTCACCTTGGCTCAAATTAAATGCACCTTATTGTGCATCAGTAACTCAGCAATCACAGTTTTATTAACTCTGCAAGAGGATTTTTACCTTGCAGTGTAAATTGTTTTGGTGTCAGATCCTAGCTGAGTGTGAAGTGTGTGTGTGTGTGTGTGTGTGTGTGTGTGTGTGTGTGTGTGTGTGTTTGTGGAGCAATTTATTGTATTTGTACATATTTAACTTTTTGAGAAATTCAGTAATTGGTCATGCTGAGGTTGACTTTGACCTTCCTAATTATGCATTGGTCACATGTTATTCACAACAGGCTTACGGGTTAAGTTTCCCTGTAACACTGTTGTCTTTGCTAGCATTGCTGCCGCATTTGAAGCTCGTGGCAACATGCGAATGTGCGGCGCATCTCTTTAAAATCCTTCCGCTATTGATATTCAGTGGGCTCTGTTGTCCTCTACAGATGCTGGTTGATTGAATTCCTTCATCCTTACAGAAACTGAATACAAAACTTCCTCTGTCCACAGATGACAGCCTTCGAGCAGCAAGACATTTCTAACACCCTCTTATGTTACCATCCCCCCTCGGGGCCTAAAAGAAACGACGGTGAATGAATAGAAAGGGGAACTCGAGACACAATGCCTACCTGTCCTCCCTCCCTCTCTTCCTCTTACAAACTCCCTTGTGACACCCCTTCTTTTCCTCTTTTCTTTTTGCTGGCAGAAACTGTCTGACTCCTGATCGCTTTCACACGGGCAGATGGCTCGAGCTGGGAGTTTCTCTAGCCCAGACTCAAAACAAAATCAAACCCCAAATCCTTCATCCTCCCTGTACTAATATTTCTTTTTTTTTTCAACATTTTACCAATAACAGATGCCTTGTTTGTCTGCCAGTTTGTAAACCATGGAAACCAGGCTTCCTCTTTTTCACATCTTGGTTCTCCCTTTTCAAAATCGTGGTTTTCATGTGCCAAAACATCCTTCTTATTCCAAGCTCATTTGAAAACAAAAGGGAGATCGTTTGCTTCTGTCTTCTTGCATCAACAAAACTTTAGCACATTGAGCATCATATTCAGAACAGGGTGATAGAGCTTGCAGCTGTGAGGTAAAGTTGTAACACATGCTGTAGAGTAGTGCAGACGTTCAGCTTGTTTCAAGAGTGCAGGTTTGCTGTTACACTGACTTTTTTAAAAGAGTGTTTTCATGTTGTGACTAGCACAAAACTAAGAAATAAAAACTCTTTTTAGGACATTATTTTCAAAGGTTTAAAGATTAAAAGCAGTGATCCTGGACAACAGGGCCATGCCAGCTCTAGTTTCATTTGGGATCAAGCTGGTGCAGAATAGTACTTGATACGATGTTAGGCCAGGGAATCCAAAGTTCCCATTTCACCTTTGAGTTTTAAATTAGAACCATGTGACCATGACCTCTTGTGGGCAGAGGATTTGCTCCCCATTGGCAACTGAAAGGAAGCATTTTCTTTTCTCTGCCCGGGTCTGCCACAGCACTTTGTCATGTAAAGAGGTCCTTATCGGGCTCTGGTCGGGGGCAAAGAGGCTGGGGGGGGGAATAGCTAGCTGGATCCCTTGGGCCAATAGAGATTGACGCATAGTAAGTAAGTGACTGTGATTGACAGGTCCTTTGAGCAGAAAGGCTATAGGCCTGTCCACTGATGTCTACCGGGAGGTCAACTTTGATCCCCTCTGGCCACCTGCTTGCCCCCGACCCTTGACCTTTTATCTGCATGGTTGAAAGGCCCAGGACATCAAGTCAGTGTAGAGCTTTAACTGCATATGCCCTTCAGTAACATGGTGGGTCTGCTGTTTTGCAAGTATGCTTCTTCGTGTGTTTTCTGTGTTTATCTGTATACTTTCACACATAAATTGACCATTATATAGTCTAATGCATCATTTGAGTTCAGCTTCGATATTTTCCTTCTTAAACCTCCTCTCAGCCCACTTTAAAGCTTCAGTGCTTCTCTGCATATATACTCTGGCCACATGACCCCATTTTCCGGCTAAAAACTCTGATCCATCTAACTGAATGGTTCAGCTAACGATCTGTCATTTGGCTCAGGTACCCCACCTCCCACCCATCTAGTGTGCTGCAATTTCCGGCATGTCCTCTGGCTTTCTGCTGTGCTCCTTGTGCGTTACATTTGTTTCGCTCTGTCTCATAAATGGCTGGCCAACAATGACAATTTAATGGACGAAACAAGGGCTGAGAAGTGTAGCAATTTCACAAGGCGTGATTTAATTTCCCTCATTCAAGCTAAATTGGGCCACGGTGTCAGGGAAAATAAACAGAATGCATCAGGATGGCATTAAAGAGTCAAACAGTGAGAGGGTGTGTGAATAAGAGGCTGCTCTGTAAGTGTTGTTTTTTTTCCAATGCCCTGTAAATGGTTATAGATTTATTACGGTCCTTGTCTAGCATTTTTCTTGTGGACTAGCTTAGTCTGCTAAATACAAGGATACAAGTGTATATAAAGATTTTGTGTGTGTGTGTAAGAAAGAGAGAAACTGTGAGCACATTACAGATTCATACTTACAGATTTTGCTCATTTTGGGAAGCTTAAAGTGTAGAAGTTTTGTTGTCTCCTGTCCACTTTTAGCACACTCATTTGAGATTTTGCACACCAGTCACAGCTGCCCTTTTTACATCATTTATAGCTTGGAGAACACAAGATATTCCTTGTTGCCAGTGCTTAAGAAAAAACTCTCTGGTATGTAAGGGAGATGGCAGAGACCATAAAGCAGCCATTTTGGTCATGTGTGTACTTGGTCTTATTATGAAGTGTTTGTTATTATGAAGAAAACCTCTTTAGCTCTACAGAAGGGTGTCACGTGGGCCTTAAGATTAATGTGAACTCTGCTGTTCTCTATTGATAGTGGCACACATTTTTTTAGGTATATTAACAGTGGCCTTTGGTGTGTGCAGGTGTGTGCGTGTGCACACTGTACTTTTATCTTGAAACAAAACATAGATTAATGTCATCTACATATTAGAAAGTTTAAAGACAGGTTTGCTCCCCTATAATATTGAATTATCTCAATGACCAGGAGAGGCAACAAAGTAATAACAGGCCGCATAGCAATTCTTGCATAGCTCTGCTGACGCCAGCTTCCGCAATGCAACGCAAGGGTCTGTGTACACAGTCTCATTTCCATAAGGAAAATAGTTCAGTAGACCCAGAGCCAAAGGGTAATTATTTGCTTTGTTTGTTGGATAATTAACTTGTCACCCAAGTGATATTTGTGGCTAGTTGGATTCATTTTTGTCCCCCCCTGTTTAGCATTCGGAGACCAAAAAATAATTGTGCTGCCTATGAAATAATAGTTATGTTGCCTAACATTTTATTGAAATGGTCTCACTTTGGAAATTCACACAAACTTTGCAAAAAGAATATTAATAATGTGTCATCAAAACAAATTGCTGACCGCACACACACGTAACACATAAATATATTCTGAATAGGGACAGTTTGTCGTATTTACCTGGTTGCAGCCGTTCTGCTTTTTTGGTGAATGGGGTAAATTTTGATGGTGTATTTGACATGTGCTCCTGTTTGTTGAAAATGGTGACATGTAGGAGGTGCATTTTGCACTTTACTTACAATGTCTTTGAATCGCGTACATTTGAAGGCATATAATTAGCAACCCACAATTGTAATGTTTGTACACACACACACAAACACACACACACACACACACACACAGAGTTACATTGTCTTGCTTGTCAGTAGTAGTAGCAGCTAGTACAATGGATGAGCATGCACCTCTCTGGCCCCGACTCTGCATATACCAGATGTGTACATAACAGCATTCTGCCTGTAATGACCCACACGAGTACTTGTACAGTGTAAGCTTTTATGTTCTCCAATGTCTACCTTCTGTATCTATGTGTATATGTGTGTGTACAGTGTAGAAAGAGTGCTGTGTTGTGACGTGCTTGTTAGTGAGATTGTCAGCCAGAGAGAGACTTGACCTTACATGGTCTGTACAAGCCACTCCGTTGTTGCTGCCATCAACTCCAGTCACGCTGGTGAAACATGGATCTTTTTGCTTTAAAAAGCGGTTCCAGCAAAGAATTGTTTTGTAGCATTACATAAATTGTATCACTTGTCAAGTTAAGTCTTTTATCAGCAACAGTAGCCAAGATACTGATTCCTTAAATCTTGTTAATCACAGTAATAAGCTTAAGATTTGTAGTGACGTGAGGTTGTAGCTGCAATGGAAAAAATGCATGCACTAAACTAGACACTACCTTCAGCTAAACAAGCTTTCTCATTAGCTGCAAGGCTGGAGGTACAGCCTGGGAGACTGACTTTTTGGGAGTTGGTATGTTCCATTCCAAGTTTATCCACAGGCTTTGGTTTTGCACTGTGTTTTCAAATGGGATTTTGGAACACCAGCCAATATTTTGTCATGTTCTCATCTCAGTTCAGTTTGGTTTGTTTATGGTCTGGATCCTCACGCCATCTACCACTGCAAGCAGCTGCATGTTCTACACACAGACACACAGACACAGACCCAGGGCTTGTGCGCACAGTTGCATACATAAAAACAGACTAACCCTCAAGTGACTTACCCACAAGTGTGCACATGCATTAGGGCCAACGGAGGGCAACTCAGGACACACACACACACACACACACACACACACACACACACACACACACACACACACACACACACACACACACACACACACACACACACACACACACACACACACACACACAGCCCTGCTCCACCTCCAGCTTGGCTAGTTGTCGCCCGCGTGCACCCACCACCCGTCTGTCAACAGACGGGTTAATATTGCCACCAGCTGCAGAGGGTTTGATGCCAATTGATGTCAACCAGCACCAGGCCACACAGGAGCCCTTCACTTCTTTTCTTTCTTCCTTTTTCTTCTTTTCTTCCTTATCTTTCCTTTTCTTCGTCCTTCTCGTTCTCCTTTCCCATTTCTTTACGTTGCTTGGTCAGTTGTTAGAGATTGTGCCTGTGTCTCACCAGCCATTTTCCACCTTATAATCATTTACACATGTCTGTGTTTAACCACAATCTCATGTTGTATTACATACACAACACCACTCTGTTGATGCAACTTCTGTAAAATATGTATGTGTGAAAATGCATGTCTAGATATTTTCATTGGGAAGCTGAAAATAAATTTTAAGGTTAACTTTGCCTATCATTACCCATTCTTACTCACATGCCTGCTTTTCTAAATTTTTACTGTGGAGGCACAATGGACACTGGTGGATCAGTTAGAGGAAAATGAGGTGTGTTTGTGTCTGCATATAACCTCTCTGCATAGAGTGTGAGAGAGAGCTGGAGGTATGAAGAAATTGTTTTTGTTTTTTTTCTATTTAAATACAAAAACCGTAGGACATACATACAGATGCACCGTTGCTTATCGATCTTGTAAAGACACATTAAGATACACAACCATTAACTCTCGCCATTAATAACTACTGAGATTGGACTCCTTCAAACACAATGTGACAACTTTTTAGTCATCTACAGAGAGCAGGAGATGCTTCTGAAGTACCTTCTTCACAAATGTACTCATTTGGGTTACCCTCCCAATACACAGTCATTTGGCTCTTCTCTTGTGTAAGCAAGTGGTGGCCTTTTTTTTTTTTTTTTTTTTTATTCTTTTTTGCACGCTCAATATCTTTTTATGTCCTGGTTGTGGAAAGGGAAATTAATGAGCCTTTCTAGTAAAGCAGCTTGTCTGTGCTCGTGCAAAATTCTGTAAGGGTAAATGAGTTTAAAGCCTCAGGCTATGAGTTGTTGTTGTTGTTGTTGTTGTTGTAAATGTGCACTAGTGTGATGGTGCTTGTGTGTCTCCCTGTCTGATTGTTTACAGACTTACCTAACTGGATTCCAGATGTAATCCTACAGTTAGTCTGAGTCTGACTATCTAAGGCTAACAGGGAGGCTTTCAAGAAGTTCCCCTCGGGCTGATACCAGTTTGCTTCGTACAAATGGCATCTTTCCCTAGTAGCAGACATACCCTGCATAAACTGACCAGAGGCTGGTTCTCTATAGTCATAGAAGCCTGCTAGCCTGCAGGCTGTTCCTGTCAGACAACATGAGGCTAATGAGGTTACTCTGTTTCCTGTTTCTGCTTTCCTGTCCGCTCCTTGTTTGTTGGAGTAGGAGGGCTCTAAGTCTTTGGCCTGATATGTCTAAATACTGAAATATAACGTGGATATGCTTTGACTGTGTATGGATGCACAGTTTGCACTTAAGATATTTAGTGTGCTGGGTAAGTAATTTGCACTAGCACTGGTACTCTTACTAGTCTATATATACACACACATAAACACGGGGGTCGCTTTATAATATACTGTATTTTAACATACAATGCATACAATCAGAAGACCTGTATCTTAGTCTATTGTACAACCAGATGTGGGAAAGCACTCTGAACCTGCCAAATGTAACTTCTGAATATGAAAAATTTTCCTCAGTTGAGCCTTAAAAACCATGGCAACAAGGCTGTGAAATCGAGAGACAGTGTGCAAAGCTGGTACCACACAGCTACTTTAACATTTCATTTTATGAGAGATACTTAAAATTCCCTCAACAACAATTCCACCATCCTTTCTTGACTTTGTGGCACTGAATGAGCAGAAAACAGTTGCTTTGAGCTTCAGCGTTTATACTCACTGGTCCTCTGTTGCTTTGTGCCATGCAATAAGACTGAATAACCTTAAGTTACTATTCAATTGACTGTTATCCAATCCTGTCAATACTGTTATAAACAGTGTCCCTAGAATACTATTTAGAAGTAACTGCTGCATAGATTATAATGATGCTTTGCTTTCATGTGTTTCAAGATCACAAATTAATTATGCTTGTTTGTTTTAAACACATCTCTGGAAATCTTTGTTACTGAGTGTGTGTGTGTGTGTGTGTTTGGGGTTAAAGGTCAGAACAGGGGGTCAGTTGGTCACATAGCCACTCTGAATGGGCAATGTGGCCAATTTAAACTCATTATACAGCACGCTGGGCCTTTTCTGCTCAAACATATGTGCACATAATTGGGATCTTCAGAAGTGTTTGGACAATTATTTATTTAACTCAGAATGGTCACAGTCTTTATATAAAAGCTCTATTCTATATACTGTGCTCTACTTTTACCAGTCTAGTAATGTGTTATGCTTGACAGGACTGAATGATGCTGGCAGTCTTTCACTTATGTATGCTCAGATAGGTTTCGTGAGTGTGTGTGAGTGCAAATGCACTCAGCTGATATGATTGACAGTGGAGACACGGAGGTTTGTGTCTGTGTGTCTGCGTGACTCTGCTCCTGCTTGACCTTTTCCCTCTGTATTTACATAATACACAGGGAAGACATGGAAAAAATGTGGTCATGCAACCATATATTGCATACAAACTATTTTAAAAAATGGCACTTTTTGAGACTAAATATGCATAAAGCATCATCTGTCTTGTTCTACATGGTATTACATCATTGTTATATTTTAATAGTTCTGTAATGTTGCTAGAGGAAGTTGTGTTCAGCCGTGTTCCTGTTTATGGAAACACTGTGGTTTAAACTGTTAGAGGAGGTTCCTTCAGCCCACTTCTCTCATCTCCTGCAGATGGAAATGCTCTGTAGCTGTTGGGGCTACCCCAGCTCAGCTAGTTTAAAGGGACGGCCCTGTGGCCACACACACACACACACACACACACACACACACACACACACACACACACACACACACACACACACACACACACACACACACACACACACACACACACACACACACACACACACTGAGCTTGTGGTGTAATGGGGTGATTATATGAGGCCCCCTGTCCCCGGAACCCCTCCAAAAAACCTTTTCATTTGCCTATTCTGAGCTCCACGGTGAGCTAAGCATCCGGTCTACTTGAGGCTATAGGGGGGACATGGAGACCAGGATGTAGTTAGGATCGAAATGTGAGATTTGCGAGCAAATTTGCTTTGTAGTTGAAGTGTTATCAACTACCTCCTTTAAAACTGCTAAAAAGCATTCAACGCATGTTGTTACTCAGTATCAATGTGGCATTTGGGGAAACAGTAACCACAATTTACACCAAACATTGGCAGCAGACTTGAAAATGCTTATTATGAAAGTAGTTGTTTTAATTACAGATGTAAAACTGTCAGTTTTGAATTTCCTTGTCAGTTTTCTAATCAAACATTCTTAGATGTTCTTGTTTGCATTTACATCGTTCACAAGAGTTTTCTATTGGGGCAGGCATAATTTGGACCTCTTAATACATTGGCAAGACTTTCTTTAACACTTTGCAGTTGTGTTTGTTTCTCTGTGGGGGGCCTCATTCAAAATCCCTTAAATGTTTCTATCCCACAAATGGTTGGTCATGACACTGAGAGAGGTTATAATGATGTATTTGGCAATTAAATAACTGTTATCACTGCTATTTGCACTGCTTGTGAACCTTTAGCAGTTAAAACCTTGCAGCCAGCCATCTGGGGGCCATGTGTTGTTGAAAGAATGTGAAACCTCAAGATGTGGAAGGTGAAGAAGAAAGGACGAGAGAGGGTAACGGTTAGGTAGACATTGCTCTGACTACTGGATACAATAATCCAGGCTCTGTTAAAATAACATTTCTCCTCCATCCGTTCATCTATCCATCCATCTCTCCATCCCCCCCTCTAAGGGAAAATGTGTGTTAGAATAACAGATTTTGGGCCAGTTTTGTAGAGCAGATCGCAGCTGGCACATGGCCCACATTCCTCTCCCATGACATCTGCACAGTCGGCGGCAGCAGAGCGCTATTTTTAGAACAGCTAGCACATACACACAGAATTGTACGTGTATTCTGATTCCCATGTGTATGAATTTATACATGCATTAGCTCAAAGGTTTCTTTTCTTCAGTAGCTGTGTTGGATACACACTAGCATTTTGACTCACTGTAGCTTTGTGACCTTGTTGTCTATACAAGATTGATATGTTTGACAATTAACTGATGAACTGAAAACTGAAACACTAAGAGCCAAATATTATCATTTGCTTAATCCGTGGTTTCTGTCTCTGTTGTACAGTAGACGCTGGCACATCTAAGCTGCAGAGCTGATACTAGCATGGCTTTTTGTCACATTGTTGGTTTTCTTATATGCTACTATCTCTAATCTATTTGTCACCTTACAGACACAAGGTAAAGCAACATTGAGAAGAAACTATAAATATAAACTATATAAAAAAAACTAAATAAATAGAAACTATAAATATAATAATAATAATAATAATAATAATAATAATAATAATAATAATATATTTCATTATATATATATAATATTATTATTATATATATTATTATTATATATATATCATTATTACTTTGCACACAGACTCAAAGTACACAGAGGCGCTGATATTAAAGGCATTGTGTGTCTTTAATAGGTGGTTTCCAACACCCGTGTTTTAAGAAGAGCTGGTGAAGTAGGTTCTTTTATCTTTTTGGTACATGGATGTTAGATGTAGTGTTGAGCATGTTTTTGTTTTGAGAAATGAAGCTTTAGTTTGTGCATGACATTCTAATATTGAAGGCAAACATGGACTCTAAAGAAGTGTATTTCCTCCTTTTTATTTGCACTTATTTGATGAATTACAAGAGGAGATGTGTATGGAAAAAAGCGTATATTTTTTAAAAGTTTTAAGTGCCTTGTACTTTACCAATTTCCCATCTATATCTCTCATCCCCTTATTCTCTTGGATTTGATTCTTAATCTGGGTTCTTTTTCCAGCATCCATATTTATACACCGCAAATGCAATCCACTTGTTTCTTAGTTTAGGTTATTTGATTTGCCTGCTCTTAATATTTGAATACGGCTGGGGGTTAAGGGGGAGAATGAGCCCCACCTTTTTATCAAGTTAGATGAGCTGATACGTACCTGGAACAGTTTTTAAAAATGTTTGTATTAATTTATGCTGATTGTGAATATTCTACTGTTATCAAAATGCTGCCTAGCTGAGATGTTTTGACTTTTTTTCCCCCTCCCACTGAATATGTTGCTTCTGGTGTGTGCAGTGATACTGTATCATACATTCTTTTAGTCAAACCTTTGTTTGGGTGTTTAAGGATCTCAGTAAAAAAGTTGTTACACATATATACTTTCTAAGACTGTGTGTGTGTTTCTTGAAGGTTCTAAATCACATGCATTTATTCCAGTTGCCTGTGTATTCCAATGAATTTGGGCGTGGGGTTGCCAGGTGACTGATGCATTACATGGTTACACACACAGATACAGTCACATGCACACGGAAAAGGTCCCTGTGCTCATTAGTGAGATTCCACCAGCCTGATGGGAGCTAGTCAGGGCCTAGATGTGTGTCGGTGCCAGGATGTGCATGGCTGGCATCTCTCTAAACTTATCTCTAAAGAGCTCTGTCAGACCACACACACACGCACGTGCACACTTTGCAATGAATACCTGAGCTGCACCACAATTTGGTTTTATTGTTAATATTAGTAGATGTTTCCCTTCTCTTGTCTCTTGCTACATCTACCCCCTGGCAGGCAGACTGAATGTCTTTGAAGGCATGTGGCATCGCATTGCTGTCCTTTTCCTCTTTATTTTACCCCAGAAAAACACAAAGAATTGAGCTGCTTTCGATGCTGAAAATTCAGGGAAAACACAGGAACACGCAAAAAAAGAAAAGAAAAAAACAGCAGATGGCAACAGATCGCTCAGGTCAGACAAATGGTTAACCTGCAGGTGAGCGAAGCTTGTGAAAAACTATTAAAACAACCTTCTGAGGTATGAAGAAGTATTGGTGAGGTTTAAAGGTGCAGCAGCTGTAATGGAGCAGAGCTTTAATGCTCGCTTCTTTTTTTCTCTCCCAGCTGATGAAAAGTCAGCATATCCCCCCCCAGACCTTGTTGCTATGTGTACACAGTGCAGGAAATATCTGTGGCATACTGCCAAGAACTGAGAGGAAACCAGGGAGAAAGTGAGAGAAAAAGAAATTCCGATGAACTATAAGGTCAGTTTTTGGAGGGATTTTTTTTTCCCCTCAGAAAAGGTGTGTATATGTGTGTCTGTCAGGTGCAGATATGAATACCATAGAAGCTGTATATTTGAGTGTTTACAACACTGGGATATACTGTCAGTGGTGTGTGTGTGTGTGTGTGTGTGTGTGTGTGTGTGTGTCATTGTACATTTGGCCTTGTGCCACACCATGAGGGAAAGAGTGCCAGTGAGCTGTCTAGGTAATTGGTGCTTACCTGGCAGGCTTTTGCACACACACGTGCATGCACATGCACATGCACATGCACGCAGAATGGATTAGATGACATTAACAACAGGAGAAAGTGGCATAATTGAACACTTGCACTGCCTTTACCGTGTATGTGTCCGTGTATGTGTCTGTGTGCTTGCACATGTGACATTGTAATGAGGGACTGCATGCCACACACAAAACACACCCTATCAACCTCTGTCAGAGGCTGTAAAGAATCAGTGCACTGAACTGTGTGTGTGTGCGCACCAGCCAGTGTGCATACTGTATGCAGGGAGACATAGCTGTCACCCATCAGCTCCATCATGTGCAGACATGCAGCTTTTAATCTTGCCCCCCTCCCCACCTCCGTATTAGCTCCACTGAGGCCTCATTCCCAAGGCCCCTGAGCAGACCTGGGAAAACAAAACAATACTCTGCAAAATCCTATTTATATCGGTGAGGAAACAAAAACGGAGGCACAATAAACAAGAAAAATCTTCAGGCTTGTCAATACTGTCAAAAAATATTAAGAGTCAAGAAATGAGTGGAGTGAGTGAATTAGGTCACATCGGTTTCGTTTTAATTACAGAGGGTTTTCGATACAAACCCATGCTCAACAAATATCCAAGTAGTTTTTTCACCTACAACCTTGTAAGTCTTGACCCACCTGCGACTTTTAAGTCTTCAAATAAGAAGTGTTCTGACACCATTTTCGTGCTGTTTGTTGACGTCTGACGTAAATCTAAGCGCCTAACCAAAACTCAATGAACTACAAGCTGCACCTAACTTTTTTTAATTAAACGTATCTATTGTACTATTCAGTCTTTGTGCAAAGCCACCATTCGAAGTAAACACACTTGCAAAATCCGTGTTTTGATGCTGCTATAATTAGCTGTGGGTCGTCAGCACTGATCAGAAGCATATTTTATGCATCATCACATCTTTATCTTACATGTTTCTGTGTGTGGATGGACAGTCTCAGAAAGGATCTGTAGCAGTGAACAAGACAAAAACATTTATGAGCAGCAGTCATTTCAGTAGCATTTTATTCCCCTGGCTGGGCGAGGATGCATAATATTAGGGTGAGAAGAACTTTCTCTCTTTCACACACTCAGATAGAAAAACAGCCAACACACAGCCTCAGTTTCTATGTTACCCCAAACACAGCCATCTGAAATCCTCCCTTGTTTTTTTGAGAGCGTACTTGTTTTAAATGGAATACTGTGACTGTTATCTTGTTATCACAGCAGCGATAAAATGTCTTTATGTAAACATTTATGTGCGAAGTGAAGAGTTTTAATACATCCAACCAGCACTGATGTCACCGTGATGTCTGCCAACCACTTAGCTGAGCCAACTCAAAACGATCTAAGTCAACTGGATGATCAGAACACGCTCCCACACAGGTTTCTTTTCACATTTGCCTCTTGCGTTACGTTTGACTCAGCCATAAGGAAGTTTACTCTTTGGGATGAGCTGAGAGGATCGGGAATGTGGTTTTTATTCCGGTCATTAGCATTCATTAGCTTTTTGATGGAAAGGGTTTTTTTTTTTTTTTTCCTCCAGCCTTATAGCTGACATCCACTCGTCCCATGGCTTGACTAGAGAAAAGCTATTTCCAGTTTCCATTATTTATTAAAACCTCTTTGTTGTTGCTCATGTCCTAATCTCATTTCCTTTAGTCATTAGCGTTGCTCGACATCGAACACAGCTGCCAGAGCAATGAGTGTAGGGAGCAAAATGTGGTTATTGCTGTTGGGACACTAACTAAAGATCCTGCTAACAATGCTTCGTACAGTAGAATATTTCTCTTATTAAAACTACTAAAGCAATACAGTGTTTTAAATAAAAAAAATGTAGGCTTTGATGTGCGAAACATTCTGTCATCACGTTTGTGGATCAGATTGAAACTGACTGGGTAAAAAAGACTGTGTGTGTGTGTGTGTGTGTGTGTGTGTGTCTGTCTTCTGGTGGCCTTTTTGACAATAACAACTTCTATCTCACTCTTGCTGGGAGAGATTAGCAACACATGAACTCACAGTCCCATGATGCTTTTTTCATTTGCTTCCTACCTATTCATCACCATAACACTCTCCTATCCTTGCATTGTTCAGAGATGCTCTTTTGCGCATTGTTATGTTAATATGGTGCCCTGTGTCTAGCTGCAAACTAATGCTATGTTATGCTAATGTTGTCATGCTAATGTCACCATATAGAGAGAAATGGAGGGAGAAGGAAACCTAGAGATTCCCCATTATATTACAACTTTGCTGTTTTTCTTAAAGTCGTCCTAACTTGTGCATTTCCACGCTGAAGACATCAGTTTCTTGAATATTATGTGTATTTTTGATTATAAATAAATAAACAAAATACATTTAAAAAAAATAGAATAATAATCATTCACTGAATTTCACAATTCTTAAACTACTAAAGTACCAGGTAGGTGCATCTGGTGCTGGTGGTTTATAACACTAACATGGTTTTATTAGGCTATTTTCACTCAGTCAGCTTCCTGCGTGTAATCGGGGAACGGTGTTTACATGGTTACGGGAAATCCGCATGCATATGCATGCAGCAGAACTGATTTCTCCTCCGCCTCTGACTTATTTTAGAAGGCTGGCGCACAAATTGTAACTGTATGACGACAGAAAACGCTCTTTTGGACTGCACCTGACAGACAGTCAAGCCAAAGGCTGCAGCTGGTGCTGATACTGAAAGTGTGAATGTGCGAGGATGTGAGTGTGCTGGGGAACTTCGAAAACCGTAAGTGCAGTTTAGTTGGGATGGGCTCCCTGAGCTGACTGAGTGTTAAGATAAGACTTCTTTCAGGTTTTCTCTTCTGTTATTGTTCATCAGCATTTATAGTAAAACCTATTCTCATTCTCTCTCTCTCTGCCTGTCTGTGTGTGTTCGTGTCGCAGCAGAGCGACAGCGCAACGGGAGAGAAAGGAAACACACACGCAGCGGATCCACAACAGTCTGAAAAGTGACTTATTTAGACTTCTACGAGACATTTTGTGTAAATTCATTTTCTGTCAGACCTTATGGGGATTTTGTTTTGAAAAACGAGGCGGCATCGCCGTTAGCGATCTCTCCTTTCACTCAGTCGCGTGCAGTTTACTGTCTGCAGCCTTTTGGTTAGGCACATGCGCAGTTGGAGAAAGCCGATTAGAAACCTGGTTACGCGAAGACATTGTAGAGTAATCTGCGTTCTCCAGTTGGAAATTTTACTTGAAGAAACCAGGTTTTCCTAATCCCCTACCCCGTAAACCAGCTTTCCCGTATACATGATAATTTCCCGAGAAAGCCGACTGTTAAGTCCATGTATACGGACTGGAATTATGACATTATCCTGACTTTTTTAGAAGAGGGTGTATGTGTGAACAAAAATGGCTGACATTATCCGGATTTTATCTTTTTAGCCCCCAGGTTCAACGCGTACTATGTGTGTGAGCGCTCTGCGCCGATTGAAAGTCGGCGTGTTGATGACGTTTCTATTACGCGACAGGGGTTGTACTTGAGCGTTAGAACCTTTTGTTTTTATTAGATGCATGTCTCTGATGCGCAGCCCAAATTTTCCAACATGTTGTGCCTCTTGTGCGCGCTGATTGCGCATTGAAATCCAGCAGATTTCTACACCAGGACGATATCCCGCTGTGCGTCACATATCTGAAATGCCACTCCGAACAATGTCTGAGGCTGAATTCTCCGAATATTGTCCGGAGTTCAGATGTGAAACAGGCTTTACTGTAGTTCATAAAGATATAGTGTGATTCATTTGTTAGATGAAGGAGAAAATGTACAAATTTGCACTGACTTGCTTTTTAAGCTTTGTTTTTCCCTTAAGATCGCAACACAGCTGCCTTGTTACCATTTCCTAGCCCTAATGTCAAGTCAAGTCACACTTTTCTGTCCTCGTGAAATAATCAAAGGGATAATGCTCAGCATAAGCGCCTGACTTGCATAATGCCTTTATATAACCTGCCACTTATTGTCTGCCATCTTTGTTTGGAAACTAATTATTGCATATTAATTTGAGTTACATCAGTAACAGAATGCCAACATTTTAAATTCCCTTGAATGTTGAACTGTCATAATTATAAACCAAACATCTGGGACACCCCAGCAAAAAGCAAATAACTCTGAAAGGCAAAGCTTTCACCGTCTGAATTTGAGCAATGTAAAATAAATATATATACTGAGAAATACAGCTTCTATAAACTCAATGGTGTTAAATTTTAACCTTTAAGTATTTAGTAATGATTTTTACACCTTAAAGTTGCTGATATAACTCCATATATTGTGGTACTGATTTGTTTCCATAGAACTAAGGACTTTTTTTTTTTAAAAAAGTTCAATAAAATAAATCATAGGTGATACTTAAAATGGTGAAACTGCCCATATGCAACAGCAATTTGTACTGACCCATTTTTTCCCTCTCTGATGTTCTTGCAGGATGACAGTGATGGGATCCCATGGTCGGAGGAGCGGATGATGCGGAAGGTGCTTTACCTCTCCCTAAAAGAGTTCAGGAGTGCACAGAAACGGCAGCTGGATGGTGATGGAACCACAAACTCTAATGGCGAGTCCACTTCAATGTTTATATGAGGACCCTGTACCATTATGACATCTCTTCACCTGTGTGTCGGTTACGTTGGAATAGGTTTTTGATAAAATATGAACAATATTTGTCATCTTTGCAGAAATTATTTAGCCGAAAGAAAGACTTTACAGTTCTTCACTTTAACTCTTTGCAAAGCCCTCCACTAAGTAAAGGATCCATTCGAATGCAAAAAAATTACCACTTCGAAAATTTCCATCTTGTTTAGAGCAAGAAAGGGAGTTTCAACAATGGAATTTTGTGGAGTAAATATCAGAGCTGACAATTTTGCCTGGCTTTGCTGAGGTCAGTTTTGCAGTCCATCTTTTATTCCTTTAATTGCAGACGATGGTTTTATTAGTTTGTATGCCAGTAAAGACTAAGCAAGCTTTCTTTGACGCCGTAACCTGATCTCACTTAAAATGGAGAGAATTCAATGAGAACAGATGATCAAGGACTCGCATTTGCCTTTTGTTGTGGGTCAGTGGGCAGCGAGCTACAGTTTCTTTCTTTGCTGGTTCCGTGTCACATCCTCAAAGGAACCCTTGAACTGAAAGTATTCCCCTTTTGTTTCTAATTGTTGTTTACGCTTCAAACAGAGACTCTGATGAGGTCTCCCACAGTGCCACACACAGGAAAACATGTGTAGAAGTCTTGTTAATCTTTTCCAGGTTGGACATTTACACTCTCTCTGGGGTCCAGACTGATTAAAACCTGGACCAATGGAAAGGCAGACATGAATTAATACTTGAAGTTGCTTAGTTAGACAGAAATTCAATTCCAGGTGGAAGCCCACTACAGTAACATTTGAGGGATTTTGCTGCTGTGCTATGTAAACCTGAAACGAGAAGAGCGAGCGCACAGGGGGATGAACAGCCTGTTTTGAACCAAGCTGCCACCATGTCTTTGTTTGACAGTGGTGCTCTCACACAAAAAAGCCCTCAGCCAGCCAACAGAGGAGATTTGAACTTCACACGTGCCTCAGAAGCTATTCTCAGCTGACATTAACACAACCCAGACATGGAAAGAAAGGAAAGAGGAGGAAAAAAAGGAGTTCACGCCCAGCCAAGGAAACCAGCCAGTTATCCAGCTAGGCAGACAGATAGGAGGGAGATCTCTTTTGAAATGTATGCTCATCTTTTATACCTTTTTTCATTCTTTCCCTATTTTTTCTTGATTATATTTTTTCACACCCTCATTTCTTCTGCTCCCCTCCCCTCCATGTAGCTAGTGAATCTCTGTGTCTGTCTGGCATCTCGTAGCTGCCACTCCAGAGCTCCTCAGGGCCTTTTAAGCCGCCACGGGTAGCTGACCTTATCGCCTGAATAAAAATGACTCATTAGAAAGCGTCAGCGGCCCGTCGCACCAGGGGTAAGGACAGCAGCCCGCGCTGACACAAAAGGGAGCAGGGCTGAAAAGACGGGCCCTGCTGTTTTAGAGCACTGTGGGTTAGTAAGGCTTTGGAGCCTGTACTAGCAGCACAGTTTCCCGTCTTGCTTAGATGTTGTGGTGAAACTGTCAGCCATTTTGGAGGATCACACTCAGCATGTGCTACATCCTGAATGGGCAGCCCCTGCTGTTTTAGAGGACTGTGGGTTAGAGAGTCTGGGCTTATGTTGGGGCCAGACATGTGCCAGGTTTTCAGTCTCTCACAGGCATTATTGAGAAACTATCAGCCATTTTGGAGAAATAGCTGATAAGCAAATATTGCCTAAGTAGTACTGGAGAAGATGATGGTTAAGAGATTACTGTAATAGACAACATTTAGTTAGTCAATCAGCCTGATTGGAGTTGCTGAAATTCATAAAAAATAACATTTGAATAGATCAGTAAAATCAGTAAACAGGCAATCATTAAAAGTTTTCAAAAGTGGGGTATGTTTTGCTTCCCAAATTGTTTTTTTTTATACAATTGTAGATGAAATGTTTGAGATTTGGATTCTGGGTCAGACACAATAAGCAATCTTAAGTGTTAAGTTCATTTAAGTAAGTAATTTATGTATTATCTATCTATCTATCTATCTATCTATCTATCTAATCATGAAAACCTGCCATCAGAAAATAGTAAACAAAAAATGCAAAGACTAGTTTTTTTTCACAAGTCTTTGTGCTACTTGTGCTTGAAATATTATTAATACTTCTATTGTTTCAGTGAAAGAGTAATAACAACATAGTTGTCTTTGCAGAGGACCTCCTTCCCACCTAGAGTCTATGGTTTTGTGTTTTTTTTTTTTTTTTTTTTTTAGATAACCATCCACCATTTTGGGAAGTGCAGTAGGTGGTAGTGTAACTAAATGTTATCTGACTGAAGAAGGTTAGAGCAATACCTGTCTGTGAGTCTCGAAAAAGCAGCATTTCCTCCCCCCACACGTACTCTCATACATACCCAGCTCTGTTTTAGAGCGGGGGGGGCGTGGCAGTCTGTCAGTGACAGTCTGTCAGTCAGCTTTGTGTGTCTGTCTGTGTCAGTCCATCTCACCCCCCACCCAACCTTCTCCCTCTACATAACGGGCAATCATGCCATCTCCCCAGCCACTTTACCTCTTGCTGTTGGCAGCTACATCCATCTCTGTGTCCATCACACTTCTGCCTCTCGCGTTTGTTCCCTACACTATTTAACAAATGACATTATGCCCTTCTGCATCCCGGCTTCCGCTCTTTCACCCTCCCACTAACCCATCTCTCACTCCGTCACAGCAACACTTTTCCTTTTCCTCTGGTTTCTGTCCTCCCTTCACTATCCCCCTCTATCCGGCCGTCCTTCCGGTTGTTTCTCCCGCGATACAGGGTTTCATTACACGTCAATAGGACTCTGGTTACTGCCTTCTCCGTAAGCTCCTGTCTCCTCTGTCCCTCCTGCTGCTCAATCTCCTCGATTATGTATCTCCACCCCTCCCTCTCTGTAACTCCTCGTCCCTCCATCCGTCTCCTTCTTTCTCACCATCTCCCTCTTTTCCGCTTTGCCCTTCCTGTCCTCTGCCCCATCTGTCTTAACTATCTACAGTATCTGTCACGCAAACCCACCCACCCTCCCTCTATTTTCATTCTTCCTCCATCGCCACCCTCCCTTTCCTTCCCTACCCTCTGTTCTGTTTCTCACCCTTCCTTTCCAATTCTCTGAGTCGTTGAAGTCGCATCTTATTCCTGTACCGTTTCTACCTCGCAATCTCCCTCTGATATACCCTTCTCTATCTCTCCTCTTCCCTCCCCTCTTTTCCTTTCCTCCCTCTCCATTTTCCTGAGTGCTATTGATGGAGGAGTTGGCTGCTGGCCAAAAACCAGGAGGGGCTGAAGAGAGGGTTTGCCTATTTCTGTCTGTATCCTCTCCTTCTTTTCCTGTCTGCCTGCCTGTCACAGGGCCTGCTGTTGCTTTGCATTTTTATGCATCTTGTCCCTTTTCCTTTGCCACTCGCTCTGCTGTTACTCGGCTTTCTGTCTGTATTTCTCATACATCCACATGCTTGCCGTGGCAGCAAAATAGTGCACGGCCTCCCTTTCTCTCTGGTGATAGCATCACTTTGCAGAGAAGGTTGGATGAAGGAATACCAGCACAGAACAGGATAGAAGGTGTAATAAAAGGAGATGAAAGAGGAAGAGTTCAGCTATCGAATAAAGCAAGTGAAAGAAAATTGCATCTAATTTGTCCTCACGTGCTCCTTTTTCTACCACAGCTCAAGCCATTACAGAATCCCATTTTTGCCTTTGATGCTTTAGATTTACAGCCTTGAATTGCACAGAGCAGATGGCATGTTTCTGAACTGCACATTGTTGTATGCTTTTGTTCTGGCTTGTGGTAAGTGCCATAGAGTGTTGTGAGGTCCAATTTTGGACGGAAGAGCAATATATTTGGGGCTATTTAAAAATCCTCTTTCCAGTCAGTCAGATTTAGTATCTGCTTCTACTCTGAATAACTTCTGGGAATAGATACTTTGGGGAGTTTTCCCTAAAATTAAACTTCCCATTATTCATTTTTATAAATTCCAACTATTTTAATTGTACACATGCACAGAGGATCACTTGAACAAAGGGGATGAAACTGAAGTTTAGTGATCTTGTTTACAAGAGGGAAGGAAGATTCAAGTTGTGTAAAACATCAGAGATTCAATGGGAAATTGTGCAAAATTCTTTATGTAAAGAAAAGAAACATTTATCATTACCATATCATTTTCTTACTAACCCTGTTTGTAAATGTAATGAAGAACCCATAAAAACACACTCTGACCTCAGTGATTGTTTTTCCTATGGCATGACAAGACTGCTATAGTAGCACTTATTACTTTGGTTCTCTGTTATAGGCTCCTCTCAGGCCTGTGATATGCCATGTTACGCTACGTACCTCTGCTCACTCCTTCCTGCTCTCTCGAGACTCCGAGGTGAACATAACAGGGCGATAGGCTTAGTTAAGCATGTATAAATCTGATTACCCCCCTCCACATAGGAGCAGCTATTGGGATAGCACACTAGTATGGCCCTCTACTTCCCCATCACCCCAAGTCTTAGCATCAGCCCCCTTCTCATAGGCCTCTCATTGGCTCTGCAGCCTCATTTCGTCAGCCTCCACCAGCACAGGAGAGATAGGCAGCGGCCCTTGGCTCCCCGCCTGTCTGCCTCACTCACCCATCCCCAGCTCTTTGGCTTCCCAAAACTCCCTGCTCTGCCCCTCAGATGGGCACTCATGTGCAACCAGCATATGTCAAACAGCTCTTTGGAGGAATGGAGGGATGGATGGGGGGAGGGAGTGGAGAAAGGAAGAAGGAGGGAGACTGGGTTGTTTGCATTCAGTGGGGACATTATGCGTCAGTCATTTTCTGAGTACAATTAAAGTTAATGAGCTATTTTTGCACTGGTGCCAGTTTAGAGGCAAAACAAATTGTCCAGCATTAGGATTAAAATCTGCACGGAGCTCCCATTTGTAGTGCCTGCACATTCACAAAAGTTACGGTTTTTGCTTGTGTTTTGCAAATGTCTTTATTGACAATTTTGTTCATAGTTTCGTATAGAAACAAAAACGTCCTGATCTGATCTCTGTTTCTTTATAAGGTTTAATTGCTTTTATAAAATACTTCAGAGGACTTTATGTGAAACTGTTGACTGATTAAAGGCATACTGATAGAAGCCTTTCGTGACAACCAAGACATTATAAGGCTGTGATTCACCCTTGGCCTATAGGCATTGCCAGCAATGCGATGGCCTTACTCATCACGTCGGCGCTTGTTAACTTTTTGACCGCAGCGATGTGTGTCTGATGACTGTACCTCCGCTTTCAGGTACTGACCTGCTCTGAGTGTGTGTGAGAGGTGAATTCAACCGGTACCATGTCTATACAGTAATCAGAAAAGGTTTCTGTGTGTGTGTGTCTGTGCTTATTCAGCCTAAGCACATTTATAAATCTACGTTAAATAAAATGTTTGAAAACTCTTTTTACCTGTTCCACAATTGCTCATTTCATCCTGTCTCCTACACTGTCATTTGATCCTACTACTCTCCTCCCCATCCCATCTTTCTCACATGACACAATGCCTGGGCTTGTTCCACGGTAGCGTCCTCGCTAACAGGATATCATTCAAGTTGCTAGTTATCCTAACCCATGCTGTCGTTATTATCTTAATTTATTTTTCTTATGACACCCACTATTAGGAGTTTGTGGTGCAGGGTGAGTGACACATTGCTCTAAAGCATCAGTCAAATGGCATTTCATTGGGTGTGCTAGGAACTCAATGTGCTAGAATACAGTGAGAAAGTGGCATACCAATGGGAAGGTGTTGGTGAGTGAAACAATTTATGAAGGCAGGATTCTTGGTTAAACAAACCTCAGGGAGCTTGAACAGTCAGTGAGTCATTATTTGTTTTTGAAAAATGAATGTGAATAATTGAACAACTTGCCATACCAAAGCCCAGTCAGGCATGAATACTTTTCAAAAGAGGAGAACAGTTGTTGTGCATATCTAATTCTTGACTGCTGCATTCCTCACTCATTTATACAAATCTTAAGCTTCTCCTCTGCCCCTCAATGTGATATTTCAGCCAGTAAGAGTAGCAAGGTTTTTAAACATATGACTGACACTCAGACAATCTTCTTGGCAGCTCCTCCGTTGTTGTTCTTTTTTTAAATACCTCTGAAAAGCTTTGAACTTTCCCAGATGTTTCCTTCATGAGTTTTCTCATGCACACACTTTTGGTGAATTAAACAGGCCTGCATGACATGTTCCAAGAAATGCAAGAACTGCCCATGAGGAAATCAAGTCTAGTGATATCTGTTTAATTTGGTTGTCTTCCTTAATTACCATTGACTTTCACTCCTCTTGTTTGACCTAATTTGAAGTCTCTGTGCCTGTTGTTGCTTTTGATGTAAAAATTTGTCTGGGGGCTTATTTTGTTTGTCTGAGTTGCTTGCTAAATATTTAATTAGGGCTCTGTCAATTGGGCTAACTAGGAATGTCAAGTCCAGCAATATCTGTTCGCTTGTCTCAACGCCCTCGGGCTTGTTTTGTTTTGTTTTTTAATTTTTGTCAAAGGGCACATGTCACGTACAGTAACAGAGAACAGCAGTTGCATTTTGACAAGGAAAAATGTACTGAGGAAAATGAATTCCCTTCTCTTAAAATCAAAGTATTGTTTGAACAACTGTATGTATGTCACGTCATTCAGTCACCTTTGCTGGGTAAACGGTGTCAGTATTTTAGCACTAACTGCAGGTGTTTTCAGCTCGGGATATTGATGTACAGTCTAAATGCTTGAATAATATGTGGTCTCTTAATTTATTCCATTTACTCTTTACTGTCAGAAAAGCAGGATCGTGTATCTGCCTTCAGTTCCTTAATCACATAAACTTAAAAACAAAAAAGAACACTTTATTAACATTGTCAGATTAAAAAAAAACATTGTATTCCCTAAAGACTGAAGTTATATAAGATAAATAACAGTAAACCTCAGGAATGGTTTACAAAAAATCATGCTAGATATCTGGAGGAAGAAGATTCCAAGCCCAGTAGTATATAACTAAACTTTGTGGTGCTTTGCATTTTCAGGTTCCCTAGCCAATGGGCAGCTGAACAGCTCGGGGTCAAAGGGCAGCCACAAAGAAGATGGGTCCTTGCGCTCTAAGGGTCTGGATGGGAGCAGCGAGTACTGTGAGGACAGTCCTGCAAAGAAGAGGTAAGGCTCAGAGTGTATGTGTGTTTTATATGTTTGTTAGTTCCCTAATCCTGTTTGTGAGCCATTAAAGAGCTTTATAGAGCGCTGAATCTCACATTGGTGTCAAATTGTGAGCCTGTTGGTGTCAGTATATGAGAGATCAAGCCAAAGGCTGCTGCTGGTGCTGATACTATAAGTGTGAATGTGCGAGGATGTGAGTGTGCTGGGGAACTTTGACAACCGTAAGTGCAGTGTAGTTGTGATTGGCTCCCTGAGCTGAGTGAGCAATAGGCGATCTTTTCTGTTACTGTTCCTCAGCATTTATAGCATCTCTCTCTCTCTGTCTCTGTGTCTCTCTCTCTGTCTCTGTGTCTCTCTCTCTCTCTCTCTCTCTCTCTCTCTCTCTCTCTCTCTCTCTCTCTCTCTCTCTCTCTCTCTCTCTCTCTCTCTCTCTCTCTCTCTCTCTCTCTCTCTCTCTCTCTCTCTCTCTCTGTCTCTGTGTCTCTCTGTCTCTGTCTCTCTCTCTCTCTCTCTCTCTCTCTCTCTCTCTCTCTCTCTCTCTCTCCCTGTGTGTGTGTGTGTCTCTCTCTCTCTCTCTCACAAACACACACTCACTCACTTCTTCTCTCACACATTTTCATTAACAAAATCAACTGTAACATCAAATCAAAATAATTGAGTACTGCTTTATTTATTGCATTGATTGGCATATGTAGTCGTTGCCATGTCTTGGTCAGCTTTTTCTCTGGTTTCCCTTGTTTTGTTTTTTTTCCTTGACCCATAAGTGTTGGCAGTGAAATGGAGTAGAAGACGTTTCCCACTGGTTCTGTTATACAGGATGGTAGTCAGCAAAAAAGAGTAAATAATTCCAATCCTAAAAGAGTGCTGCGGTCTCTTATTTTTTTGATGCAAATGCTATTTCAGTCCTTTTTTAATTAGCCACCCAAACAAATGTTTCCATGCATTCCTAAATGAATTGTTAAAAATTGTTGTTAAGCTGATCATTTCCAGCCGGCATAATTTTCTTTTATGAATGTATTTATATCAAGAGTGAATTTTTGAAACCGATTTCTTCTATGAGAAATGCCAATTGTCTGAGACACTGCTACAAAAAATTTCTGTCTCTTAGACAGATATTCTTGGAAAACTGAATAAAGGATCTTGGAAAATGTGATGCTTCTAATGCATTCAGTAAGATGCAGGTTTTGAAATCACAGGCTGGAAAATATGATTTACAAATACTCTGTACTGTCTACAGCAGATTAAAATGGATGTGTCTCAAAGCCTATGGTTTTCCTCTTGTTGAAAACAAACACACATAAACAATACACTTTTACATGAATGATTTTGGTGTTGCAAGCCAGCATCCATAAAATGTCCTCATATTTTATTTTCTAGCTGCCAGCCACAGTAGGTGGCAGGTGTGAGCGTGTTTGTGAGCGAGAGTGAAAGACCAGAAGCAGAACAAAACACAGACACACAGACACACAGACACACAGACACACACACACACAAACACACACACACACACACACACACACACACACACACACACACACACACACACACACACATACAGAGACTGACAGGGCATCAAAGCATCAGTGTAAAGCTAGGGGTGGAGTCTCGGGGCTGGACAGCAGCAGATGTCCTTCTGTAATGAGCAGCCTATACAGGCTCCATTCACTGCATGTCAAGCACCTGCCTAAATCCTAGCTGTCATTCGATACTGTAACCTCCAAATCTGAGCTCATTATGAGCTTTCATCTACCTGGCTTTGAAACAGAAGGCCACTGTACCAACTGATAAGATATTAAGGTTTTCCCAGAAGCTTTTCCAGCGACTAGAAAGTTTGATCTTGTAGACTTTTGATTGTATAGAAAATCTTATTTTCTTTACTGTGAACTAAAGATAAAAATGTAAAAGAAAAAAGAAAATGTTTTTTTCCGGCAAGTAGTTGAGAAAAAACTCAGTTGATCTTGAAGTGAGACCGGATAAATGAGGTTGGATTGTACAGTGAGAGAATAATTGTAGTGAGGGCCGCCTGACTGACAACAACAGAATGTGTTGAACTGAAACTAAGTGACCCTGGGGGCTCACATTAGAGCAACGCATAAACACTTTACTCTCTACCAACTAAAGAAGAAGAGCACTGAAGGAAAAAAGTATAACAAGGACACTCTCCTACTTTTATTTTCTTTGATGGCCTATAGTGCTGTGTGTTGAGTGGAGTTCAGTTAGAGGCCGGCCTGCTCAGTGGTTTTCATTAGTTGGCTCTACACACACAAACACATCACAACACACACACACAGCAGGACTGAATGAAGAAAGGCTCCCTATCTGATGCTAATGAAACACAAGCCTAGCCAGTACTTGGCAATGCCTTGTTCCCTCTTAAAAAGCTTGTTTTGTCTCTGTGTTTGTGTGTGCGCACGTGTGCGTGCGAGTGTGTGTGTGCTTTATGTGTAAAGGATGACTCTAGTGCCACTGGCATAGGTGCCCCAACTGTTCATGAACAGGACTAACTGAGAAGATGCCAAGAGCTTTTACACCTGGCACTGACCAAAACAGAAGGGAGGAGCAGTGGTGAAGCAGCTTCCAATTTTGAGTGAAGAAAAAGTTTCACACTACAGAGAGAGAGAGGGAGTGAGAGAGAGAGAGAGAGAGAAGGAGGGAGGATGAAGGGATAGAGTGTAGACAGAGAGGGGGAAACTGGGAGGAGTAGCACAGAGTAAGAGAGGAAGGGAGGCAGAGACAGAAGGACAGGTGCAAGTGATTTTTGGCAGGAAGTGCCCCCCTTTAGAAGTCTTTGAGATCAACTCTGTGTTTTCCTTCCCATGCTCCTGAGACTGGCAACACGTTCCCTCAGATACGCCAGCTCATTGTAGCCTTGTCCGATCAGCAAGACCATATTCTCCAAATTTGCTTCCACTGCCAAGACACACACACACACACACACACACACACACACACACACACACACACACACACACACCGCACAAAGTTTTCACAACCTAGCCCAGCTTCATCTTTACTGTCATGGTTTACTGACCTACTTGCCTGCACCTCTTTTTCTTTCCCACGCTTGATTTAGGTTGATCTTTATTTACTAGTCACAGAGGTGTGATGAACATGCTTTCACCATGAAGCTGTTGTCTTCAGGTTGTTTTTAACGTGTGCTATAAAATTTTTGGCAGCTGTCCCCAGTTCAATATTTCTGTTACCCCTCAAGCAATAAAAAAATAATATAGTTCTTAACCTGCTCTATTTACCCAAAAACCGGGTATGGTGACTCTATAACTAGTGTTAATTTTGCTATCATCACCGCCGTTGTAGATATTTGGGGAAATGAGAAGTCGTATGAAATAACAGATATCAAGTCAACCAGTTAGTCACTCACATTTCTTAGAATAAGCATGATTTCAGTATATTCAGTAATACTCTACACTTTTATCTGAGACAGAATGAGTGCACATACAAGAAATTCATAGGACTAAATAGGAAAGGACATCTGGAGTCACAAACTGGCAAACTGAACACTGTTTCATTTCCCTGACTGTCTACAACAGAGGTGGTGATGCCAGAAGTTACATCTAGATATAGTGTCAAAATACCCCCTTTTTAGAGGAAGTACATCCGTTAAATGTAGCTATAAAACATGCTGCTGTCACAGATGTCTTCACCTTGTCAGTAACTTGTATCATAAATAAAACATCACTGGTGTATTTATATATTGTATTAATATTACTCCATCATTACAATCTAAGCATGAGTCCAGTGTGTTTTTAATTTTTTTTCTTAATGACCAGGATGTTTTGATGCTTCATGGTATATACAGCGGAGAATGTTGGCACGGTTTGCTGGTCTTTTAACTATGTTATCATTAATCTGCTAGTTATTTTGTAGCCTCGAAGTCTCAGGCACTTAATCTGATATGATTTAAGAATTTTGGAATTTTGGATGAAACCAGAACCAAAACAATTAAATTAAGATGCATCTTACTCCAGCTCATCTAATTAATGCTAAGTGTGTGCATGTGCGCGTGTGTCTGTGTTTTTAATAAAAGTGAAAACAAACATTTTAAGTGCTGTGTGCCGGTAGAGAGTGTGTGTGTGTGTGTGGATCAGAAGTTGAGTGCCCCTCTTAGACTTCTTAACTTAATTTCTGCATTCTCTTTCTTTCTGTCCCTCTTCTTTTCTTTTTTCCCCCTCTTTACTGAACCCCACTTTTGGCTCTCTTTGAATCTGTTCTCTCTGTTATCTCAGCCAAGACACACACTCACACTCTCAGCTGCTGCTGCTTGTTTTGTTTCGACTTAATGAATGCCAAGTCTACACACACACACACACACACACACACACACACACACACACACACACACACACACACACGTCTAGCGTAACCAATGACTCTTGTCAGTAATGCATAATCACCATTTTCATTTATAAGGGATTACATTCTTGTGTGTGCAGGCCTACGCACACATGCACACACAGTAAATGTGTGTTAATAGAGGGCCATAATGTGTCTATTGATTTGCTTTAGATTTGCAGTGCAGTGCCAACTGCGCTGCTAATGTCTAATGGTTAAATAAATGCAAAGTATAGAACTCGCATAAAAATAACGCACAGGTTTACATTTAGTTCACAAACAGCTCCTTAGAACCACCAGTACTAACATGTCCCACTATCTATTTTACAATAGTACAGCTGTTGCTGCTGTACACTTACTTCATGTTCAGGGATAGATGTCACTACAATGGCATCTCTGATTTTGCCGTTAAATGCTGGCTCTATTTGCCTTTTTAAAAAAGTCCCAGAGAAAATTGGGAAACCACTAAATGTTTTCTCTGTGCTTATTCCAGTACAGTCTTTCTCTGCCTCCCTGTATCTCTGCAAGTCTGTCAGTGACTCACCCCTCCCTGCATGTCAGTGTGTCAATCTCCAAAATCTCCTCTAAACTCTTCTCTCATTGTCGATGCCTCGCTGCAGCTTTATGAAAGCCTTCCGCTTGGCTGACATGCCAGGGTGAATGAGTGTTAACCATCCACTACAGTGCACAATGTCACTCAGTGCACAAACTCACCTCCATAATCACTGTCAAATACAACTGCAAGTGATTGTAGCACAGATTAACTATGTTACAACTGCTTTGTGTGGTGGTTTTTGTGACACAATTCTACTGCCATCCTAAAGTTGTTGGGGGGGTTCTTTTCCTTTTCTTTAAGTTGTAAGAATCTCTACTGCAAGCCAATGAGATATAAATACTCAGACAACTGTACTCACTACTGTACTCACAGTATTCCACTGGCATCAGTGTATTGAAATCAGTATATGAGTTCATGAGGACATCTCAATTTGAACCCTTTCCAAACATCAAGTTAGGGGGGGGCAAAAATGTTTCAAAATTCTAGCAATAGGTGCTCCCCTGCAGTGATCCCTTGAAAGGGTCAGTCTTGTCATCTCAGCCTGAGAATCATCTGTAAATTGGAAACACATGGAGATCGATCAGTGGTGGAGCTGCGTCTATCTTCAGATTACTGCACTTGTTTGTACATGTGTACCTCCATTTATTTCACATCTGTCTGCTCAGTTGTTTTGCCACACAGGATACCAAGATACTTTCAACACGAATGCATGAAAATAACAGAAAAATGTGCACCAAAACAAGTGTTTAATATTCAGGTTAACTATCCATTTTTATTTTATTTTTCCCTGATTGTTTGTTTGAGCCAGACACTCTTTTCCGCTGCAGCAGGGAGTCCACTCAAGGTCTACATATGGGACTCAGGCTTAATTAGACTGATTACCAAGCACAAATCGCATGTCTGATGTTTATTGACCAGACCTAGCTGTGGTCCCATGGGTGATTTACAGTGGACTGAAATGTTAGAGGTTACAGGATTTGAGTTCCAACCGCCTTGTGATGGGTGAGTTTGAAAGGTTTGGCAAACAGCCCTGAGCAGTGGACTTCGACTGCTAAGAAAGCCTACATTTTAGAGTAGTCTTTTATTTCTGACCATGATGGAAAAGGAAACAGAACAAGAAGTAAAATTTTATTCTGTAATATACGACATTAATGTGAAGCTCTGTCAAAGTTTTGAAGTTCACTGTGTGGCATTTAACAGAAGTGCATTGCTGCTCTTGCACATTAGGATTTTTAAGCTGACAAAAGGGACCATGGGTGACTTCTATCTGACCTAATATGGCATTTATATATTCACAGAGCAGAGATACAGCTAAGCTTGATCTATTGTCAAGATGTCTGTTCTCTCCACATCTGCCTATCAGACTATCTCCTTTCTCATAGCTTCATTCAGAAAGAGAGGGGCAAGTGAAAAGCCAAGGTTATATTTAAATATGTATATCTTTTATCTTAAATGAGTATCAGCCTTTTTGTGGCTGCTTGAAACATTTAGCTGTCACAGCACCACTGGACAGAGACACGCACAATATCACACCTCAGAATAGGACTCCTATACATGTATCTTGATGTCAATGCAAATTAGTTAAGTGGTTTTTAACGCTCAACTGTATGGTAATAAATTATACACTGTAGTATACACATCGGTGTCGTGGTTATTAAAACCTCTCCACCTCCAGTGCAGTGAGTTGGAAGCAGGCTTCTCTGTGCATGTTTTGTTCCTCTGAGCAGCCTTAAAACCTTGACCAATGATTGTTTATTTGTGTTTGGTGTGCTCAGTCTATATGTGGCTGTGGTCTGCAAAGCCACTACTTCCATATGTGAAGGGCACGGGGTCAGTGGGTCACTTCACAGCATGTGACTGCTGTCCACGTAATCTGTGGAGACAGAAAAGCAATAAACACGCTGAGTAAAGTGAGCGTTCACTTACAACTGTTTACACTGAACACGCAACCTGTTTGTTAAGAGATTTCAGTCAGGGTGATCATTAAATGCAATAATAAAACTTTGGTATCCCTTCTAAAACCTAATGACATTGGTGCTTTGTCTTCTTGATACACATGGTGCCAATTACAATGCAGTCACTGCTTTCAGCACTATTTTAAGTCTTATAAAAGACTGTATTGCCTCGGAAGTTTTAGGAAACATTTGTTATTTTCGCTTATTTATATGCTGATGGATTTGATCTGAAAAGCCGGGCAAACACAGAAAAATAAATGTAGACAGATGAGTAGGCAGAGACATTGACTACATATATACACATTTTATGAACTTAATGCATATAAACATTTATACACCTTTCACTATTATCTGCCTAGATATGTATGTTTAAGCTGCACTAGTGACACACGCATGCACACACTGACAGAAACAGCTGCGAGAGGTACTAGTCTTTTATCAGGACCATGTGGGCCACCTGGAGCCGATTAATAAAGACTCTGGATCAGTGCTTTTTTTTTTTTGTTCACACAGTAACCTTTACCATAGAAGGACACCAGTATCTTGGACACACTGTGGACAAACACAAGACAGTTTGATTTGGACGTGTCATATTTCCGCCAAAGACTGAAAAATAGTAGGCAGATTCATAATGTCTTTCGGTATTTTGAAGATGAGTTGTTTTCATAGCTTTGTTTCTGGTCTTGTGTACCTTCATACATCTTCACCTAAGCCTGCTTTTTTTCCTTTCTAACTAATTGCTTTGCCTTCTGTCTTTCTAGCTCTCATTCCATTTCTAACGTGTTATGTTGAGTTTTGAAATAGATGCAAAGTTATTTTCCAATTTAAGTGCATTTTTGGCATTGCTCGTTGATCCTTGTATCTTACAATCTTAACTGTATTAAGAGCTCAGTGTCTTTAATGTCAGCATCAGACAAATTTGCACAAATCTACACAGCGACTGCTGGCTTATGTTGCATTTGCCTGCCTTCTGTGAATATCAGGTTACAGTGGTGCAGCAAAGGTCTGAAACCAAACCACACAGTGACAAGGCTTCACTGTGGAGGACCCAGGCATCCTCTACAGCATTCAGTGTATAGCATGTGACCTCTGGACCACAGACTTGCATGTCATTAAAGACCCTCTCACATTACGCTGCTCATTTATGCAGTGTCTACTGTACACTAATTCATGAAATCATTAGTTTTTGACCCTATCTTTGGTGAAACATTGAAATCTTTATGTTTGTGCAGAGTACTAAATGGCTCATGGCTTTTAGCTGCACATTGAACTCGTTGAATATTGTTTTTTGACATGTGAAGAATTGAAAGATGCTGATAAGCTCGGCCAACTGCTTATTCAGTAAGTCAAAACATGCATGGGAGGCTGTGTTTTCAACAATCAGTCCCGTCTAATTGCATTTAAATCATTTTCTTTTGCGTCTATTATAAGTGTTTTATGCAGAAACGAGTTGATATGCAGTTTAATAAATCAGCTGTTGTCAGCTCTATACTCACACATAAGCACAAACAAACTCATGTGCTTAGTCATCAGGTTTCCTGCACCCTGCTGTCTGCCAATGTGCATTGGCTGATGCACATTGGCAGACAAAGTTGGAGGAGCCCGTTTAAGTTGGAGGTTTCTATTTATAAGGCTCTCCTACGCTGAGCATTATTGAATTAGTGACCAACTGCAAAGTAGGAACGCATTTGTGTCTGCCTTCTATCTCCCGGCAGAGGTCAGAGATAATCAGCAGTTACTCATGAGCATCCACACGCCTCTTGGTCTTGCTCAGCGGCACTTCAGCCGGTTGGATGCTTGCCAACACCTATGCAGTGTAAATTAAGATGACCACATGGAAAAGTCCTGCCATCACATCAGTTCCCATGGAAACGATCATCTCTAGAAAGGTGTTGATAAGATGGCTCCCAAAAGAGTGAGACAGAAGTCACACTGTCTTTGATCGACAGCTTTCGTGTGTACGTGTATGATATGTGTCAACTGGCCACAGCTGTGCTGGCTGAGCACGCAGCAGTCCAGTTCTTTGGCTGTGTAAAACGCAGGAAAACTAGTTGTAGCTCGTCTTTCTCTTTATCACTCTGTCCTTCCAATTTTCTTACAGTACTTCATTTTAAGTTAGAAGGAAATCACTACTGTCCTTTTATCCTTTTCATTTCTTGTTCTCATTTTTTTTTTTCCCCCTCTGCCTTTTCCAGGATCTCTGGCTGACAGGATCGTCAAGTTTTCTCACTCTGTCTCTCTGAGATAATCAATGCTCTAGCAGCTACGGTGGCATGTGTAATATTAAAGCATTAGAGCAGCCCTTTGAAGGGTAGATAGCTGGGGGATAGCAGGAAGGGATGGAGGGAGGAAGGGTTGGATGAAAGGTGGATTAGAAAGGGATGAATGGGGACATCCTGCTGTAATCTCCTTGATTTTTCTCTTGCTATTGAAACTGAGTTTCCTCTTTTGCCTCCCTGTATTTCTCTGGCTCTCCTCTCATTCTCCGTCAATCTGGGCAATCAGTCTGATTTTAACTTACGTAGCCTCACTTTCATACTGCGGCATGGGACCAATAAGTATTCTATAGCTCACCATGCTTGGGAACATTGTGTACCTTGGCTTCTGCCCACACATACACACACACACAGACATCTCTCCTCTGGGCAGACGAAGGGCTACATCAGAGGCTCATGTAGCCACTCAGTTTTTAGCAAAGTGGCAGCAGTCACAATACGAGTTATGCCTTTAAAAATTGTTCCCATTAGGATTTCTCCATATTCACCTGGTGTGTGTGTGTGTGTGTGTGTGCGTGTGCGTGTGTGTGTGTTTCTGAAATCCTCCAGTCTTTCTCACGCATGCTTAATCGTCTATTCATCTGTTTCAAAAAAAGCGATGTGGCTCAGCATTGCCATATTGGCAAAACTGCGTAGATTATCCATAATTTCTGAGGAAACTGCTTGAATTTGTTAATAAAGTGATACTGTAATTGTTTTTCGTTCTCTACTTTCCTGGCACCCATGATAATGATAACACTAATCATGTTTTGCCACCTGAGTACTGTTTTCTGAATAAAAGAGCTCTGCATTATCACATCTTCACTAAAAAATTGTATTATCTTATTAGCAAAGTTTCATTCGTTAAGATACCATTAAAGGTGAAAATTGATAATGCAGGAGGGGAAGGGAATTGATTTATTTAGATAACTAGAGACTTACTTATAAAATGGATGCTTGTGAGACTTGGGGATATCCCCTATTGTAGTTCATAGGCAACAGACAACAAGGGATTGTCGCAGGAAAACCTGCGTCTTGTCTAAAGACACTCTGGTTGTGTGTCTAGACAGGATGTTGTAAGCACGTTTCTTTATTCGCTCATCTTTCTTTACCCTCGCTCTTTGCACAGTTACTTCTTCTTTTTTTATGTTGTCTTTCTCCTTTTCCTACTCTCCCATCTCCTTTTTTTTTAGGGTAGTTAAGTGGGATTCTCTTCATTTAGGGCTGTAGCAATCAATCTACACAGGGTTTAACTCACCAAAGAGGCTTTCAGGAAGAGCTCAGAATCTCTCCTTTTACTATTTGAAAGAGTTTGTAGCAGAGCTTAATCTGCATTGCTCCTGCAATGTCAAATTGCGGATGACGGGAGATGTTTAGGTGGCTGCCCATCTAAACCAGCCACACACCTGTGCATACAGTACCTGAAGGTGTTGACCGTTATCACAGTAACGTGAAAAGGCAATAGTATAAGTATTTATTGCGCGAGTGTGTGTCTGTGGGTAAGTGTTAGTGGTGTTTGAGAATATTAGGTACAATGTGGATGTGGCGCAGGAAGATAGATCGGTTGTCCCCCAATCTCACAGTTGTTGGTTCAATCCCCACCTCTTCCAGTCACATATCGAAGTGTCCTTGAGCAAGAGACTGAATCTGAATGTGAGTTTGTATGGGTGAATAAGAAGCAGTGTAAAGCGCTTTGAGTGCCAATAGGTAGAAAAGCGCTATATAGGTGCAGACCATTTACCATGTGTGAAATAAAAAGGGTCAACTGTCACACTTCTTTTGTTCAGTGCACGTGCCTCTGACTCTTTTGAATATGTTTTGATTTTCAATGCTTTCTTTACTGCATTTTCTCAGTTTTAGATCACATTTCTGTTTTTTTGTTTATGAATATTTTTGCATATGCTCTTGTGTATAATTTAGTACCCAGCCTAACATATACTTCATCTAAATGAAAATAAATCTAGATTACTTTTTCTTTTCTGGCCTCTTGTCTCTTTTGTTTCTACTTATTTCCCAAGTTTATCACAGCCTTTGACGTGATATCTGTCCCTGCTATGTTATGTTATGTTAACTATTGAATGGTCATACTATTTGATCAACCAAAGGACAAAAATATACACCTTCCTGTATATTCCTATGTTTTCAGTGGACATTGAAACAAGACACTTTTTTATTGCCATATATTGGAAAAAAATTGTGTTTACACTTTTCATTGTCCCATATGTTCAAAGATTAGAAGTTTACAATTTCTATGTGCAGAGAGGAAATACTTTTATTAATGAATGTAGTGGAGGGTTTTTGTATTGGTATGCACAGAACCAAGGTTGATCGGAGTATGTTTAAATGCACTTTTAGTGAATTATTGAATTCCAGCTTCCCAAGCACATCTCAGTCATAAGCCCTTGTTTGAGCGTTTGATTGTAAACAAACCGGTTGCAGGCAAACAGTTGTTTGTTCAGTTTTCTCACACCTTGTGGCCAAATGCAGTGCTTTGGCAATGTCTGTGCAATCATCTCTCAATTTCTCGTATATTGAGCTTATACCAATGTCACAGCAGGAAATTGACACGTTTTGACACCACACTGTTCTCTGACTGAAGTGTAATCGGAGCTGTGCACCTTTCAGTGGCTGCGCCAAATGCATTGTGGGTGTTCTTCAGACATGATCCTATCTTCCCTTACTTCAATCTACTCCATGGAAAATTGACAAATAATACGAGGATATCACATTGCTTCTATTACTGTTCCTCAACATTTATAGCCCCTCTCTCGCACTCTGTCTCTCTGACACAGGCACACAAATAGGTGTGTGTGTATATGTATATGTATATGTGTGTGTGTATATATATATATATATATATATATATATATATATATATATATATATATATATATATATATATATATATATATATATATATATATATATATATATATATATATATATATATATATATATATATATATATATATATATATATATATATATATAAATATAAATAAAATTTTGTTTCACAGCATCAATAATCAATTGAGGCCACTTGCTGGTTCATGTGGCTCCTGAAAGTCTAGGACTCTTATAGTGTGTGTGTGTGAAAATGAGTGTCCATACCTAGGTGTGTGTGGCATAAAAGGGGAGCACTGTGACGAGTAAGTCCATTGCTTTCTTTCAGACTTCCAATTCTTTAATGTTCTTCTCCTTCCTCGCATCTCCTGACACACACTGTGAAATAAAGAGAGGAAAGAGACAAGAAGAGAGACATTTCAGAGGCTTTGTGCAGCACAGAGGAAAGCAAACATAACACAGACAGGGAGAGAGAGGGGAAAATAAAATGGTGGAAAATGCGAAAGAGACAGATGTAAGAGATAACACGAAGACAGACCAAAAGATGGGGAGATTAACAACTTTTAAGGCCGTCTTGGGCAATGTGCAGTTGTTTTTGGTTAGTTTCAGCTACCTCTGACAACTCCAGTTCTGCTTTAGGCATTGCTTAATTATTTTTCACATGTGCTCCACAGGAATAAAAGTCTGTGGGTGTATTTTCCAAATGTGTTTATATGTATAAAAAGTTATGTATGTTAAATAGGACATAAAATTTGAAACATTGTTAACTTTACTAAGTTATGGCAGTCTTCTTGTCATGGCCACCCACCCTTCTAGTCAGTTATGCTTGAGTGCAATAAATGGCCACATATGTTTAATTATTCTATTCTATTCTTTCTCCCTCTCAGACCTCGACTCCAGGCTCAGAGGAAGTTTGCCCAGTCGCAGCCCAACTCGCCCAGCACTACACCCATCAAAGTGGCTGACCCAGGCAACATGAACACCGGCCTGGCCAATGTATCGTCCTCGTCCCTGTCGTCACTCTCCTCTTCCTCCCTGTCGTCCTCCATTCAGGACCTGTCCAGGCGCAAGCCCAAAACGGAGGACTTCCTCACATTCCTCTGCCTCAGAGGTAAGGCAGCACGGTGGGAGCCATATTTGCATGCATATCTATGACCTGTGGATCTAGAGAAATGTTGTGGAACAAGAAAGCTGCAGATCAGTCTTATTACAGGTCCTGCACATGTCTCTGAGGCTGGATAGCATATTGCTACTGTTTGGCTGTGTTTGGATAGGCCTGCAGTATGTAAGTGTGTAATAGCAAGCTTATGAACCCACCTGACAACTGCCAAATATCAAAATGAAGCATTCCCAAAACCTGTTAGAACATGCAGCATTCACACACAGAGACACATGAATATGCACTCATGACAAATAAAATTTGTTAAGTCAGGATTTTATCTCTTTCACACACACACACACACACACACACACACACACACACACACACACACACACACACACACACACACACTCTACAAATAACTGTGTACTTGCTCAAGGCTAAGATTATCCGGCAATTCATCAGCTTACACCCCCCCACACACATTTCAACAACTGTCTGTTTAACACCCTGCCTATCACCTTCTACCAGAGCAGCTGTTCGTGCATAGAATACTCTCTCGCACCCGCATACACACATGACATACGCTACAACTACACTACACGGGTTCATTGACACAATGTAGCACCTTCAATGTCAAATGAACTGTAAAAGCAATGGCAGAACGATTAGCAGCAGAGTTAGAGTTTTGTGTGTGTGTGTGTGCACGCGCACACATGCAGCTCTACTGTGCCACACTCAGCAGCATTGTTTATTGGGAGTGTCTTAGCAGGGAAAACTGTTTGGGTTAAATGCAGGAACCTCCACACTAGAAAACCCCCGTGTAAACTTACTGTGAACAGTAAGTCAAATTGACAAGAATTTACATTGTACTACACCTGTGAAGAGGCTTATAGGGATATATGCTAACCTAAAGTTTAAGAAAGCACGTTGACCCCTGTTCTTCAGTAAATCGCAAGCTTTACCTTCCATTCATTCCTTGTCAGACATAAAAGAATGTTTCATATTCAAACCCTGCATAGAACGTTTTTCCCCAAACAATCTTTCCCTGACTTCTCTTTGCTATCTTAATGTTTTCCTTTGTTGAAGATTCCACTCACCTTTTTCTTACCCTTGTCCTCGCAACCAGAATTAACTCATTTTGAAGACATAACCTCTCACTTCAGATTAATTTACTGTTATCATTCATAACCTCTGCCTATCTTACAAAGTGGGCTAAAGACTTAGAAGAGCCAAATTTAGATTTAAGTCAGTTGGGACATGACTGATATATGTTGCTGTTCTGATGTGAATTCTCCCATTATGGATTGTCAGGGCTTATTCAAGAACAAGTAAAAGGAGGTTGCTAAACTTGACTGAAGCGTTGGGTGAAATGGGCTTTGATTTACATATAAAGGCCAGGAAGTTACTTATAGGCTAATGTTGTAATGTCCCATATACTTTGATGTTTGGATGATTCCCCGTCCCCACATTTATATGTGGGGTGGATGATTAATGAGGTAGAGGAGGCTGGTCCTGACTGAGTTTTGCTTCATTCTCTCTTTTCATATTTACGGCTAAGAGTGATGCTTTGCAAGCTAATTCCTTTTGTGTGCAAGCTCTGCTTCACCCCACTGTGCTACTCCTACTAACTTTAGAGCTAGGCTGCTAAGCTAACAATTGAACGGTTTTACACTGGGATTTTTCCATTCTGCAGCTCCCTACTTTAGCACTGTAGAGTATTTATAGACCCAGTTTAGCTCTGTGTGTATAGTATATATGTGTGTGTTTGTGTGTCTACCATTTATGCTGTGAGCATGACATTTTCCTGTGCAGGCTTCTATTGCTGTGTTTTGCCCTTGGCCTCTCACGTGACCCATATGCTGGGACCCTTACCAAGAGAGGGACATGGGAAAATGTCAGCAGAGCCCTTGAGGTTGTGAGTGAGTGTGTATGAGGGCAAATCCATGTGTACCACTCATGTTGCCTAATGTGTGCCCTGCCATGTACAGTACCCAGGCTGTATGATGCGACAAATCCACGAGGACATCCATGTTAGCCTGCGTAATGGTTTCAGTCCCTCTGAGAGTTAACATGGTAGCCTCATTTAAGAGTTTGATACATGCCGATGGTGTGCTACCCCACACATTGCGCTCCTTCATGTCTGCTCCCACAATGCATCTGACAGAATTATTAGATGTATTATGGAACTCTCAAGTCCTTTATCTCCCCAATTTCTTTCTAGTCAGTTTGATTGCGATGCATTTTCTGAAATTACAATAGGGCATTTAGCAACATTTCTTCCCTGAAACCCTACGAATGTTGATTTCTGGGATTTGTACCAGGTCAAATGTTCAAGTGAAACACACGTCCCAACAACCCCCACACACCCACTGCACTATTTGCTTATTTTATCAGGTAAACATGCATCCACTCCAAAGCCTCACATCTATCACTCATTCTGACAACTACATAAAAGCTGTTGAGTCATAAAGGGTTTAAAGTGATAAAGTGAGCAACAAAAAAAGAAAAAATGTTGTGAAATCAGGACTCTTGTGTCTCTGTGTTGCAAAACTAACCTTTCTATCATTTTGCATGTTGCCCATTACTTTGCGTGCAATCTGAGCTAGCAACTGTCAACATTTTACTCTTTTGGGATCTTTTTTTTCTTCATGATAATGAATTGGCTAGCTGCTGGTGGTAGTGGTGTTGCAATGTCTTAGGAAAAGTTATTTTTGTTTCCTCCAGGGGTGAGCAGGAGTCCCTGATTATTCTGATGCAACGTGGGAGTAATGAGACAAAGAAGTGAAAAACCAAATCCTGTCTAATGTATATAAGGATGTACACACCATGTATGATCACCATCTACAGTGTCAAGGGGCCTATATGTTCTATTTATCTCGCTGCTCATGTTTTTCTCCTGCAAACGCACCAGCTTGAGTACTGCCTGTGTTCTCAGAAGGGTGTTTATGTGTGGTCCAGGCCTGTAGTTGGGCTGTTTATATCCATGGAGAAAGCCATTTGGGTGGTAGCCAGACAGTCTGCCTCTGGTAACACAGCCGGTGTAGTGATGCTACTGGCAGTGTGGCGGCAGCACTGAGTTGAGCAGAATGAAACAGTGGTAGTGTTTGCAGATAAAAGCGCTCAGTGTTGACCTGTTCTGGGTTTCCTGAATATTCCAGGGGTTCCAGTTCAAATTCGGTTAGCCACTAAATTTTTGTTATTCAGGAATGATTGTCGTGGATGTCGCAGTTGCTTTCTGACCATTTTTATGTATTGTTTTTGAGCAAGTGTCTGTTTTGAAAACATTCAGAAAAGAATATCAGAAAAATGTATCTTTTGTTTTATAAAGAAGCGATTTGCCTCTTTTTGTCCTCTGTGAGGAACAAATGCAAGCACATACACACCCACATGCACAGATACAGTGTACGCAATGACAGATGCGATAAGAATAGATTAGGGAGTAAATGAATAACTGTCTGCACACACATGCTTCTGAAAATAAGTCTCTTGCATAAGACTCCTTTCCAGGAGTGAGATTTTTATTTTTTTTTTCCCCTGTGATTTCATTTTCTGGGCCTGAATGCCAGTATGTGTGCACCACTGCTGTGTTTACCTCTTTGCCCACTAGGACTTCTTTCGTGCCTGCCAGCCCCAGCATGGTGCCTCTCTCACAGGATCACTGAGGGCAGTTTCTCTGCTTTGCTTACATAACCTCCTAGCTCTGACCTGATAAACCAAAGACCTCGGATTCCTAGTATGTGATTACACGTGTGAGACAAATGTGCGCTTTCCACAACTGTTTCTTAACAAAAAGACTCATTGTCAGAACTTCAATCTGTGTCACTAGATTGTTAGATTTTGTTTTAATGGTATTTTTACTGTCTGAAAATCCCTCCTGACTAGAAACACACTCATATTTGTGGAAATAGGATTTCAAGTCCAACAGCTACCTATTTGTATCTCAGCGCATTGCTGCTGGTGACAACTGAATTTCCTCCAGGGATAAGGTACTTTTCTCTCCTTGTGATGTATGATTGCTGTTTGATTAAAGCCTGAAAACTGTTTGTGTAGAGTTTTGTTGACTTTTTTGTCAATTATTATGCTGTGCAGAAGTTGGTAGTGCAACAGTGGCTCCGTGATTCTGCAGCGCAGAGCCACTGTTCATGGGGTTAATAGTTTTGCTGACATCTAGGAATGTCAATTGGAGACGTAATCCCTAATCCTTTCTCAATCTCTCCTGCTTTTTCTCCCCCAAGAGAATGATGAAGAGTTTTGGCAGAGCTCAGCCATAAGAGATAACTTTGTTTGTCTCGATGCCTGTAAACATACATTTGTCTGATCTCTTCTTAAAAGCAGCGTTCACACACATTTGGGTGTTTTTCTCCAGCACAGCAAGTCCACATGTCCCCATGGCAGCTAAACCCTCATGATTGACTATTTAAATTGTTCTCATTGTTTCAGTTCCAGTTAAGGGGACAAAAGAAGGGTAGCCAGAGAATGGACGGTTTGTAATTATGTCCCCCCCCCACCCCCCCAACCCAAGAGCCCTGTTAAAAATGACAATCCTAATAGACTCTTTCAGACCTAATTATGATTTGTCTGCAGTTGCAATGAGGTGGATGAAAAGCTGGTGTAATTGGGGGATTGGGCTCAAGGCCTCGTGGAGATCCTGAAGAACGACTGAGTTGTGTGTTTTCATTGTGTGTGTGTGTGTGTGTGTATGTGTAACCATATTTGAGTGTGTATTTTTTTTAAGAGCGGATTGATTCTGGGTCCCTGGATCAGAGATGAGGGCTGTAAATATGGTATGGGCTCCACAATTATTGCTGCCACTCAAGTAGTCTGAATGCCAGTGGTCAGTACTGGACCACTAGATCGGTTTGGCCGGCTCCCTCTGTGTGTTTCTTTGTTTTTCTTCTCTCCCTTCACTTAGAAGCTAAGACAGTCTTATTTTGGTGATCTTGATAATATTAGGTGATGCAGTTGTGTTGTTGTCACATCTGTTGCCATCTGTTGTCTACTATTGTTTTTCTCTACAGCATTAAAAAATCTGTTTTCTTTCAGCATCTTCTATTTCCTGTATCGCTTTCACAGTCAGTTGTTTTTCCCAACTTCACCCTGTTAAATTGTTTCCCTAAATGATAGAAGTACTTAAAAGGTACACTCACACTTCCTCTACATTGTTTGGACATTTTTACTTGTTCACATCCACCTCCCTGCACCCCCAAACAAATGTGCACGCGCGCACACACACCTCCCTTCGTTTCTGCCTCCGGGTGCCCCTGTGGTCTGTTTGCCATTGGCCCGATGACCCTTGTTCAGGGCAGTAAATTACAGCCATTTAGCTAATGAAGCGAGTCATTAGAAGTTGATTGGGCCAATGTGTGTGCTGCCTCGGTATGTTTGTTTGGTCTGAGAGAGGAGCGTTTGCTCTGTCGCCAAGATAAACGAGGTGTCTGTTCTGTGTGTTTGGCCGTGTGTGCGAGTCTTTGGTTCCATTTGTGTTTGCATCTGTTGGTTTGTATGTGTGCTGCGGTCATCCAGCTCTTGATGCCTGATCCACTGGTTTAAAGCCAGAAAACTGGACTTTGCTATAAACTGGTACTGCTATGTGGGTTTAACCACTTAAAATTGTCCTGAATTCTATTTCTATATGCCAGGAAACCTCGACATAAATAAACAATGGTGTTGTCAGAGAGTCTTGCTTAACCCTTAGGAGTCGACGCCCACACCGGTGCGGGTTAGGGTTATGATTAACCCTAACTTAACCCTAACCCTCAGACCACTAAGGGTTAACCGGATGCAGTGTGAGAATTAATCCCTATAGAGAATCAGCCCCCACCATGTGAGTTATTCTGGATTATGTAAAAGCCATATTTTACTATTTCTGAATCGTTTTTGCCCTATAGACCTCCTTTAGAAGCTAAAGAGTGCAGGTAACACTCAATTATTATCTGCTCAGGGAATCTGCTGCCACTACAGATTTTTTTTCCCCCTCTCTCCACCTCTCGGAGTAGATAATTAGAAACTGGCAGATCTGCAGTGTGCAAAGTGTGACCCAAAGCCCAACAAGATTTATTACTACCAGGCTTTACTTTTTAGTGTTTAGAGAGGTTTGATATGAGTATGATATTTAAACCAAGCCTGCAATAAATGTAAAATGATATGTGGCAACCACAGGTTCCCCACAGCTGGCCAATAATAGTTGTTAGTGCACTTTACTTTGAAAATTAATCTTTATTCAGAGATGTAGCACAGTATGTAAAGAAAAGAAAGTAGCAATACAGATTTTTTGCGATTAACATTTAAAAAGGTTGTGTTATATTGATGTTTATAGGGAAAATAGAGGGATTTTATTTTAGTTTTTTGCACCAGTGTTCTTTTTAGGACTTTTAGGCCAAGTTTGTTGCTGCAGATGATTTTGTGTCTTATTGTACAGATATTGATTACACAAGGTTTTTAACTTGTTATTCAGCCCATAGCAGCTTCAGTGCAGGGTTACAGTTTCCTTACTGATGAGCTTGTAAATGAATGCATTCTCTTCACTGTACCACTTGAGATCTTGAAAATTACATATGGAATGTTGCTGCAAAGTTTGGGCTTCTTCTAATATTTGTATGACATATCCTGTGTCTAAGTCTGTTATAAAATGGAATTATTTGGTGTCCCATACTGTCATCTCTGTATTTTAATTAGGCCACTTATTGAACATATACAATTTAAGATAAGTATTCTGCACCCTCTAAAACAAGCACACTGATTACATAATTGGCTCAGGAAACTCTTAATTTACTGTGTAATTTTAAGCACTCCCTATAGCTTAATGCAGGCTAGTTGAATTCAGCCTATTTTTCAGAGGATAAACATTATTTTAATTGACACATAATCACACATTGCTTCACATTAATGCCTTTTAGAAACTGTGGCCCCTAAAAGGGTAATAAACCCACAGTAGTTGCTCATGTTATGCAATCGATTAAGTTGTAAACAATTCAACTTCATAAAGTCTAGTGTTTCCTGCTCATAAACAGACAGATTTAATCAAAGCTCTATAGATGTTGATAACCACAGATTCCTGTTAACTACAAACCAACAATCCCAAACAGAAACATAGAATTGCAAAGACTGTTATACAAACTGAAGATGTTATATTTTGCTCACTGTGCCCACCTTTTTTGTAGTCGCTCACATGCACAAGCCTTTATTTCAATGAAGGATGTATTTCCTCCAGTTGCTGTTGCCATTAATCTGTGTGAAGTTTATAAGGAAGACTCCTGTTTGCAGACCTCTTTTGCCTTTATACAGATCGTGCAGAGGTAGCTTCTCAGTGTAATAAGGATCTACTTTTTCCAGCTGTTTCCATACTGATTTACGAGTGCAGCATTATGAGATTTAATAACATAGCTTTGGGCTTTATGACCTTTTTATGAGTGTGAGTGTGTGTCTACATTCAGTTCACTGAGGTAACATTATAGGCTATCCACTGCCAAACACTATTTACCTCCTTGCAGTGTGCACTGAACTTGATTTCTCAGAGATGACAATGAAAGTGATCGAGTGTGACAGAAAAAGGAAAGAGAGACTACGTCAGTTTTCTGCTCCAGTAGGAGGAGAGATTGACAATAATCCTGTTCAGAAGAGTGAAAGTGACAGATTTGGGATTAGCTCAGAAGAGTGCAAGAGAGATTGTTTGGTCTCTAAAGAAACTCTTTTACGAAGTAATATATTTGAGCATATGTAGATATTATGTCTCAATAAAACTGTCAACATCAAGTGTGTGTGGAAAGACAGCTTTCTGTTCAGTGCTCTGACTAAAGTACTAGTCATCTGAATTTGTTGCATTTGATGACATCCCATCCACGTTTTACAAAACATTGCAGCAAGGAGTCTGAAACAAAGATAAAAGTCAGATGATAAATGATGAATGTATAGATGCACCTCATCAATTTAATATAGGAGATTTGGAGAAGTAAAACTGCGTCTATCTATGGCTTCACACACCAGTCTGAAATTGAGCTGTGCTTGTTCTTTATTTAATTCTGCATTTTAGCGTGTGAGGGTAACAATGGTGCTGCTATGTTCAGAGCAGTTTACACAGCATCAATAGGCCACCAGCTGAGATAATAACAGATGAAAAACAGCAGCACAATCACCATTATTCACAAACCCTTGGGCAACTTCTATTTTTACATTAATATTTCACCACTTACCTATTGATGTTGAGTCATCTGTAATGTCTAAGATTAGAATAGAAAGTAGACATTTTTCAGGGACAGCTGGGGTTTTTTAAAAAACGATATTGTGTTCAAATGAGATATTTTCATGGATATACTTAAAGCAAGGATATGTTTTTAACAGCTTGTCATTTTCCTCCTCCCCCAATTTTTACTTTCACTCCCTCCTCACTCCGACTTGGGTCTTTATTATTCACTTCCCTCTCTGTTCCTCTTTCTCCTCCTTTCCTCAACCTCTCTGCACGCAGGTTCATCGGCGCTGCCCAGCAACATGGCCTACTTTGGAAGCTCCCAGGAGGAGGAGGACCTGGAGGAGGAGGACGAGGAGGAGGAGGAGGAGGAGGTGAGGAATGGAGGTGGCGCCCACTCTCACGGTGCAGGAAGCAGCAGCCAAGCATCGACCTCCTCCTCCTGCCACTCAACGCCCCGTAAGGGCAAGCTCCCAGCCAGGCAGCCGCTCAATGGGCATGGTAAGGACAGGACACAAGCTTGGAGCAGAACATGCCACATTTTTATTACTGACACACTTCTCTTGTTTTCACACAATGGACAAGGGAATGCTTTCAATTGCCCTAATGCACCACAGAGATACTGCCTCTGTCTACTGTCTGAGCAGAGGGTGATGAGAAACAGGAGGCAAATGAGGAGCAGGAGTGCCACATGTACTGTAGATGATGAAAGTCAAGGAAATGGAGAGAAAACCGGTGTTCTCTGAAGGACAAAAATGTATAAAAAGAGAGGAGACGTATGGGGGGAAAAAAAGAGTTAAAAATCATAGAGGGAGTGGTGGGACAGGAGAGAAGTGTACCTGTGCTTATCGGTGTGTGTGGTTATGTGTTTGTGGGTGTATCCCTGTTTCTATACGCACGTGAGCAATTTCCTAGTTTTGTACTCTTGTTTTCCACTGCAGAGACGGGGTAAGTCACATGGGACAGCAGAGCAGTGCATCAACTCTTTCCACCCCAATTAACACTTAGCATGCTAAGCCCTAACAAGGTGTTTACACACGCACTGCAACAGCTGCCCAGGCCCTCAACGCGCGCACACGCACAACACACACACATGCATAGCAGACACACACAAACACACATGCGCACAGCACACACATAAGCAATGACAGCACACATACATCTCCCATGGCACATTCGGATGAATTCACATACACACAAAGCATTTTGGAAACGGCGAGCATGCAGTTGAACCTATGAGAACACACGTGCATACACACCCAAGTTTGTTCACTTTATCTAGAAAACCCTGAAAACAACATCCTGCTGAACAGGCGGATTTCTTTCACCAAAGCCAATTAGAGTATCAGGGCAAAATCAGTTTTATGTTGTGTTTTTGTGTGTGTGTGTGTGTGTGTGTGTTGGTAAGGCTGATTTTCCCTTGAAGGCCCTCCCTCTCTGACAGATATTAGAGCCAAAATGTTTCCCCATTAAACAAGGGCTGGATATAATAGTTCCTCCTTTCCTCCCTCCTCCCTGACGCACTCTCCCTCGTTTGTCTGTGGAGTGTCCACCACTAAGGTTCAAAAGGTGAATGCTTTGCTTAGCTTTTTCCTCTGTCATGCTCTCAAGAGGAATGTGGAGGAGGAAAAAGGAAAAAAGCAATGAGACTGGTGGTGAAAAACTGAAGAGGTCCATAGATTTGCTTGCAATAAACTTTTGGAGATCTGTCTTCGTATAGTTCAGTTGCAGTATCTACTCCACAACTTACAGTTACTTTCTCTCATTCTTAAAGCATCTGTACCTACAACAGAAACTGTACAGTTGCACATGTTCCTTAATAAGGAGCCCAAACAGTAGGATAATGAAACCTGTTTGAACAGATCCATGCTTGTTGTGTGCACGAGGACAGCTTATTCTTCCTTCTTATCTCATATGACACTGTTTGCAAAGCACCTTGGTGCCGTCACCGTGATATGCTAAATAAATAGATAAGGGAAAAAGGCAGACATGCTTTGTAGAGGACAATAGAGATGAAGGGTTAGAGACAACGAACACCAGTGTTTGTGGACATACTTAGGTGTGCACAAACAGTCAAGACCGGGTCAATGGCACAGAGTTGAGACACAGTCTCTGGTGTGCTGGATAGCAGGCACACAGAGAAACACACACCTTTGTAAAGGTTTTTGCTGTGCCAAGATTGCTAAGACTTTGCCGCTTGAGCTGCTCTTTAGCAGGAGGTTATATGGGCTCTTAGGAAGAAGGAAGGAAAGAGAGAGTAGAAATAGAAGTAGTGACATTTTTTTCTCTTCACAGGAAAGGCCCTACATCGTAGGCCATTCATCAGTGCTCTGTCTGTCCACTTGTGTCTTTCGGCCTTGTGCCATGTTGACATAGCTAAATTAAACAGCTTTTATTGGGCTGAGTTTATGCTTAGCTCGCTTCTCAAAATGTCAGGGTTTTTCTCATTTTTCATTGAGCCAGAGGCCCTGGAGACAAGCGGATGTTCACTTGTGATGTGGAGTGCATGAGAACATACATTGGAACACACGTGCACTTTTGTAGACACAGAATCCGTCCCTGCTGCTCATAGACGTACATGCAGGTTGTCTAACCACGCTGGCCTTGCTTTTCGAAGAGTAGTGTTTATGTTAGTTTATTGAATGCTTACAGTAAATGCTCTGTGTGCTTGTGCTCGCCTGTCGTTCTTTCCATGCAGCCTGCTGCCTGTTGATATTAAGGCGCTGTGAAACTTGAAATTGAGCCTCATAAAAGCTAAAGAGAGAGCTACTGAATGTGTATGTTAATTGCCTCGCTCCTGTTCAGGTCGCTTTGCATCATTTCCCTGCCTTGATATAGTCTGTGTCCATTTTGAACAGAGTCATTGACATGTTGAACAACGACGTTTTCATGCACACCTTAAATGATGCATATTTTACTGACTGGGGGCTAAATGTTTGCCAAAACCCTGTCATTCCAGTGTTTGTGCAGGCCTTTCCACTTGGTCGTTGTGGTTTGGTGCCTGCGGTTTTATAATCCATTCTACACCACAGGGGGCGTATTGAGACTCATGTCCACAAATAGCATTAACATAGGTAGACAGTAGTCTGAAAAAGCATGCCTCAATAAGGGTATTTATACGCCTCAGTATTTGATAGGAACTTTCCATGGTTAGTGAACCGTAAACCATTCATTTATTTAATAAGATTTTGCCTAATTTGTATAGTACATACATGTGTTTTCCTGTTGCCACTGCTCTCCTAGTGGAGCCTCTGGCCAACAATCAGTGCAGGGTTGTTAACTCCTTTTAGTCATTAAAAAATCTATGCTGTGAAGTGCACTGAAATATCTAAGCAGCGTTTTCTTGAAATTATCTGCTAAATGTAATTTAATATAAGTAGTGAAAAGCCTCTTAATGCTAACAATAAATCTGTTCTGTAATAACTGGGAATCAAAAATCTAAATGCTGTACTTGTTTCTATTCCCCTCCAGTGTTTAACAACCATGGCAAAGCAGGGACCAGGGAAAGTCCCAGACCCAAGGCTGGAGCTCACGGCAGGGATGCGCCTGCCCCACCACTGCCACCTCCTCCTCCTCCACCTCCACCCCTCCTCAGGGAGCGAAGTGAGCGGGCGGAGGCACGGGAGCACGTGAGGGAGCAGCAAGCCATGGCCAGCGGTCGAGGCTCAGCCAACGGGCTGCCACCGAGGAGAGCTGCTGAGGAGCTCCGCAAGCAGGTATTGTATGCTAGGAGTGCCAAGTATTGGGCTTTGAATAAGATGACAGAGCCATAACATGGTAAATATTACCCGGGAAAGGGAAAAGGAAAGGATGAAGGCATTTCTTTAGCTGTCCCTGAAGGGCTTGGAAAAAGTGACAGTAGCATTTGCACAAAGTGTTCTCCTATAGGAACATTTCTATGGCAGGTAAATGGTTTGCGTTAGGTGAGTTGTTACTGGAGGTACCATGGAAGGTTTTTTAAATAGGCTCGAGGTCGAGCATGCCTGTTTGGCTATTATACCCCTTTGAAACCCCCTGTCTCCTGTTTTTCATTTTCCTGTCTGGCACATCCTGTTTTTTTGTATTATCTTCCCCTCAATGATTTGACCTAACTACTCTTGTGCTTTTCTTATATCCCTTCTGCACTTTCTGTTTATTGTATCCTCCTTTGTCTTCTCCTCTCGTGTCTGGGAGAGTGATGATTGTGTTGTGGCCTGCCGCGACTGCAGCTATATTTAGTAGTGCTGGCTAGGGGCTGTGAAAGCCTGCTTCCCTCTCTAAGGCACTTTGCAGGTTTCAAGGAACCCCAAAAAGGCACGAAGAGAAGAGGGAGCCTTTAGTCAGAAGTCACGCTCTCTTATGATGGCCATTAGTTAATTAGAAGCTATAGTTTGCTAAGATTTCATCCTATAACTCCTGTTTTTTTGTTTACTTGCCCCTTTTCTCACCCGCCTTCTTCTTCTTCTACTTGTTAAATGCCAACTTCTGTCCAGTGTTGTGGTTTTTGTTGTTGCAGTAATGTGCTGCAGCTGATGCAGACTCAGGCATGTGTTTCAGGTTTTTAAAGTGGCTCGAATCGTCCAGCAATGAATCTCAATGAGAGTGACTGCCTGCCAAGACAAACTTTACTTACTTACTAACCTTTGTTCTACACCTCTTCCTTTCACTCTTTTTCAATTCCAGTGGCACACTGTGATATTTCTTTTCCACTGCTCTCTTTTCACCTTTCTCTCCCTATATCGCCATCTCTTTGTTGCACTCACTTTCTCTTCTCTTCATGCTCCACTGTCTCTCTCTGTCTGTTCCCATGTCAAACAGACGAATCTTGCCCTTGACAACATGGCTCCAATAATTTAGAAGGATTAGTGCTTTTTTCCCTTCGCTCTCCCTCCAATTACCATGAACACTATGTGTGTTAACCGTATGTGTTGAAGACGCACACACACACTTATACACATGACCAACTGTGAAAATACGGGCTAAGCCATATAAAAGGTTAAGTGATTATGTAGCCGTAAAATGAACTGGGGGTTGTGTGTAAAACCGAAGGGTAAAGGCATTATCATAATTCAATTCATCGTGATTCAGCTCTTCTAAATTTAATAGCAGCTTGTACCAACAAAATACATGCGCTTTTACTGGGCCTTTTTTAAATAAAACAATATGGTTCTATCCATTTTAATTAAATAAAAGAAGGCATGTCAGCAAAGCAGCACTATACTGGAGCAAGTGCAGGTTGGGTGTGCAGAGCCACAACAAAAAGCCGACTTTGCACCATTTAAAAAAAGACTCTGCACTTTATTGTTTGTCCACAGTCATCTTCGCTTAACCTTCCTCATGCTATTTGAACATCCATACATCCATGTGAAATACTGTAGATGGTGAAAAACACACAAAGAATTAAATGCTCATTGAGCATTAGATCATGTGTTTCTCTGCTGGTTTGCTATTGGTGTCAGGCTACAGTGACATTTCTGTGGCTATTTAAAAGTCAACTGGCCCAGGGCTGCATCACATCACACCATAAGAAGACAGTAGAGGGGAAAGAAGGTTTAAGTCGGATTTACGCCTTGCTGTCAAGGTGTTCCCATGGTCACTATGTAAATGACACTGGCATAGGAATTGATTTATTATCACACCTTGATTTAGCCATCACACCACTGTGTTAACACTAATGATACTTAAGTTGACTTTCATTCATGTTCCTGGTGACAGAAGACCGTTACGCTGGAAATGTTTGTACTAGATCACAAATATAAACTTTTGCTTGCATGTAATTTCTATGAGAATTAAATTAGAAAGAAGTTAAAGGTGAAACTTGATTAGTAGCCACAAAGTGCCTGTGTTGTCCAGATCAGTAATCATATTTTTTAGAGGGGTGCATGTCAGAAGCATTGATATCTCAAATAGACATACAGAGCTTAAAAAAAGTATAAATCAGGCCACAAAATGATCTAATAAAAATGCAGAATATCTATGCGAGTAATCACATTCTGCATGTACCTTTGCATGGGTTAAACTTTCTCTCTCTTCCTCTATCTTCTGGTTGGCTTTCACTCACTTCTGCATCCCCGACTCCCGCTTCTTCTCAGGGCTGGCTCCTGCAGATGTTGCCTGTTAAGAATCTTCCTGGCAGGCCTCAGCTGGGCTATAGCAACACATGATGTCATCTGCACCCTCCTCCCTCTCCCTCCCCTTTCTCCGCTTTCCCCGCTCACATGCAGACAAATTCCACTTTACAGCAGCCTCCTGCTGCCTGCCTGCATGTGCGTGTGTGTTTGCATGTGTTCTACCTTTAACTTCATTGTCTTTTGTTTTCTGTTTGATTTCCCTCCCTGTCAGTGACTGTTAGCGGTGTAGAACCTTTATATCCTTTTGGCATTTTACTTCTCTCTTTCTGGTTTTCTTTGTCTTCCTTTTTCTTTTTCCTTCCCAAGAGAAATGTCTCACCTAGTTCTTCCTGACTTCCCACTTTATTCTGCTGTTTATTTTCTCCTTTTATTGTCACTATCGTGTCTTCCTCCTTTTCCACCAAGCCAACAAATTAAAGGGATACAAGCGGAAGATTTTTGCTGAGCCACACACACACAGTGAGACTGTCTGCTGAGCCCTCCTGTGGCATGAAGTGGTCATGACAGTGTTTCATAAGGAGTTGATGCTTTGTCAGCAAACTGAGGTGGACAGATATAGTAACTGTCTGGACAGCTGCTGCTTTGGCACTTAGTGCTGATGCTGAAATAGCAACTAAGTAAATACACATTGAACCTTGTATTGATTTGGTAACAAAGCAATAAAAATTAGTCAGTTTGAACTTTGTGTATGTTAATCAATTCTTAATAAGTTAGGAGTGCACGTATTTAAGATGTGACACAAAATGTTCAAATATGTATCGAATTAAAACCCATTTCATTAACATTTTGTGTGCAGCCATCTTGTATCCACTCATCCCTCTCCAATTCATCCCTTTCCTCGTGTCACTTGTGTCACCGTTTGTTTTTCCATTGTAAAGAGTGTGTTTGTTGCGCGCGCGCGCGTGTGTGTGTGTGTGTGTGTGTGTGTGTGTGTGTGTGTGTGTGTGTGTGTGTGTGTGTGTGGTGGTGGTGGTGTGGGGGGGCTGATGGTGATTGACAAAGGCAGGGTTAGGTTTCATTCCCCCCGTTATCTTTTAATGGCCTGGTCTTTGTGTCGGGACCCCACCACCTGAGACGAACACAATATAACACATGTGCACGCACACATGCACATATATACCCACGCAAGTGTGACACAAGAGCTCTTCAAAGGCAAACCTGTAAATGGTCCGGGTGCCGCCTTCCTCCTGTGGCGCCCCGACTGTGATTGATAACTACATCTTTTTCTCCCTCTTTTCTTCCTATGTTCATCCATTTTGTAGTAGAACTATTCTAGACAGATGGCAGCAAAACATGATTATGGATTTTTGTTATTCGAATCAGGGCTCTGCTTTTGTTGGATTTTAAAATACATTGTAACTAATTACAGCTAGACAAACATACCCCTTTATTCTAAGGTTGCCAAAAAACTTGATCTTCAGCTCAACCCGTTTTAGTTGACAGCAACCGAATACTGATGATTTCCTAACACTTGCAAATAAGCATATTCTAGCAACACTAAACTGTTCCATGAACAAGTTGAGATGAGGAAGGAGAGACAGATGGATATTGGCAGTGTATGGAGGAGAAGGACAGAAAAAAGTATAGGGCTATACTATAAGCAGGGAAAATTCAAACTGTAAGACCAGGAAAAATTGAAAGATGGACATTAAATGCAGAAAGAGGGTCAACGTGTTTCTTTTTACAGCTGTAGACTGTGAACCAGCCGCGGAACAAGACACCACAGTACCAAACCTCGAGTTTACAGCTGGGGGCCTTGCTGCCTTTTTCTTTCTCTCACATGCACACACATAATGCAGGACCTTTATTCATAGCATCTGAATTATAGCGTTTAAGGAAACAAATAAAACGCTGTTTTTATGTGCTTGGAATATATTCCATCCCAATGACCCCACCTCCTACCTCACATTCTCTAGCCATCTGCTAGCAGAATCCATGGAGCCATTCCTTCCTTCTCTCTCATGTCTACCATTTCTTTTTTTCCCCTACTCATTCTAAAGTGTTGTTTACCTCGGGATGTAGTGGTTTTGGTTTTGGTTAGCATATATCCTTTTCTAAATCTCTGCCTTTTTGTTGACAGCAGTTTGTGCTGCAGTTTACAAGAGTAAACTTTATTTGAAAGGAGAGTCATCTGAACAGTTGATTGATTCTCTAATGAATAGCATAGGTTTCTGCAAATACTTTTGCTCTGATCGGTCAAATGTTTTACTGCAGAACTAGTGTCTAGTGTTTGGCCTGTTCATTGTGAAGTTTGGGTGTGCTCATGCTTCTACATGTGTATTGTACTTTCTTATTTAAAAACATTGTGTGTGGGTATTTTGGGAATAATCATATTGGCTTTGTAAGAAATACTTCTATTACATCATATGCCGGAATCATCTCTGCATTGTGATAAAATTCTTTGTTCTCTCTCCCACTCTTTCCGTGGGTCCTAGGTCTCTAAGGTGAATGGACTGACGCGGGCAGGCTCGGCACAAACTGTTGGTGGTGCCAAAAAGAGCCGTGACTTTAGACCGCCGTCCAAAACTGTGAAGAAGTACACAGCCACCGTGTCCAAGGGCCACGTCACCTACACCAAAGCCAAACAGAGAGAAATGGGCAAGAAAACCAAACTCAGCAGCAGCAACAAACACAACAGCGCCGCCTCGGCACCATCGTCAGCGAACAATCACAATCAGCACAGCCAGCCAGCAGCCAGCAATGGGCTGGCAAACTCAGGAAAAGCAGCGGCACCAGCCCACCACAGCAATGCAAAAACCCGCAAACAGGTGCTACTATCCAATGGGCTGCACAATGTGACTGCCGGCGCCCGCCTCAATGGCAGGCTAAATGGGCAGCGGCACAACACCCTGGTCAAGGTCGATGCGCAGAAACAGTGCCAGCAAGGCCAGGGTGAGTGCCCAGGTCGAGAAGGACTGCGTAACTCCAAACGGCGTCTGGAAGTGGTGCTCAACTCAGTAGGGACAGGACTTGTTGAGCAGAGAGCCAAAACCACTGGCACTGAGGCAAAGAAGGCGAAGCTTCAACCCACACCTCTGGAGACAAGGAGCAGCAGCAAGAAGGGGGCCAATCAAGAGAAAGCTGCCACGCAAATCACCACTCCAATTTCTAATGGACATGAATCAGAAACACCCCCTTCTCCCACACAAACCCCACCTGTTACCCCACTTCCACCTTCTACACCTCCTCCTCAACAAACCCAACCTCCTTCTACACCAGCAGCCAATACAGAGCCGGTGAACCAGCGACCCAAGCGGGCATCGGCTGGCAAGCTGATGTTGATACGACAAGCACAGCAGCAGCAGAGCAGGTCTCATGGTCGGAGCTCCTCCTCTTCCTCCCTGTCATCAGGCCAGAATCACCCACAGAACCCTAGTCGGGCCAGCACTACCTCAGACCCCCAACAAACCTCTGTGTACTCTTCCTCTGCCACCTCCTCCCTGCTTAATTACACCAATAGCCCCGGACAGCTCAAAACAGCAGCGTCGCGGCCTGCTGACCGTGACAAAGAGTGGGAGCGTGAGAAGGAATTGACGCGTCAGAAGGAACGTGAGCAGGAGAAGGAGTGGGAGCGCCAGCGGAGCAGGCCAGAGGGCTGGGCAGCCTTGGGGGAAGTTCCTGTCTTCCGGCCAGTGCCGCGGGAGTTCCAGGACCCTCTGGTGTACTTGGATGCGGTGAAGGAACAGGCCGAGGCAGCTGGCATGTGCCGTGTGGTCCCGCCTCCAGACTGGCGGCCAGAGTGCAAGTTGAACGAGGAGATGCGCTTTGTTACGCAGGCGCAGAGGGTCCACATGCTGGGACGGCGCTGGGGCCCCAATGTGCAGCGGCTGGCCTGCATCCGCAAGCACCTCAAATCTCAGGGCATTACCATGGAGGAGCCACCTGTCATTGGTAAGTTGCCCTAACAGATAGTCAAGGTGACCGAGCTATGCTATTATACCCAGATGGAACAATCGAAACTGAAACCTGAAACCTGAATCTCTCTGCACTTGCGGATGTGTGAATATAGCTGATAAACTACATAGAATTACATCAGAAAAAGATCTATATATCAAAAAACTGTTGCTTCTCAGAATCAGAGTTTTTAATTGAGTAATATAAAGTCCTGATAAAAGCAGCCAGTGTCACAAATCTTGGTATTAAAATTGGCATCAATGGTGCTATGAAAGCTTCAGTGGCCTTCCACCCCATTTCATCTCCCTTATAGATGATATTAACAATGTGGAACTACTCGGTGAGGGGCCTGACAGGCCACGATAACAATATTTCCCCCAGATTGCCCTGTCACCTTTTATTTCTTATAATGACATCAGAAATGTTTGAGCACTTAAACAGACCCAGTTCAGACAGAAACTGTTAGTCTTCTGTATGTACTGTACTCATGCATACAGATGCATTTTTTTTAGTTTTTCATTAGGTGATGTTGTTCATCCACTGTGCTTGCAGCTTCTGTATACAGCTGTACACAGATTAGCACAGTGTGACTGCAGTTATGCGACTGTTAGCCAGACAGATCTGGCAGCTGGTGGCTCAGTGGAGTGGCTTCAGCCAGCCAGGATACTCTGGTTCCAAATGACTTCCTTTACTGTGCCCAGCAGATCAGTTCTGCATTAACAGTAATTTGTGTCTGTTTGGCACAGTTATGGTTCAAATTATTTTGAAAAGTGATAGCTCAGTTGGTCAAATAAAATGAACTGGGCTGGAGGAAATGCTATGTTTAGCCAAAGGAGCAGATGCTCCAAAGTGACTTGATATATTTTCGGCTTTCTTTTTTAACCTCCGTTTAAACGATCGAAACCAGGCAACATCTTTATTTACTCGTTCTGTGAATTAACCTCCTCTCTGTCCTTCTGCTCCACACAGGTGGCTGTGAAGTGGACCTGGCACGTTTTTTCCAGCTCATCAATGACATGGGCGGCATGCAGCAGGTGATGGACCTGAAGAAGTGGACCAAGCTGGCCGACCTTTTGCGCATCCCCAAGTCAGCACAGGACCGGTTGGCCAAGCTGCAGGAGGCTTACCTCCAGTACATTCTCTCCTATGACTCGCTCAGCACCGAGGAGCGCCTCCGATTACAGGCCGAGGTTCTGCAGGAGAAAAAGAACATGGAGTCACGCAGGGGCCCTCTGGAGGGTCTCTCGGACTCCTCTGCACCTAGCGCTATGGTCCTGCCTCGCTATGAGCCCAAGAACGGGCTAGTAGGTGCAATAGTGGGAGGGGCAACAGGCCACCACCGCACCAATGGAGTGTATCACCGTCTGAAGGAGCTGGAAGCTCAGGTCAAAGCGGGCCGGCGCCGGCTCTTCGCTCAGGAAAAACAAGGCAAAGAGGACAGGCAGCATGGAGAGGAGCAGGAGGAGGAGGAGGACAGGGGGGTTCTCAGTGACCAGCACAAATGTATTTACAAGGTGAGGATGAAGAAGACATTTCCTCTTTATACTATGCATAAATGAAGCATACAAACAAGGAGAATGTAAGTTTATCTTTTATTTGTTGTTCATTTGTCTTCTGTGCTGTGTTTACCACCATCTTTACATCACAGGAACTTGGAAATATCCGGGTATTTTGTTAGCATACAAGCTGTGGCATGCTTTAACATGCTTGTTGTCATTGCTTTCAAGTAGATTTCTAAAACCTCTTTATTACTTCAGATGTTTGCCATTTCACCACTATCTGAATCAAGAGTAAAGTCACACGAGGTATAAACATACAGTCACCACTATAATTGAGCGTTTTTATATCACTAAAAGAAAAAATATGGATCCAGTGTTTAGATGTAGCTAAACCGTGCTATAACTCTTTCATCACTCTGTGAGTGGGTGTCTCTTAATAGGTGGACGTTAACTGCAAAGATGTTGATGCCTGGTGAAAGCAAATGTAAAAGATGAGCAGGCCTTTTTAAATGCAGCAGTTCTTGTAAATGTGTCGTTTAATTTCTCTGTAAAGAGCTGCTTTTTTGGTGTAAGAGTGAAGGACAGCAGTTTTTCCAAACTGCTCATCATGTGGTTTAGGTAAATATTTCTGTGCAGCTGTATGTGTGGTAAGTTGGTCAGCAATCGTCTGTGTGTGTTTGTGTGTGTGTGTTTTTGCGTATGCACATGATGTAGATGTATTCCCACCTTCCCATCCTGCTGGCAGCTGTGTTGATTCTGGCTGGCTGAAATGTAGGTCAGAGAGAAGGCAGCCTCCAAACCAGGCCTTCCACTCACGACTGTGCCGCCCCCTTTAAATCCCCGCCTTCTCCTGTTCTCTCCACCCTTCAGCTCCTTTAATCCAACCTTCACCCCAGGGCTCCTCTCCTTCAGAACTCGCTCTTACTTCATTGCCCACATATCCACTCCTCTTGTCATCCCCCCGTTTCTCTCAAAGTTCACTTTCTCACGTGCCATCCTCTTGTCACAAATCCTTTACCAAACCCCTCATCCCCCTAGCCACAGGCATACATTTATATATTTTGAATTACACATGTAAAAATCTACAAAACAATAGGAAACATTAAGCTAGGCCATACACAGTTTGCACAAAAATGTGTTACTATTTGTGTGCATGGATTTGCTACATCATCTTAACGAGGTGAAGCAGTAATGCTTCTGTAATTAAGATAACTTTGTTTCTGTGTTGGCTCTCTCTCTAACATTTACTTTCACATTGCACAATACTCCACCCATTTCAAATCTGGATCCCATTTGATTTTTTTTCCTCCAGTTCCTTTAGTAACTAAATCCCTCTCCGTGTCCTCCCTCTGACTGTGATATTGTCAACAGACTGACCCAGTATAGTCCATAGACCTCTGAGGTAGAGAAGTACTATTTAGCTAAGTGACATGAATGGCTGTCACCAGTCTGACAGGACAGGCTACGTCTAAATATGACCCATCCCTTTTCTCCACAGCTCAGATTTGAATGCATTTTTTGCCAAGAGTGGCCCCCAGCCGGAGGTTATATTTCACGTTTTCTATCGAGAGAACAAAGTGCATGTCAAGGTTATAATTGGCTCTAATTATACTAGGAAAGGCTTGGATAAGTGCAGCTACTGCTTGGCTCAGAGTGACTTGTCAGGGCTTACTGGGTTACTGCATTATTTTAAAACTCTGTAGCTATTGGAATAAAATAAAAATTATACAGTGAGTCTGTTGTTAACATATTTTGGAGACCCAAGAACAAGGGGGAAAAAGAAGCCTTCACTGTTCGGATGAAGAATTGGCAAGGTCATCTTTCAGCAGGGCCTATACATCTCCAGGCCTGTAGCTAGAAGATTTATGGTAACCTTCAAAGCTTCTTTATAGCGGGGCTGTCAATGGGAGAGAGGGTCAAGTGCAGGAGACATGTGTCGGGGGAGCGGAGGCTTATGGAGACACATAAAGTTGATACATTTGTCTGTGCTCATACACGCATCCTTTTGACCATATAGCTCTCAATTTTACATTTTGAGTCATACGAATATGGGGTGGGAAGGATTTGTTTTGGGTCCCTCAGAGTTTACCCTGCTGTGACTCATCGTGTTTTATGTCTTTGTTGCAGGGTAAATCGGTGTCTTTGACTAACTTCTTCAGGATAGCCCGGAACACCATGACTATATGCTTTAACAAGGAACCAGGGGCTGCTGAGGTTGAGGTTCGCACACTAATGTTTTGACTATCAGCTTGTATTGTCTAAAATAGCTTCTTCTTGTGGCTTTACTTCCCATTTACCAATTATCATGTGACACATCTACATCTCGTGTTCGTTTCCACTGATCAGCTCTGTTTTGTTTTTTTCCTGCAGCAAGAGTACTGGAGGATTGTGGAGCAGAGAGACACTCATGTGGCGGTGCATTGTGGAAAGGTGGACACCAGTACACATGGCAGTGGTTTCCCCATAGGAAAGTCAGAGCCATTTTCAAAGTAAGTAGCCTGTAAACCTTACAAAACACCCACTCTAAAGCCTGGAGAGAACATTAAACCGGTGTTGCAGGACCGTTGTGTTGATGGCCTGTGGAATTAATCTCTGCTGGGGCACTCGGCCTGGGAGCTATGAAAGCACCACTGTCTATTCTTAAGGAAAATGACTCAAATGACCCCTTCTCTCCCTTTTCCCTCAGACATGGATGGAACCTCACTGTCCTTCCCAATAACTCTGGATCCATTTTGAGGCATCTGGGTGCTGTGCCTGGTAAGAAACCAGTAGCAGTTGAACAGTAAAAATTTTGCTAAAGTCATCTGTAGACAAAACTCCTATAAATGCATTTTAGGACTTTTTAAGCTGTATCTTAACCATCAATTATGTCTAATGGATAACCCATGCTCTTGTTTCTCCATCTCTAAAAACCCTTCATCTCCACAGGGGTGACTATTCCCTGGCTAAACATTGGCATGGTCTTTTCTACCTCATGCTGGTCTCGAGACCAAAACCGCCTTCCATATATTGATTACCTACACACTGGTGCTGATTGCATTTGGTAAGCATACCGTGGGCGAGATCGCACTGAAAACTCAATTTCTCGTGTATATACGTATGGGTGTGCTGTTCCTCCTACAGGTATTCTGTCCCTGATGAGGAGAAGGCTAAGCTGGACAAGGTGGTTCATACACTGCTTCAGGCCAATGGCACCCCAGGACTAGAAATGTTGGAGAAGAACATCATGGTAAGCACTTACTCTGCTATTTTCCTTTTTGTTGTAGGTGACAGAACAAATTTATTTATGTAATTATATTAAAATAAACTGCATTTTCATTTATTAAATACTTTTAGGAGCCACTTCATTACCCTAAACCTACTGTTACACAAATGCAACACTTTCTTTCTCTCCATCTCAACCCCCAGATCTCTCCAGAGGTGCTGTGCCGCGAGGGCATCAAGGTTTACCGTACAGTCCAGCGGAGCGGCCAGTTTGTGGTCTGCTTCCCCGGTGCCTTTGTCTCTAAAGTGTGCTGTGGCTACAGTGTGTCAGAGACGGTGTACTTTGCCACACCACACTGGATGGATTTGGGGTACCAGGCTGCAAAGGTCAGCATATAAATAAAGGAATATATGTACAGTATGTGTAGAATACAAAATGTGCAACAAGGGATGAAAATATCTACGAAATATAAATGTCTCTTTGGAATGAATATGCAGCTTTGATGTCGCAGCTGTTTTATTTTGCTTCTGCTTTGTTATTTCTCACAACACTGGCCTCCTGTGGACATTGGCAGTTAAAGGTCTGATTTATGAAGAGCTGATCTAAACTGAAATGGATAAATAGACTTAGAACTTGATTTTTCATCAGCCAGCATGTTAAAACAAGAGCAATCCCAGCTGTAAGTCTCCCCGGGGAGTGTACTTAGACTTTATTTATTTCTCTGTGCTCACAAGCAACCCTTTGAACCAATGGGCCTCATATCTGTAATAGAAGAAAATGTTCCTTTCTGTCATTATGGTAATGAAAGTATGTATACCTTCAGCAGTATCACTGTATTTATAGCTACAGGAAAAATTGCTCTCAAGGGTAATATGACATTCACACAGTGTATTGTATTGTGGTGCAATGCCTGAAACCTTTTCTTCCAAATTAACTTTTTTTTTTACTTAAGCAGAGGTGGTAACTAAGTACATTTACTCAATCATGGTACTTAAATAAATTTATTTGGTATTGTATTTTACAAGTATTTCCATTTTGGGCTACTTTCACTCCACTACATTTGTTTTACAGCTGTTTTCTTCTTTCAGATGAGTATTTCTAATACAAAATCTAATTAACAAATGAATTGGTTTGTATTATTATGGATTAACCACCTGTTAGTACATAAATTGGTTAAAAAGTTCCTAAATTACTATAATTTTTATTTTCCTTAATTTTCACCTTTTGAGAGTATGAATACATTTGGACGAGACGAGTACGTTTGATTTTTCTTTTACTGGGGTACTTGTTACTTTTGTACTTTAGGTAAATTATAGAGCGTGTACTTCAGCATTTGTACCTCAACTTAAGTAAACCATTTGAAGAGGTACTTCTATTTGTAGTGGAGTATTTTTGTTGGTGTTTTTTTTTTTGTAAATACTTTTACTTGTACTTATTTTGTGTACTTCTACCACCTCTGTACCTGAGAATTAAAAACAGACAAAAAGAGATATTGATTGATTGAAATGAAGTAAACCTAGACTAGTTTACAGTCTCTGGTTAGACTGTTTATTTTTATACATTAACCCTGTTGGAGCAGCTCAGGTTTACTCTTATTTCACTTTCCTAAATATATCTGCATTTGTATGTTTGTAAATCTCTTACACATGGAGACAAAGCTAATTAATAAATCACTTTTGTTGGGGGAAAAAGCTGTTTTGAGTTTTATTTATTTATTTTAGAAAAAGACATAAAAATACAGCAAAATAGCCTGTTAATAATTTAAGTCATAAAACTTTATACTTTTGCACAGGACCTGAAATTTCGCCGTATAGCCAAACCTTTCTCCATGGAGAAGCTACTGTACCAGATTGCTACAGCCGAGTCCAAGAGGGACAATGGCCTTCTCCTCACCACCATCTCCACCCTACTCAAAGACCTCAGGTATGGAACAATGTGTGCACACACGAACACACACACACTATATTTCTATACTATTATTATAAACTTTATAATTTAATCTGCAAAAACATGTTCAGATGCAGCATTGTCATCCCACATGAATTCATTGAAATGTTGAAATTTAAATCATGTATAAGTTGTCTATTCATGTTTTACATTTAGAACGTATTCCCAGCAATTAGCTTTGTCCACATTTTATGTTACACCTTTTATTCCTAAATGGATCGAATTCATTATTTTCCTCAAAGTTGTACAAACAATACCCCATAATGACAATGTGAAAGTAGTTATTTTGCAATCTTGGCAAGTTTATTAAAAACAAAAAGGAAGAAAACAATTTACATGTACATAAGTATTCATGGTTTTTGCCATGACACTCAAAATTGAGTTGTGGTGCCTCTTGTTTCCACTGATCATCCTTGAGATGTTTCTACAACTTGATTGGACCTGATTTGGAAAAGCATACACCTGTCTATATGAGGTCCCACAGTTAACAGTGCATGTCAGAGCACAAACCAAGCCACGAAGTCCTAGGAATTATCGGTAGAGCTCCGAGACAGGATTGTATCGAGAAACAGATCTGGGAAAGGGTACAGAAAGATGTCTTCAGCATTGAAGGTAACAATGAGCACAGTGGCCTCCATCATCTGTAAATGAATGAAGTTTGGAACCACCAGGACTCGTCCTAGAGCGGGCAGGCCGGCCTAACTGAGCGATCGAGAGAGAAAGGCCTTAGTCAGGGAGGTGTGAAAGAAACCGATGGTCACTCTTTCCAGCATTTCTCTGTGGAGAGAGGAAAACCTTCCAGAAGAACAACCATCTCTGCAGCACTCCACCAATCAGGCCTGTGTTTTTGAGTGCCCACACTGAAACCACTCCTCAGTAAAAGACCCCTGGCCTGAATGCCAGGTGTCATGTCTGTAGGAGTGGTTTGGGGTGGGATCTGAGCACAGGAAGTGGGAGACTAGTCAGGATCGAGGAAAAGTTGAATGCAGCAATGTACAGAGACAAAGGAGCGGCTACAGGACAACTCTGTGAATGTCTTTGAGAGGCCTATCCAGAGCCCAGACTTGACCCTGATTGAACATGTCTGTACTGATGCTCCCCATCCAACCTGATGGAGCTCGAAAGGTACTGCAAAAAAGAACGAGAGAAACTGCCCAAAAGTAGTTGTGCCGAGCTTGTAGCATCTTAGTCAAAAAGATTTGAGGTAAAGGTGCTTCTGCAAAGTATTAGGCAAAGCCGAATACTTATGTGCATGTGATTTTTGTTTTTTCTTTTTAATACATTTGCAAAGATTTCAAACAAATTTCCTTCACCTTGTCATTATGGGGTATTGTAATGAATTTAATCCATTTTGGAATAAGGCTGTAACATGACAAAATGTGGAAATAGTTTATCATGATACAATATGTTAGTACACCAGCAACAAAGGTTTTCTGGGTCTCACTTAATGTGCCCTCTTTCTGTCGAACAGGAGCATAGAGATGCGCCAACGAAAGGAACTTTACAAGGCAGGTTTGCTTTCGTCTGCTCGATATGGCACTCACGATGGCAGCCTAGCACCTGGTGACGGACGCAAGAAGCCCCGCGGGAAATGGCTAGCGCTGGAGTCATCAGAGAGACGCTGCCAGATCTGTCAGCATCTCTGCTACTTGTCCATGGTGAGAGCAGAAACTTATCTTTTAAGCTCCTATGCTGCCTGTCTGGGTACATTGTAGTATTTTACTTTCCGTAATAAACATTTTTACTGTACATTTGTCAGCCGAAGACTTCCTTCAGGAAAGGCCCAAGTCTTATTCGTTGCACATTAGCAGGACTGCATTTTACATTCTACAAATAATAACATAGATCATTACAGATATCACACTGCAGGATCTCAGTGATGAACATGCTAGATTGAGTGGCTGGTTCCTTCAGTAACGTGCGTCTGCTTCTGACTGTGCAGGTGGTTCAGGAGACTGACAATGTGGTCTTCTGTCTGGAGTGTGCGCTGCGCTATGTGGAGAAGCACAAGTCCTGCAAAGGCCTTAAGATGATGTACCGATATGATGAGGTGAGCTGCGCTGTGTAGATCTGCAGTGGTTCACTTTTCTCTCTGTCCAGATGAGGGCGCCATCGGCTAATTTTACACTGCTCTAAGAAGTAGACTGTTCAATACAGCACAGTGTTCACTGCATTTTGCTTTTGTGCTGTCAATGTTGTAAATCCTTACAGAACCATAATGCGTTGTTGCACTTTCTCCTGTTCTTTCCCCACACAGGAGCAAATTGACAGTTTGGTGAAACAGGTGTGTGTCCGGGCCATGTCAAAGAATGGTGGCGGTGGTGGAGGTTTACTCGTCAATGGAGGAGGTGGGGGATCCTTGTCTCAGTTTAAATCCCGCCAAAGCATCGCCAGCCAAGCGAGGCCCTCAGAAGCTCGCCTCCGTGGAGTTGTCCCTGGCACGCCGGTGCTTCAGCCACATGCCCAAGGCCGCGGATGTGTCTTGAGGGGAATGTCTTGACATCATCGCTACCCTCTGCGCTGTGCTCAGATCCCACCCGACCCTAAGGCCTCCTCATCCCCCTTGGTTTTTACATTGAGCAAGATCACTGTCGATCCATCCTCCACCACCCAATAAGTAAGAGATTGTTTTTGAGCTTTGAAAAATACCCATACCTGACCTCAGTCCCCCCTCCGAAAATATTCACCTCCCCCCTTAGTATGACAGGCTTGTTTGTAAAAAAAAATCATTAAAAAAAAAGAGAAAGAAAAGCAAGATGTCTTTTTTGCACTAGTGTGAAAGAAGAATTTGTTTTTATTCTGGATGATTTCAGAACCTCCTTTAACAACATTACAAGCATTAAGTGTGACGTTCACAGACGACTTAATGGGCCCTGTTATAACCTTTATCTGAAATGGGTTACAACTGTTACCTTTTTCTTGCATCACTTTTTCCTGCCCTTCTCTCATCCCTGATACTGAACCCACTAAAACCCATCCCTTCTTTTCACACGTCACTTAACTGTGAACATGGGACGAATGAAAAAGGCGGCCTTTTTTTAAAAATAAATCTCCCTTGTTCCCCTCAAATGAAAATGACATCACGTAGTTACCCAAAGTTTCTCTCTATCCTTGGTCTGAGGAAGAGGAGTCCTTTTTTATTTTTTAATTGATTTTGATGCAGCTCCTCTATATATATATATAAATTTTTTTTTTAAATGGGGGTGTTAGTGACGCGAGGTAAAAACTTGAAAGACAGATGATGTTGGTTACTTGTTGCTTGGCTATTTTCTTTTTTTCCAAGTTCTATTTTGAATTTTAGCTTTCTTTTTTCTAGGTTTGTTAATGAAAAGTCTTCTGTGTGTTTTTATTTTTATTTTTTTGTCATTGTGGATGTTTGTTAATTTTTGGATGTGAGAGGGTGCAGAGCTACAGCTGCTTGCCCTGTGAAAGGTCTCCGCTCACCTCACTTCCTGGTTGTATGGAGGGATCCCTCTTTCGCTAGCAAGTGAAAATCGTGCCTGATACTTAGTGAGGAGATCCATTTTATTGGTGCTGTTGGTTATTACTGTATAACACAATTTTTAAATCTGGGGGTTAGCGTCTGCTATCAGCTACAGTAGCTCACACACCCCCACCCCACAGGGCAGAAAGCCTTCAGGCTTTTCTGGTTCTAGATGTGCAATCGTGTTAACATTCCATTCTTCCAGTCCTCTTGTTTCATCTGTACCAGTAAACATTAATTATTATATATTATTATTATTATTATTATTATAATTTTGTGTTTTTCTTTTTTACTTTTGTTGATCAGATGTGTTATCTCAAGTAGAGCCACTAGTCAGAGTGTAAAATGTGAAATATCAAATCCAAGTTCTGTTTTTTCCTTTTAAATTTGTTTTTCCTTTTGTTGCTTTTGCATTTTTCCCTTTTCCAGATATATTATGAGTGATTTTCAGAGAGGGAAAAAGTCCATCATAAACAAAACATTTTTTGTACATAATCCTGTAAATTTCTTTAAATACTTGAGCCTTTTTCCGGGGTTAAGGAAGAAAGAAAGAAAGAAAGAAAGGAAGGAATACAGAGAGAGAGAGAGAGAGAGAGAGAGAGAGAAGTTCCAGAGTAGTGTGCTTGATGAAGAAAAAGCCTTACATTTCCCTTTCTTCATCCATGTGAGTTAAAAGCTTACAGGGTTGCTCTGGTAAACGTGTATACAAATTTTAAGTGCTGCTTATATCACTAAGAAAGAAGATATTGAGTAGCCAATGACTGCCCCAACCTAGTTTTTTTTGTTTAGCTTTACTTTTTTAAAGAAAAGGGAAAAAAAGATGTTGACAAAAAAAAAATGGGTTTTTACATTTTCATTACTGAAAATTCAACAAAAATGTAGTAGCTACTCATGTTGCACTGAGCTTGCCAGTGGTGACTGTCAAGGAAAATCCTATAATCCAGTTTGTTGGTTGTTGTCCCTCGCAGAAGACTGAACTGTTTTAGGACTATTTAATGAAATACCAAGTTGGGTGTTTTCAACATAAAAAGTGGTTGTCAAGTTTTTATGGCCTTACAATATATTTTATTCAGATGGGATTTTTTTTTTCATTTGTTTTTTTTCAGTTATTTTATTGTTTCTTCCATTTTCTACAGTATAAACTACTTGCTCACAGTCGGGTCTCTGGTGACTTAATTTATTAGTGCCGCATCTCGGCCTTTCCCTCCATTTGGAAAGAGTCATGTTGGTTATATTGACTGTTTTTTACTTTTGCAGTTTGTACTTAAGGTTTAATAAAAACTTACCAACAATTCACTGTCATTTCTTTCCAACAAGCTTGTGTGTCTCTTTGTGTGCACTGACTTTTGATATGTCTTCGTGAGGAAATTGTTTTAACACGTTCATAATTAAGATTTCACGTTCTTATGCAGGGAAGTACAAACGGTCATTTTAGCCAAACTAACTTCTCCTCTTACCACTTGAATCAGGTCTAGAGCTGACATTACTCAAATAGAAGCGAGGTGACAGGTAATTAAATACCTTTTGATATTTATTTTAAACATAAACAGCCAAAATGAAATATTCCCAGTTTCTCAAAATACTTGTCTCCTTTCACAGTAAACCAAATATTTCTGAACTGTTGGTCAAACTGGCAAAACAAGTCCTTTAAAGGCAGCTTGCAGACTATAAATCTGTAGGTTTTACGCTGTGGACTAATCAATTTGATGTCTGCGGATAATTTTTCATTTACCTGTAATGAAAATGATCTCTAGTTGCCAGTGAGGCGTGTGGATATTCAAGAATCCGTGACGCTGTGTCTGTAAAGATGCATTATATAGTGCTGTTGTAAATGAGAAGCTGTTTTGCTGTATTTTCGGTAGCAAGATAACTATCAAGACACTGTAGCAACAGTCTTCCATAGTCATCAGGCGAGGGATACTAAACATGTTCATTTAACACAGCTTTACACGCGGCACACATTGTTCATGCAAACTATTGGATAACCCTGTAGTTCTTTATAACCTTAATTAAAATGCACTGGGGATTGACAGTCACGCATCAACACCAGCTATTTACTATTCACAATGCACCAACACATCCACTCCAACACAGTCATAAAATGTCATTTACTCTCAGCACAAAATATTAGTATTGCTTTTCCTTATTTTCAGATTAAAAAAACATCTAATTCTAAATATGAATATATACATAGTAGAGTATACTTCCCCCAAAAGAAAACCGTTCTAATTCAACAACCACTTTCCACTCCTGTAGAACACACTACATTCTTCCCCCAATGTCAGCTTTCCATTTCCAAAGAGCTCAGACGGGACTGTAAATCAAAACTTAGCACATGGGGACTGTTAACATGCTTAAACCATAAATCCTGCTCACAATTTATCCCACAACTTGTTCCTGAAATGCTTAGATGAAAATTAAGCAATGCTGGGGGAGAAACATTTATTAACAAGTCAGCGATTGTGGGTAGGGGAAAAGAAAGGTATGAATAATGCTGTCACATCACACAAATGTCAACATTTCTGTACAAAAAAACGATCTTGATACAGTTAAAACCTCTGGGATTTGTCAAGTGCATAGCACAAAGTCCAAACAGGGATTTGGTCCTTGTTCAAAAGGAAAAATTCACCTAAATATTACTAATCAAAGGAATGGCAAAGGGTGACTCTCCCATGTGTGTGTTAAGTCTCTGATGTCCTGGCACCTGAACTCCACCTGTCTGTCAACTATACAGCACTGGGTAGTATAACCCACTGCCAGATGCCTGCAATTTATTATGCAATGTTTTCAAAGCTATTGGCACAAATATAGTTTTTTGATTGGTAGTTTACATTTAAAACATATCTCACACTGCACTTAAAAGAATGCAAACAAGCTTTGGGGATTCAGCTAATCCTAAAAATCAAAGAATTCATCAATGTGGCCTCTGCAGATCAATTTGCCATATGCTGCGTGCAAACCGTATTAAACAGTTAGCACACCCAAAAAAAAAAACAAAAAAAAACCTTGCAGAACTGATGGTAGCGTCAGTTATCTTATCACACTATGCAGAAGTTTCACAAAATCACAGCTGCAGTCTTTTACCCAAGTGAATGCTAAAGTATTAGCATGGAACATAGCGGGGCACAACTTCAAAGGGCCTAATAAAATGTTTTTTAAGTATATTTCTTTGTTCCCATCAGTAGCAGGTCAATTCTGGTCTCAACATGCAGAAACATCACAATAGAATATTAGGGGATTCTCTGAATAATGCCAGACTATCAATGTGCATGTTAAGTCATTCGAAGCTATTATGTTAATAGGAAATCACGTTACCTACGTTACATGATTTAATAAAGACTGAAAACTCAACTCTCTTTTTAAGGCAAGGTCATAGGGCAGTTAGTGCACCCTCAGAGTGTTTTCTGTTATACATGTTTCTTTGATATGAAAGGAAGAAAGTAAATATTGTTGTGTATCTGAGTTTAATTTGGCATCTGTGTGTGTTTGTGTGTGTGTCTGTGTACGAATGCGTGTCCGTGTCTATGTTTAAATCCAGTCCAGCTCTCCTCAAACCTTCGGCCTGCTCTCCTCACAGTCTTTGCTGGCTCGGCCTTCTTGGTCCGCACTTTCCACTAATGCTGTATCGGGTTGCACCTCCTCTTCATCCCTGGTCACCACCACTGGGGGCCTTCTCCTCCTTCCTCCTCCTCCTGATCCTCCAACACCACCCCCTCCTTGCTCAGTCTCCTCCTCATCATCATCATCCTCCTCCTCCTCCCCAACCTCTGTGTCCTGACTCGCTGAGTCAGTGCAGGTGGATGAAAGGGATGAAAGCTTGTGGCGTAGCTCAGCCTGAGTGGGAACCTGGAGACTGATCTCTGTGGTGAAGGACTCAACATCAGGACCTGAGAGAGAACAAAAGCATCACCTGGGCGACTTCAGCCACTGGTTTAAAAGCTGCAGTACTTACAACACAGTTTGGATTGGGTGGTAGGCAGACACGTAAACAATGCTGCTGCTTCTGCTGCTGCTCATTCCAGCAGTTATTCTTGTGTGAGAGAAAACGGTGAAACCATCTCACTTTATGGTTTGACACATCCACGAACAACTGTAACCCTTTCACTAAAACCCCCCCCACAAAGATTCTGTTACTTCTTCTTATTGATTATCTTTTAGCCATCTGTGTGTTGCAAATAAACACACAGGTCTTTGGATCTCTGTCCACGTTAGTGGCATTACTTCATAGGTTTTGTTTGAATTTGCATGAATTCTGGCTGCGCTCCATCGCCTACAGACATAAAATTTAGCAGAGATTTAGTTGCATCAAATTATCATTAGACAAGATGAGCTTTCAGTTAGATGCTGTAGGTTGTTCACTGTAACAAGCAGTTTATCAAGCAGCTGTAGACAGATGGGCCTGATGCAACACGTCTTAATAATATACTTATCAATCTTCTGAGTCTAATATTCCTGCCTCACTCCATTCTTTGCCATGTCTAAGCTGCTTAAAGTTGTTTTAGTTCACTGCATTATTACAGTAGGATTCAATTTGGTGGGAGTGTGTATCCACCGACCTGTGACAGGTGAAGCAGCACTGTTGTCCTCTCCCCCAGAGTGCAGAAAGACATCCAGGGCCTCGTGGTCAGACATGTCCATCAGATCCATCTGCTCCAGCATGTCCACGTTCACCTCCATGGATGACATGCTTCCTATTGGCTCTGAATGCAACATAGGATGACAAGATTTTAGCCTCACAACAAAACGAAGTATTCTGCGGGCGGCAAGAGCAAGGAGCTGAGTCCAGGAAAAGCGGCACTGTTTTGTTGTTTTTTTGTTGTTGTTCCATAAGCAAAAGCAAATTGGCACATTCAAGCTGGATGGCATTTGAAATGGGTAAGCTGGTGGACATGAAATTTGTTGTCTATACCTTGTGATCCAAAGCATAATCGCAAAAGATGGATTGGCAGGTGTCGCTATGTGTAGGAAGCGGGATATGAAGGCAACAAGCAAGAGCTATAATAGCATTAAAGGACGGCACATTTTCTACATTTATCCTTACAGTATACTTCTATATACATGTGTAGCCCACATAAACATCCCTTGCTGTTCAATTCCATTTTAAGATGTGGGACAAAATGGACCGTTCCCATGTACAAGGTGGGAACTGTGGTCTCCCATCATTTATACTGACAGTGGACTAGAAATTTCTGGTGAAAGAACAATTGCACTAGCGAAATGTGCTTTACATATTATGTTGATTAAAAAACTCCTTGTTTTACATTTTTTGACATTTCAAAATAAGAGAATGCTCACTTTGCACCCAACTGTATATTTCAGGGGTATGTTTTTCTAAAGCTGCTCGAAATCTCTTTTGTCCCCGTTGGAAGACAAGTTTACCTGCTCATACATTTTAATGAAACTAGCATCCAGTCCACTTAAGTTACATCAGTAAAATTTAAAGTAAACTGTATTTAGAATCAACATTACAATACATAGAAAGGATAAAAACCACACAGATTCAAACCTTTACCCCCCCCCAATAAAACACACTTAACCACTCTCTAATTTTGTACCACACACAGCAAAATCATTGGAAACTCTCACACAGCAGCTAGTGTCTTAACTAGTATAGTCCTGGATTCACCACCTTGCAGGGGTCGACCCCATGTTTTCACCATCGTGATGAGCTGCATGCATCACTAACAGCCAGTCAGTGCATTGTGGGCATGGAAGGGGTGGAGGGTGGGGTGGGCAGACTTGCGAGCACAAGAGAAAGAAGGGAGATGATTGGTTGGTGCACAGCAGTGGAAAAAAAAATGCCATTGGCTACCATACCTCAAGGAAATGAGGAGAGCAGAGGAGGGCAGCACAGGGAGGGAGAACAGAATAAAGAGTGAAGAAATAGAAAGAGACGGGAATTTTATTTCCCATGGAGAAAGTCTCCCTGTCCTCAAATTAGCAATACACACACAAACACACAGATCATCATTTCTACGATTACATTTCTACGATGACCATAGAAACACATTCAGACTGTGTCATTTCATCTGAATGTCCACAAGTGGATTTTTAGTGCATATTAAATGTTAAACACAAACAATTTCAGATGTGTATTGAACACCTGCACACACACACTTTTTTCCCTTTTTCTTCTTGTTCTCAGTGGAGACAGCAGCTGTGTTTTCAGTGGCACATCTTAAAGGAAATACAGTCTAATGGTCGCTAATGACTTTTCTGTATGCAGCCATTTCCACATCTCGGCTGTCAGCTACCTAGCAGCTATTCAGCCTCATAAAACATAGTACAGTGGTACAGTCCCAAATGAAGACGTGTTTCCAGCACATGAGCAAAAATAAACCAAAGTGCACTCACACACGCACACACACACATACTTGAACACTTTGACTATGTTGTGTAAGTCCAGAAAGCAATGCATTGAGAATGTCACTTACATGTGACTGAATCGAACATGTTCTTCTCTTAGCTCGACTATGACCTTGCCTAAAAGGTTCCCCTAATGGGGAAGGACTGAATTTTTCTGCAGTGAGATTGCAGAAGGGCTATGTGTGTGTTTAAAATCCTTGAGCATTTCTTTTGATGGCTCAGTGGCTCACGACGTCCACAGTCTATTCTCCTTTTTCCCTGACAGTCTCCTTCATTCTTTGAGTCTCCCTCCCGTCTTTCACCGTCCCCAGCTGTATCTTTTCCCCTCCATGGCGCCGCCCTGGTGCAGATATCCATAATGAAGAATTCAGACCGAGGAACGAACTGATGAGTCAGTGTGCTGTGTATTATTCCGCTATTTCACCGTAGCCTCTATTAAAGACAAATGATGATGTACAGTAAGCCTGGTCTGGAACTGAACACACTTATAGAAGTTATGACTGGCTAATTCAAATGCTTCTCCTTTGGATGTTTGCCCAGCAGCCTACGTGTTTGCCTCTGTGCTGTGAATCATTTGAAGTGTGAATCTCTACTGTCTTTTTCCCATGACTGAGATGAGGCTACACATGATTCGGACTAGTCCTTCGAGAACGAGCTACTATATGACAGTTTCACTTACTTATATTGTTTTTGTAATGAAGGATGGTTAATAAAAGCCATTCGGAGTGACAGTGAAAAGATACATATCATCCTCTTTCCTTTCACCATCCTCAAGTCTCTCCCCATCTCGCCTGCTTCTTAACTGCCTCACAATCCTCTCTAATAAGCCATTTCCAGAGGATTAAGGGGGGAGAAAACAGTAAATTGTTCAAAAAAAAGAAGAAAAATCCCAATATAAATGCTGGGCCAGTAGAGACCTCTACATCATTGTGGGGTGCGTCTCCCCTGCAGTCCCTCATTTCAGTACATCCTTTGGGTATTGAGCACAGATGTTTGGCAGTAATACGTGGGATAAACTGAAGCATGACTCTATTCCAATCCCTGTGGAAGGGTACGTTTATATGGCGGATAGCAAGCTACCGCTCTACTTATGTGTTAAGCGACAGCAGTGTGGATCCCTACTGTAGAAAGCTTTTAAGGCTCAATCTTGTGATATGCATTTAAAGTGTGAAGGCTTCAGTTGATAGTATCACAAGTAGAATGAATCCATGGTGCTGAATTCATCCTGGAGCAGACACAACCACCTAAACCTCATCTCTTCAACATTCTTACTTTTCCTCTGCAGGCATCAGACCACAAGAAACGCGTACGTTCAAAAATCAAGCTGTTTGAATATCATCACGGTGCACAAGTACAACCTCTGAACAACTTCTGATCTCACCCCTCCTCCTTCTCACCTCTCCTCTCAGCGATCTGCAGGTAGCCAGTGGACAGGTACTGCTCCATGTCTTGCTGGAAGGCCTCTTCAAAGAACTTTTGCCGGTCTTTCAGCTTGACCTGGGGAGTTGGGACCCCTCCCTGTTCTGCCCCAAGGAGTCTCTGTGGGTGCTCTGCATCCAGCTCCACTATGAACAAGAAAATAAAGTTTTTAAAAGGTGAATCTAAGAATGTTTTGATAAATAGCTAGATGAAGATAAACGCTATAACACAGTGTAACAGCACAGAAGAGTTAATATCAGTTTACCAGCTCAATAATGTCAGGAGTTATTCAGTGTATCCACCTGAGCAGCCCAAATCATTATTACATCCAAATAACTCCAACAAAAAAACAATCCTATACCACTGAAATCAATTTTTCTAGCTTCTACCAACCGTATTTCAAAGAAATCTGCTCAAAACAGCATATGAGAAAGGAAAATCAATGTTCTATTAGATTTTTTTAAAAATTACATTCAATTTATTTTTTATGTATTTATACACATTTGTTTCTATGACCAAAACACTGGTCCTGTGAAATGCATTGAGATCTGCAATTAATGACCCCATACATCAGGAGGAAAGCAAACGTGTTGTCCACAGCCCAGAGATAATCGTCACTGAAGCAGAACGACGTCAAGCTCAATGCTTCAGAGCATTTACATACTGTACATTTCACCCAGCCCTCAGGAACTCGATACTCTGACTCTTGTGGGTTGCACAAGTGGGACCACACTAACCGGATTCTCACACATGCAGCCTCCTCTGCTGCACACACGTCAGTAAAACCAAACTCACATCATAAAGCGTGAGGCTCAGGATGAAAATCTATCAATGCCGTCTAGAAAACCAACTGCTGTGTTTTCTTTATTCTTATTTGAAAATGAAAGACAAGTCTTTCAGTTACTATTTAGTCACAGACAAGGCCTACATTAGTGGTTACACAAAAAAGTTATATGCCAAATTTTTTTTTTTCTATTACTTTCTTATAGCTAAAACATGAGTCTTCTGCAGAAAGACATTTGCTGATAGCATATACAAATAACAGGAATATTTAATATGCTGAACAGTGACTGTGAGATGTGACTGGCCTTGACAAGGCATTATGATTGGTCACTGCTAGAGCCTGGAGTGCCGGTCAGGCTGTCTCTTTAGTTCTCTCAACTCCTTCTGATAGATGACTGCATTATATAAGACCACTCGCTGACACTAACTGCTGTGGTAAGAGCATAGCCACTTAATATGAAATGTCTGATGTGACCCATATCTTGATCCTGATTTACAGGGACAAAAAAAACAAACAAAAAAAAAACAAAACAAGAAATACAAAAAAATGCTGATTTAGGTAATGAGGGAGTCTAAACGCCTTGCCATATTAAAATTACCTCTCTTCATTTTCTTTTAATATGAATCTAGGACATTATATACATATTACGATAAGCTTAGAACAATGAAAGTTACTCAAATGACTGCATTTTGCAATATGGCACTTATGAGTCAATTTGCAACATTGTACCATCAATGTTTTTATTTTAGAGTTGTTATAAAGATTGGTACTGTATACCAAGATCGGGAAAAATGTAGAAAACATAAGAACTTAAACAGTCAATTTAAACTTTGTGAGTTGGGAAAATGGATGAAGAAGAAGGATGAGGTATAAGCTGAACCAAATCATTCAAGTTATCCTTAAGTTAGCCTTGAATGTGAGGTGATTAATAAAAAATGTTGAGCTCTGCAGTGCGACACTGTGCACTAATTCCTGAACTTCTCCATGATAGCATCTCTGTACACGAGAAGGCCATGCTGTGCGACTTAAAGCTAGAATATGTGGCTGGCTGTAACATGAGGTTGGAGAAAGCTGCTCTTTCCCATCAGTGTGTTCGGTACAGAGTTGAACCTTCTCTGACCGGTTAGGAGGGTGAGCTTCATTTGAGAACCTTTTTAAAAAGGAGTATCTCTGCATTGCTGCCAGTGCTGTACTGTGAACTTGTTTCACAAGAATATTAGAATTTTCGCCACATGATGCTGCAACAGCAGCAGCAGCAGCAACATACTTTTCATACTGTAGCTTTAACTTATCCTTATTAGGCAAAACATCTGCATCTGGTAGTCATGTGCATAATATATGTAAATCCAATCATCTGCTCTTCTTCATGTGTCTCCACTGATTTACCACTGTACCATTAAATTCTCCTGCATTTCTCTGGGTGGACTGATGAATAAAAATGACAACTATATTGTGTTACTTGACAATGAAAACAATGGTTAAAGCACAACTGAGAATGCAGACGACATTGTGCATAAATAACAATCATTGAACTGGGGCCAAATATGTCCACTGACTAGAAGAGGAGCTACAGTATTTGAACATTACCTGCTTAGGACTGTTTGCTTGGATATGATATGTGGCCTGCCTTTCACAGCTCTGCGCTATTTTTTTCTCCCCCTCCTTTAAAATCAATACATTGTTTGAAGAGTGTTAACTCTGCTGCTGCATCAGGGAGTGGGCAGCCTTACACAGACCAGACTTGATAAAATAAGCTAGGCCCTAGGGGCTTGCTTGCCATAGAAGGACACACACATACAAAGAAGGCAAAAATGAGGCCCCACCAAAGGTCACTCATGAACAACACACCAACAGCCTTTGGAGCCTTTGAAAAGAAAAGCTCTCCTGTTCCTGTCATTCCTCACTCACTGCAATCCATCTCCTTTATCTGACTACTCCACTCCCTCATCTTTCCCATGTGACTCTGTCCTTTCCTCACTGTTGGCTGGGGTGTGTGTTTTGTACGGACTGCTCTATTAGATTAGGGGCCTCAGAGAAGCATTGTTCAGATTGTCAAGCATTGTGTGAGGTTAGTAACAGGGGACAGAGAGGGAGTAAGGGAGAAAGAGGGCAGTGCCTTTAGTTATATTTAGGCCCTGCAGACAGACATCACTGATAGAGCTAGATCCTGTGTTTTTGTCTTCTTGTCTCTAATCTAATTCTCCCTCCATTATTAGCCTGCACTGTGTATATGTATTTAGACCATGTTCCTTGTGAATGTGTGTGACCACCTGTGTGTCGCAACAGGTTTGAGAGTTGCCACATATTTCCCAATTGCTTCCAAAACAATGCAAATTGCTTTCATTTACATCTCAAATGCCACATTATTAGGCCACATTATGAAGGACAGCTGGTTCTTATATGAAGCTAAACACAAGCAGTAAGAAACATGAAGATAAATTTCATTTTAACATCTTTAATGATAGCCCTATTTTTCTTTGCAGGCTTCTTCAGTACATAAGTTTGTCCTATAAGTTTTGCTATTTTTCTATTTTTTTCCTGTTTCATCATCTTCCAGACAACCATATCCAGCAAAGCACATTACTGTGCTGGGACTATTTTTAGCTCTTGCTCATACTTAGCCCAAAGGATTAAGTTTGTGCTGATGACTTTATTGTTTGAGCATGTCACTAAGTCCAACAAGTTTTACCCTTAAAGGCTGCACTGTGCATACCGCTTCCAACACTTTTAAACACTCTCCTTCAGATTAATGTAAATGTGAATGTGGAGTTACAAAGGCCGCACAACAAAACACAAAGGCTCACAGGACCTCACTCTGTTACACAGTTACATGACATGATTCATGTGTACAATGCAGAATGTGTGCTCACACAGACCTGCATCTGCTGATGATTCATAGGAGCTAAGGCAATTGCATTATAGTCACAGCAGATGATGTCAACATCATTTTATTCAATTACGAAGACAAATGGTTTTAATGGCACTTGTATAGAGTAGCTGCTACAGTCTGCAACTGCTAATGCTAACCACTGAAAACAGAGGAATCTGAAAAGAGGAAACAAAAGCAAAAGCAGAGTGTAAACAAAATCTCTACTATTACGTTTCTTGACAGTTAAAAATTACATTTTTTAATGAAAACGCTTTAGTAGAAAAGCAAACTAAATATTGTGGTGCACTACCTGAGTTTGTACTTGCTGTGTTACTTGGTCCGTCCGTTCCTGCATTCATCATGCTGCCCAAGATCGTAACACTGTGATATCAAACGGACGGTTTCTTTTTGCTCAGAAGCTCCGCAGCTGACAGGGTGTATGTACTCGCAAATTGTTGTATGTTCCCTTTCTCATCTCTACAGTGTGTCATCCAAACACCCAGGAGAAATTTAAAAAAGGACCATAAATAACAATAAAAATAATCCTGTTCTGCTTGCTCAGATGGTTATTTGTGCACATGGATCAATGAGGGCTGAGACTTTAAATGTCATAGCTCTCATATCTGCTTTCAAAAGTAGAGAAATGCCTGGTGTGTGCAGGAAGCAAAACCCACAGGAACAAGGTGGTGTGTGTGTGTGTTTGTGTGAGTGAGCGACAAGTAAGCTTGTTTGTGTTTGCTTGTTTATGTAAATGCGTGGGTGATCATGCACCTGTCTGTGCATTCGTTTTACACCCACTTCGTATACAGACATAATAAACTAGCAGAGAACCATTAACCTGCTAATGAACTTCACCAGCCCTTTTCCTAAAATCATAGTCTGCTGTAGTTTTGTGTGTGAGTTTGCCCTGTGGGAAAACTAAAGCATAACTGTGAATTATATTTTACATTGAAATATGTGTCTATATAGAAGCACAGAGGCCAAACCTGAAAGAACACTTCATGGCTGAAAAGTAGAGAGGAAACATGCCAGCAAGGGAAATTCAAGTCTTTTGATTTGACTAAAGTGCATCGTTTTCTCACTGCTGGGCTCACAGAGTAAAAATGTAATGTCAAATGTACCTCATACAAACTTGGTCACCACATCTTTTACACAGGCAATGCTAATTAGGGCTTACGTGCAACAGGAACTAAATTTACCTCAAGGACATTTGAGACTCCTTTGCAAAAGAAGCACTAATGCTAATTAGAGCTCTTTCAGACTTTTTTACAGTGAGATTCTTTAGGTACAAAGCATATTGCATTTAGAGCATTGAGTAATGCCATTTCAGTCATTGTAAATAACAAGTAACACTAACAGCCACCTTTTCAGATGGAAATATACCTTTTTGAAGTCATAAACAGCTAATTCAAGTCACTGCACAGTCAGTCCACACTCATTTACACTGCGTAATGTACTTCCTATCTCAGGTGCAGAGAAGGTTAAGATTAAAGTCTTGACACACAAATGGATGGACGAATAAATGGATGCATGAAAGCACCAGTGGACTTGCTGTCCAGTTTGCCTTTAATGTCTGCCAAGGGTCTGGGAGTAGAGCCAGTGTTTGTAGCTGTATCAGGCATATAATGGCCTGTAGAGACAACTTGTATATGGGGGAGAAAAAGACACAGAGCAGCACAAGGAGAGTGAAGGAAATGTCCGATGAGATGCAGGGTGGACATAGGTGGTTAACGTTTTCATCCGATTGTCTCCCTCTTTTTTAATTTGTCAGCCAAAGCTGGCACAGATGAAACTCTAATAACCATTATTCATGAGCATTATTTATATGTATTTTGATTAATGCTCAAACAATCCATCAATGATCTAATTATAGCTGTTTCATGCACTTTACATCATACCGACTCACCAAACAGATCAAACGTTCAATGTCTGATATAAAATCCCCCTTGTTCTACTCGTCACTTTAAATTAGCTGTCTGGTCTTTGATGGATTTGTTTCCGTTTGCTTATAAAGGCCTAATATTTCATTCTGAGACAGCAGTGTGCAAGCTGAACACCAAGAGGCAGGTCTGACAGTGTAGACAGTCACTGCTTCTCCTTAAGCCCTGCTTACTCAGCCATGGTATTTTTAGATTCTGTCCCCCTCGCTATATCTCTCAAGTGCTCAGGTTTCTACAAAAGGCAGCCACCATACTATAAACACTACGCAAACATCACTTCTGCCTGTCTGTTACACGCACAAAAATCACAATTACTTGCATGTGTTACGCAACAATGAAATTGTCCTTTCCAGGGTGACTGAACAAACTCATCTGTGTAAATATACTCAAGACTGCACTAGTGACCGGGAACATCACAACCTTTTTGTCTGTGATCTTTAGAAGTCATTTAGCTGTATCCCTGAGTATTGTCATATAATAAATTCTCTAGCCAAGGAGCTGTTTAATAAATTAAACATAAAAGTGTCTATTAATGCTATTAATTCACTAAGACACAACCCCTGCCCCCTGCTGATGGACAAAAGACAGAAGCCTGTCTTTTGTGATTGTGCAGCAGTGGCACCTTTATGAGGTTTCTGTGTTAGCTGCACTTACATATTCTCCTCACAGATGCATGTGCATGCAAGCTGGTAGATTGTGACGGCTTTTCTCATTGTTTATTAATAAACATGGAGGCCAAAAACCCTGAAGTTACCCTGAGTACTGTATTATCTGTCTTGCACATCACTGGCACATTTCAAAATGTAGTAACAGCCCACCACACCCTTCAAGTCTTTCAGTATAGTTATACTTATTCCTTGTTGAGTTGTTCACAATGTCCTACACCAGGTGCTGGCTTTCGTTGGTTAACATTTAGGTACACTGACACAAGAAACCCATGTGAACATACATGGGACCTTGTGTAAATAACTGAGCCATACGGTAACTGAAGGGCCATATCCTCCAGTCAGGAGAAATGGGTATATTACAGATTATGATATGTCTGGTTAATCATTTAAACTTGTGAGGCATTTAATGTACGCTATATAAAGGTCTGTGTTACTGAATGAAATAAGTGGGCTGTACTGTGCACTACAAAAAGTGTGTATGAGCTCACTTCACATTGTGCTACCATAAATTTGTTGACCTTGCAGACAATACATGTATTAACAATAAAAAGACAATTAATTTGTCCTCACTAATGTTATTTCAAGTGGAGACTGTTCATACTGCACTACTGTAGTTTTAACTGGTTTGGGATCTAACAAGAGGCACATTACTTTTACTGAGAATACTTCAATAATTTATTTAGATGAAATTGATTTAAAGTGATTTATATTATCGATGACAAGATATACATTCATAAATCTGTCTTTCATTCAGAAATGTTACAAACAGTTAACAATAATGTTCATATACACTTCTGACACTGACAATCTTTATGCTTGAAGCTGCATTACAAAGATAAAGATATGGACACTTACTTGAGAACAGTTAGGGGCTTGTAAATATTTGCTTGGTCCACATAATTCCTGTATGCACATATAAATATTTCTATTGCTTTCTCTGTCAATAAACATAATCTAATTTGAGTGGGAGTTAACTCAAACACATACAGACAAACACACATTAAACCAGTTTTGCAGAATACACAAGTAACCAAGCAACCACAAACCAACATGTGAGGCAAAACTCAACAGGGGGGTTTCTCACTTCTTGCTCATTCACAGTCTGACCACTAGCAGAGGACTGAATAATTGAAAAAGGTATACTTATAATACTGCATGCTATATACTACTACATTAAGGTTTAAAGATCCTATAATGGGCCATAACAGAGCCCTGAGTCATCTGATACACGTATAAACACACTGAACTAATCCAAAGGTTAAATCATTTCAACTGAACTTCTTCTTGGTTAGAAACATTTTGCTACTTATCCAAGCAGCTTCTTCAGTCAGAATAAAGTGGCAGGGGAACCCAGGTATATCCTCCAGAACGGGCCTTTGTTCCATCCTGCCCTGAATAGACTCATTAAGGTGGGAGGTGGGAACTGGGTGGATTCATCATGATGTAACAATTATGACCCTAACTCCCTAAGATGGGGGTCCTTAGGTGTGGCCCTCTTGGATGTGTGAAGTGGTCTTGATCTTCCTGTGGATGGATGAAAGGGCAGCATGAAAACTGGGAGACAGGTTGTGCCTGAGGCCTCCTCCTCTGTTGACAGAAGGATGCTTCATGTGAACATAAATAGCTTCACGTACTCCTCTCTCATACCATCTGTCTTCTCTGTGCATAATGTGCATATTGTCATCCTCAAACGAGTGTCCTTTGTCCATCAGGTGTAGGTAGACTGCTGATTCTGGTCCTGAGGTGTAGCTTCTCCTGTGCTGGGCCATCATCTTGTGTAGAGGCTGTTGGGTTTCTCAAATGTAGAGCTCTGAACATTCTTTACTTCACTGAACTGCCTACACTATGCTGCTCTTCTTCTGTTTAGGTGTTTGGTCTTTTGGATGGATGAGTCTTTCTCTCAGTGTGTTGGTGGGTTTGAAATGAACAGGTATGTGGTGTTTTCTAAAGATCCGCCTGAGCTTCTCTGACAAACCAGCCATTTTAAGGAATTACCAGGTTTTTCCTTTGAGTCTCTCCAGCTGTCTCACCTACTGTTGCCTACATATACATGGAGGACGACTGAGAATCTTCACAGACACAGTAGATCAAAACAACAAGCTGCCACTGTTATTTACCTGGCTTACTGTCTATTAGTCACTAAGAAAACGCTGGTCACATGAAAGGTATGACCTAAATGCCTTGGACAGGTTGAAATCTTTTAACAAGAACACACACACACACACACACACACACACACACACACACACACACACACACACACACACACACACACACACACACACACACACACAGTCCTCACTAAAAATGTCCTCGCTTCAATGATGAAAAATTAAGTCTTGTAGCATCACTGTCCTAAAGTAAAAAATGTTCTTTCAATTTAATTTAATTTAATTACAACTTTTTGTGATTGTTTTGTGTTTCCTAATAATCTGTATGGTAATAAAAACTGAACCCTAAAAAGGACTGAAAATAGTGATACAGCTATTTAATTTGAAATATTCTTAGAAATATGAGTGAGTTAATATTATATGTATAAACATTTGCTCAATAACAACAGTCATGGTTAAATAATTTTCTCTGGCCTCCTGAAAAGTTGCCGATGCTTAAAATCTGGAGAGATGCTGGCAATTTTACAGTGAATGCACTGCAGTCTCAGTCTATATCATCTAAAGAGCTTAAAGGCAAATTTGATGAAAACGCAGGAGGCTAACAGAGCATCTTTACTCTAAAGCAATCAAGGCACCCACAGTGAAAGTGCTTTTCACTATTACCCTTAAGACAGTAATAGTGTAGACATGGGTAGAAGACAGTCATGACTTAAATGAAAACAGCAACTAATCTAATGTGAATTATTGTGGGACATACTGGAGAGTTTTTTCGAAAAATGTATATTAAAAAGGTGAAAGATCAAATTCACTGATGTAAATTATGAAAATACAAATACAAAGCCAGTTACTCAGTATGACACATCATTACAACAATCACCTCATCTTAGATCTTAAGGGGCATTTGATCTTTTGCCACTTTTAATCTGATGTGACACAAGAGTGAAGCACAAGCTTTGTGCTTACAGATGATGTGAGATATTCACCCTTGTTTTACCAAAACTGCTTGGTAATCGATTTCTTTTCAACCTTTTATTACTTTTCAGAAAACTGCATTGTAGCTGCATGGACACACACACACACACACACACACACAGTGAGCAGCTGCCTTTGTACTTTTCAGCTCCAGGATGTGTCGCTATACCTGTCTGCCTGTTTTCTTCTGAAGTGAATGAGTTCAAAATCTAAATATTGTGGGTAGAATTGCCTGAAGCAGAGCCAATGGAGGGGGAAAGTGAGTAAATGTGAATGTATATTTTAGATTTTTTTCTTCTCACTGCCAGATGACATTTAGCTCAAAACATTTCCTTTGCTGCTAGGCTTTTTAAATATGTATGCTCAAGTGTACAGTACATGTATATATTAGCATGAACTCACGCAATAAAACAGTCTGGGAGAAACAACTTTACACCAGCAGAGCCCAGATGGTTAGAGAGGTCAGCAGCAAAGGAGATAAAGGGTATGAAACATATCCAGTCTCACTCAATTCGCAGGCATAGATATTTTACATTTATTATATTTGACAAAAATGTAATCTGCCTCATTGCATCCCGGACTGAGGAACGTTTTTAATTGGAGGTTGACATACAAGTAAAAAATCCAATCAAAATTAAATAAATGAATATACAATCTAAATCTGTTATGGCCAAATAATATACGTACATCAAAGTAACACATAGAAGACTATTCAAGATGGGTATCATGTTTGATTTTTGGTGACCAAATGGATTTGTTGCTTTTAACATAATTAGCCACTGTGTGAACTTCAGTTGCAGACAAACGAATCAAAAAAGTGTTATGTCTTGTTCATACAATTCTGCAGTCTTCATCTGTAATCTTGATAACCAATGACAGGAAAAGACATTGAGAGAGATAGGGAGTAGGTTGTTTCATCTGACAACACTTGACATGAGTGAAAGAGAGAGGAGGACAAGGGGAGGTCTACATGTTCTCCGAGGTCTCCCAGCTCTTCACAAGCCTGTCAAACTGCCCACCTTATGCAATCTGTTCAACAAAATGTACTGCCCACGAGATATCGCAATGTTATTTTCACTGGCTACACTTGGGGATTTTTGTGAGCATGCTGAACATAATATATACACTTTTCTACTGAGAATCCAGTGTTACCAATGTTTAAGACATGGGTGATAAATGATGTTACCTAATAGGTGGAAATTTTATCCTTGGGTTAATCAAAATCTTGTAGTTCCAGTCCTGCTTGAACTGCTATTGAAATGCTGCTAACCCCATCCTTTCAAACAGCGATTAAATGAAAAATTAAATTTCCCACACTCTTCCATGTGCTGTAATTTACATAGGCGTCAAACATATGCACATATAGTACAGCTACCTCATGCATGCTGAAAACAGAATACGAAATTACCCTTCTCACAAGCAGACAATTAACATGTCTACATTCACTGTGTGAACTGTTAATAGAGGCTAAATGAGGAGGTGAAAGAAGGAGAGGAAGAACATAAGGATAAGAGACATTTTCTAACAAGTTAATTGTTTGCCTTAAAGGGAGCTTTACTCACGGAGATAAGGGTGATGTCTTGTTTAACGATGGGTAACATAGTAATGACTGTGCATTAGTCTCTAAATTAGGAAACCTGGCCAATCTGAGCCTCACAACAGGGAAGGCAGTTAAAGTCCCTACAAAGCCCCAGTGACTCAAATATACAACAAAAACAGTCTTAAAAATAAAATGAGTGCCCACGCATGCCCTCCAGCACAATTGTACCCGATGCAGCTGTGATATGCTGGACAGGCAAACACTAAGTAGATATTAAAATGCAAGTGAGCTAAAATGTTGGTTAGCTCCAAGTTTTAAAAACATGCAGATTTTTTTTTTAAAGTAAACTCGACATGTGCAAATGAAGACACACTCAAGTGTATCTCGAATAAATGCGTGTGCATGTAGACATGTTTAATATGCACATGCATGTATTTGAGACACACCTGACAGTGGGGAGGAAAATGTGTGAATATTTTAGATTTCTAGACCCTTCACCCCCTTTGATGCATTATAAAGAAATCTGTTTTCTCCTGACAGCAACAAAGCAAAACTTACATCAGCAAAACCCACTGCAAGTCCTCATCGAAGATGCCTCTCTAGAATGACCTGCTCATGCTTTTATTTATTTAATTTGCTAAGCATAGAGAGTGAAGAGAGATAGAGGAGACAGAGGTTTGGGCTGTTATGCATCCGAAGCTGTGAACCAGACTTGAACTTCCCACACTGTGAGCTCTAAGCTCCCTGACACAAGCAACCAGAGCACAGAGTACTTTATATACAGTAATAAATAATTACTGAGCTCTGCAACATACACTATACATTAATAAATACCTTGAAAATCAGGGTTGAGATCTTGGCATATCACCTTGTTAGTATTCGAGGTAAAACCACAGTCAGCACAGGCTTTATAAAAATCCAGAGGGAAACAGTGGAGAACAAACCTTAAAAAATGTAAAAATCGGCTTGGAAAAAGCTGTGCAAAGTCTAAATTGGAGCCAGTTTATATTTTAATAACCTTGACAAAATTAAATGCTCCCTGTTTTAAACATATTCTATAAATAATGTAACTTGACAGGGACACTTGGATTTAATAATGATTGTTTTTTGTAAAGAAACATAAAATAAGTTTTAGGCTTTCTTGTGCATGAATATTCTATAATATCAGCTAAGAACATGTGTTTTTATACATAGTACAGGAACCACACACACACATGTTCCCTACGATAAATCTTTTATCACTGCTCATGTTGGAGCCAGAATGGGTACAAGTACAGTACACAGGTTTTTTCTATTTAGAGAAGGTGTCTTGCAACTGGTGTAAAAATCTCAAGTAAAAATCTCAAGGCTCTAAGAAGAGGGATGGAAATTAATGCTAAATACTATAATACACATACAGTACAGTAGTATGCTTATTATTTATTGTTTATGGTCAGAGTGAGAGTATATTATTATATTTTTTTATATCTGTTAATGGTTATAATCTTCTATATTCATTTATGAACCGATTATTTTGGCTTGGCATTTGTGTTTTAAAAGTTTCAACAACTGGTTACAATCTTCCCAGTACTTTAAATTATAGATCTCACGTTTTCTTTCTCAGGTTTTGCAATCTCATTGTACAGTGCTACTCATCTAATCTGCTCGCACAGCACAAACGTACATATTTGTCTATTTTTTAGACCCATCCCATCGCTAACCTTTGCCTTAATTTCGCAACCTCATTTCCCACTTGCAGAGCTCAACAATAATAGAGAAGCCTCAAGCTATAATATAAAGTGTGTGTGTGTGTATACGTAGGTCAAGAAGCAGCCAAGTGAGATAATGGGACTATTGTATGAATCTACAAATGTGATACTTTAATGTCCCCAAGAGCTGGCCTACAGTGAACCTGCTGTGGACAAGAAAATGACAAAGAGAGGCTGAAATATTCTGTGTGTGTTCCTCTGTCCGTGTGTTTGTCCATAGGCATTTGTGTAAATGAGGCGGTGATTACAGCTTATTTCTTTTAATGATTATGTCAGAGTTATGTCATTCTCGAAACCCAGGTTGCCAAAATACAGTGCCATACACAACTTGTCTGGCTAAAAACATTTAGACACACTAGCTTCTGGAGACCTTTGTACACTCAGTGCAATTTCCATTTCAGTGACATTTTGATGAACAGGCCATGTAAGTAGGACTCTGAGCAAAAATCAAAGCCTTTGTTCCCATACAAAACATTTTTGTTCAACCTCAGAGGCTGTTATTTTTGAAGTAGTTATACTGTACTTTTCCAGTTATTGACATTAAGGTGTCACTTGAAAAATGCAAAACTAAAAACGCATCATACTAATGCTGTCAAGACAATTCTTTTGGAGAAAACTAAACTCTTTGAGCTCTGTGGGTGAGCTATCGGAAAGGGCGCCTGTTCTTCTCATCTGTCCTTACATCTCGTGCTAAATATTTTAAAGGTGTTTTTGTTAGACCTCAACAGAGGCATCAAAATCTATCATGAACTTCTTTTTGTTTTACTGAGCTCCAGTTCTCCTGTGTCACAACTGCATATGTCTCAAATATTCTTTTTATCCTGTTATTGTTGCTTTTCTCCCTCTTTCACTCCCTGTTTTATGTGCAGACAAAGTGCAAGCTCCTGTTGGCTCGGGCATGAATTGTTAAAAGGCTAATCTTGGCCAGGGGAAAGAGTGTTACAAAGAGCATCCAGACAGAGATGAGGCAACGTCACACATGAGCGGACATGCATACACACACGCTTACACTTGCCCTTGTATAATGCGGTATAACACGAACATCCACTATAACACGAACATCCTTACCTTGGGGTTTGCATTACAAAATATTTTAGTTAAAACTATGGAGCCAATTTTAAAAAAAGAAATTTGGCAACAAGATAATTTTATAAAGAACGACACATTAGTGATTTACAGTTAGATCTTCCTAATGTGACAGGTATTGAAGCCAGTAAGTGACATGCACAAAGATTATAATTAAATATTATGATTAAATATTTATTGATCTTCACATTGTGTGTACTGCAGTGGGCTTTTATGAAACATTTAAAACATTTAATATTCAGTGTGAAGTAGTCTACTGTTGTTTTCTTTCCTCAAGGTGGGTGGGTGTTAGCATTCGCATCACACCTTGGGACGAAACACTTGATCGGTGGCCCATGATGATGCTGTATTGTCAATCCATCTGCTGTTATGTTGTATAGGACTTCTAGCTGGGCCACACACATTGACCTGGCACACAGCAAGAAGCCCTTTCCTTTCTCCACAGCAAGCTGCCTTTCTGTGTGTTGCACTGACATGTTCATACACTTACAACTTTCAAATCGAAATACAAAATACCCAAGCAAAGAATGAAGAACAAAATATTTAGCAATATCTTCATGTACAGTGCATATACTGTTTAACATACTGTATAGAGCCATATTCAGCCACATACAACACAAATTTGCGCACAGTCAAAGCTTATCTGCAGAGCAAGGTGGAGTAATCGAGAGAAAGCGAAGGGGAAATCTGTTCTATGACCAAGTGAGAGGTCCTTGAAGGGTTTATCTGTCTCTGCCTAACCTGAATTATATACCCTTACATAAGAGACCAGGTGGGAGGTTTAAGGACAGATGGAGAGTGCTGGCAAAGGGAGGCCTTGGAAAGAAATATATAGGAGACTCAAAAGAAACACTCAGAGTTGCTGAAGGGCACAACAAGCAGAGAACCAGAGAGAATACACATCACAGCATGTAGAGCTGACAGACACACAGACAAATGCAAAACATTCTGTACATGCAAGAACATTAGATTTACTAGGAGTGACAGTGTAAGCCTTGTAAGTAACTTTCTTTGTCGGTGTGTCTGTAAATGCTGTGTTGATGCACAGAGTAGAACAACTGACTGGCTGTCTGACCACACGAGTACTTTTCTCTCAATCTTTTTTCTTTCCATTTCCCACAAGAGTGGGAAGAGAAGACAGAAAACAGTGATAACCCACCTGCTGAGGTACATCACAGTGGGTAGGAAAATGCTATTTCTAAACCATCTGTGACCAGGATTTGAGACCGATTGCTGATTATATCCGCTTCGTTTCTGACTAGAAAATTAACATGTAAGAGGGTGCATTGTGGTCCTTGTATGTGTGCATGTCTTTATGTATACATGCATTTGTGAGCGTATTTTTATTCATCTTTGTGTGCAGTATAATTTAAGACAGCCTGTCATGTTGGTCCTCTAGATTTACATCAACCCTGGGCATATTTAAGTGGGTGTTTGAAATCATCTGACAGTTAAAATTCAGTTTTATCTCTCTCACTTTTACATTGCCACTGAAGTAACTGGGGCACACCCTTAAAACAAAACAGCTGCCATCACTCAGTGTGTTAAATTATACACCAGTCACTATTGTCCCTTTAATTGCAATCATTATGTTCCTTGTGGATGTGTCCAAGTGTTAATTTTTTTGTCATTCTGTAGAGCTCAGAGTATATTTTCTCGCCATTACCAGCATTGGGAGCTTATTTGTAGTAAAAAAGGAAAAAGCTGGAGAGCTGGACCTGCTCATCTTTGTCACGCTCAGAGGTGTTAAGATGGATCACTATTTCTAATGATTAATGAAAATTAATGTTTAATCAGTGTGTAAAATTGCCAAAACTATGTCAGACTCCCCAGGTTTCTCTGGATCCCCTGCCAAATCTGGCCAGTGATGACATGTCTTAGCATAGCGTCATTCTGTTGGCTGCCTAAGTGGTATCCAGCAAATTATGTGGGCTGCATAGATAATTGGAAATTTTGGGGGGAGAAATCCTTTAGGTGGTGCAGGTCTCCTCTTTGAACTATGGCTGACAGCATAACAACCCCGAGTGGAGCACAGAGATCCGGTCCCACATGACTCTCTAGTGTCATTATAGCTGTAACCCCCCAAACCTCCAAAACCTGTGTCTGCTCCTCATCCACTAACTAACATAAGTCAAAAATTAACACAAGAGGAGTTAACCCTAAGAACCTAAGAAAAATTAAGGCTACTCCTCTTGAAGAGCAAAACCCTCAAACAATCAAATGTGGGCGATTAAGCATCAGATTTGTCTTTTCTAAATCTGTTAGTAAAATGTCTTGATGTGAGACCATTAATTTTAATTATTTTGTCTTGCTGTAAATTGGCCGCAGCAGGAAGAATATGAGTCAACACCACCCCCCAGTCATATTAATTATCACGTTTCTAGAAGCACAGGCTGAGGTGCAGGTGCAGCAGCAATCTTTTACCAAAGCTTATTGATCAACTCTTGACCTCTAGACCTAAAACATATTTTAGTCTTGCACACCCAACCCGGAAAACTCAAAAACTAGTTTTTATTGTTGTTGTATACCATTTGCTGCTCCTTTACTCAGATATGTTGTTACTGAACTTCCAGACTCTCTGTCTGATTTACTGCTTTGGACAGATAAAGTAATTATAGTGGGTGGCTTTCGATCTCAGAGTACAGCTCTAAAATTTACATAAGTAGAACAGGAGGCACAGCCATTAGCTTTCAAGCTTCTCTCCTAAGAATCTACTGTAGCTCCCAGTTCAGACACTTATCGACTTTTAAGACTTGATTTAAACATTACTCTTTGATAAAGCTTATAGAGCTGACTCAGTGACACTGAACTAGCAGTTAGCTATGCTGCTATGGACCTGAGCCTCTCTTTCACATATGAACTCCAAACAATGTCTGGAGATTTAATCTCCAGGGACTGTGTTTCACACAGGTAACACACAGTGGAGGGATCCTCTAGCAGGATACCGCCCAGATAATCTTGGAAGTGTCTCAGTCAGACGTTTGAGTTCTCACATACACCACCTCTGGGTAAAATCCAGTCCTTGTGTGAAAGAGGACTCCCCTGATGCACTTTGGTTCTTCCCTTATCTCTCTCCCCTCGCATTTATATAGCCTCTTACACACATGCTTAAGAATCCTGAAATTCTCCAGACCTTATCCACAGGTGATAGAGATTATCCAATGCATTGCAATAATTTTCTGTCTTCTTACTCCCGTAGTGTTGCTAGTGTACTTTTGTGGAGGAATCCCCAGCTCTGGAGCTGTGTGTTTCCAGTGTCCATTTACTGGCCCTATCAACATACCCACTGTTTGTGGTTTCTTGCTCCTCTTTCTTCTCCCTCTTCACTTTTCACTCACCCCAACTGGTCAAGGCAGATGGTGGCCCACCCTGAGCCTGGTTCTGTCAAAGGTCAAAATGGTTTTGCAGTTTTTCCTCTTTCCTATTGGCTCTAAATATAATTTGCAAAAAAGGCATTTTGTTAAGCGCAATCTCTCTTAGTTACTGTTGCTACGCTTGTTCAGACTTATTTTCTTGCACAGTATCCAGTTTACAGTGTTAGTGGGAGGCAGATTTACCACTCATAATTGTTAATTTTTCAAAAAAAAGCAGGCTTTCCATTTCAAGCCAGCATCCATCAGATTTACAGGTTGAAATGACAAATGTTGTTGGTGGGTGTTCACAAATAGCTACATGGCTAATTAAAAACTAAACTTATCTCAGTGAATTGATTAAAAATGGCATCTCCAAATGATTTCTTCAGTGCTTCCTGCTGACTCATTAAAACCTGACACAGACAGGGGAAGATCTCAAGCAAAATAACGGTGTATTATTCCAGAACATTTTCACAGAGCTGGCCACTATGGTTTTGAAAAGACCATAAAAAGACAGTTCTACACATTATTTTAAATTACATTAAGGTAATCTGGATTTAAACTTTACATGTGCGTGAAGTCCAAATCTCAAACAATGTTACAGCTGAAAGCTTTATAGCATTTAGTCTACATACTGTCTTTTATCAAGATCCTAGTATTTTACATTTTAACTGTCAATAATCTTTTAATAACTATGAAAAATGCTGTCATTCCGAGAGTAGAGGCTAGAGCTTCTCCATGTCTGCAGTCTGTAATCCCTGTGAATCATCCATACCTCCACCACAACCAGCACCAATTGGCAAACTCCCAGATAGTGTGGGGGCTTGTCTTACTTTCCTACATTATTATCATTATCTGTAATGTGCTCTTCAGTTTAACTCCATCTTTTTAATTCTTCCTTTTACCAGTGTTCTCTAATGTACACTTTTCACGCACACTCTTTTCACTCACCCACTCTCCTTCACCCATTTTCGGCTGCACTGCTCTCTTCTTCCTCTTTTCTTTACTCTGCCACCCATGTTCCCAGTTCATTGTTCATCTCATCTTTTAATTTTGAGCCCTATTTTACCTCTCTCTCTTTTTCTTCTATCCAGCAATCTCCTCTACCTTCCCTCTCTCTACTTCTTTCAGTTCTTTGTCACTCCTCTTCTCCCTATTGTACGTCTCATCTCGCTCTCTTTCTCTGGCACTCTGCAACACCCTGAAACCCAAAGCATCTTTGCTCTTCGGCTGTTCCTCGTAATCTGACTAAAGCAAGATGATCCTAGTGTAAAGATTGCTTGGAAACAAGTACAAAAGAGGGGAAGACAACATGCTCACAGCTTGCCATCAACACTTGTTAAGCTCAGCAAGTCCTTCAAACTAATGCATATATATATCCTTTGTCCTTACTCTCTCGTACGACTACCAAGACGATTTGTTTATTACAACCACCTCCTGGCAAACTTTTTGGTGTAAATATGAGGTGACAGTGTTATGTTCCCTCCAGCCGCTATGTGTTTCCCCAACAGTAAAAACACTTATATTGAAAATTTTCCTCTGCTTGACAGAACCTCAGAATCTCAGATTTTATAGGACAATCTCAATAAGCTGGGTGAACAAGAGCACACACAAAAAAGAAACCAGCAAGAGAAAAATATGGAGAAGAGAAAAGGAAAGCATGAGAGTAAAACATAACTATGTCACTGATGGCTAACATGCTTGTGCCCCTGAAGACTACATGGCTAAAATATGTGTGTATTTGGATATTTGTGGCCGTGCACCAAAGACTCAACATTTAAGAAACTGTACGTATGCATAAGTTATGCAACAGTGTTGACATGCTATACAAATTCAAGATTTTCATATAGTCCACAGATCTCATTATTTTCCATGTCCCTTGCAACAATCAGAATAAAAATGTGGAGTCAGTCAAGTTTACAATGTGATCATTAATTCTTATAAAAATCAAACTGCGCTCTGTCTTTGACTTTATCATTTGGCAGCACAGATTCTCTCATTTCTTAAACAAAATCCATATTTAAAGACAGTAACACCATCATTCCTATTCCTAACTTTCTTTAGTGTCTTCAAAGCGATAGTGACCTCCTTAAAAATGAACATTCAACAAATTAAGGCATGTCTGTGTACACGGTTTCTGAGTTTACATGATAAGGGAGAAACAGACTACTTAGCCAGCTAACTGCATTTTGATTTTGAGAGATGGAGGTGCGTGGAGAAATGGATGCATACATACACACAGAAGCCCCTGGATAAATGTCAACATAGAATTGAAATGTTTTCACTCTGCAGCAATAGTGTCACTTACAGTAAATTTTTAAAGTACCTAGCACACGCAAATATTTGGCTAAACATAAAAAATATAAGAATCTTCTGGGCTGCAGCTCTAACGGTGTGTGAGAATATACCAATAATAACAGGACCCATTTAAACAACCAGACCTCCAGATAAAGTTTTCAGTGATTTATTAGTGAATTAGGTGCAGGGAGTGAAGAACCTCAAGGGAAGATGCTCAACGGGGAATCTGGGAAAACAGGAGAGACAGATTAATGCCAGATCTAATAATATTCAATATAATGCACAGAGAGAAAACTGGGGCTTACTGGGGAGGTGATGCGAGCCAGGGTAGAGATGAGAGGCCTGGTAGTGAGTGTGCGGCGTGGCTGTGCGACTGGGCCCGAAGAAATGGTGAGAGCAGGGGAAGAGGAAGACAGCAGAGATTCTCAGTATTCCCCTAGTACTCATCACCGAAGTACGATGAACCAAATCCTTTCCAAAGCAGAACAGGGTCCAATCAGCCAGAGTGCAAAGAATAAGGGAAGGCGAGTCCAGGTCCGCTACCAATGAAATCAAAGTAACTCTAGCAGGGGCAGAGGCTATAATGGAGGTTCATGATCCAAAAACAGGTAATTTAACAAGGTCCGGTTAGAGTTAGATAGGGGCTGAGGTGATGAGGCAGGTCCGAGATCCGACAGGTCAGTACAAGAGATCAGGTCAAAACACGATATCCAAATTGCTGGAGAGTTAACCAATGTGGGCAGACATTCTGCCGATTGTGACAGGAAGACAGGCTGCTTAAGTAGAGAGGGGAGAGCACAGGTAAAAGCAATAGCATTGATTGCGGAGGTAAAACTAGAGATATTGAGAAGGGGTGAGAACAGTGCTGACGTCAAAATTCAAGCCAAAAAGCGCAAGTAGAGCCGGAAACCACAACAGTAGCCTGCTAAATGTCACATCTCAGAAACTTCTGCTACCTTTTTTGTTACATTATTACTCATATATTCCTTATCTGATTGAATAGACATCATGCTAATTATCATTTTAGAAATGTCAGCATAACGCTTTTCTCCAGCAGGAGAATTTATGCTTTATGCTGATTTGGTTGTAATGAGAACTCTATCAATGGCTCTTTGTTTAATAAAGCTGAATACTTACATTTGCATGTAATGATTAGAACTGCAGCACTAATGAACCTTCAAGAGTAAGTGCATTAACTATTTCTACAGTCCTCTCAGCAATAATGCATAAAAAAAAAAAGAAATCAGCATCAATAACTGAGTTTGCCTGTAGCTTTAGCCATCAGAGACAGTGTAGCCAACAACTGTACAATATTTCAACAGTCCAGGCCTCACTCATTAAATCAGCACAAAAGACTAATCACATCTGCAGCGCTTTGATTTACATGTAATTAAAGTTTCATGTGAACCCAGATAAACCAGACAGGGGGACAGTAGAGGATAGTAGAGGGAAGGATTAAGGCTATGGGGTATGAAGGACAGGAAATCAAGGAAAAGATGAGCCACCAACATAGAGGAGAGCAGATGTGTACAGCTACCACGTGTAAAATAATGAAAAAGAAAAAAGAAAGGTGGGGACAGAGGAAAAAGCAGCAGGAGAGTAGACAGGGAGGAGGAGAGAGGCAAGCCATCATTTGGTAGGAGAAATGATGACACCGCACATCAATCTCAGTGGCAGGTGCCTGCTGTTGCTTCTTTACAGAGGTCACAAACTAACAGAAACAGAGCGCTCAGCACCAGCATTACACTTTGATAATACCACGCTGAGCCAGGCTTCTGGAGCAGAGATTGTAAAAAAAGGCTACTGATAGTCTTATCTAAAAATATTACTGCCAATAAAAAAATAGAGGGCTTTAATCACACATCCACAAATAGTCCATAACTTTGCTCTATTTTTGTCTCAGTTGGGGTTGCAGAATTATGTAAGTTTGTCTTTTTTGTTTGTGATCAGTATTATTAGCACAGCAAATTTTTATTTGATTTTTTAATTTGTTTATATTATAAATTATTCAAACTAATCTTGTATTCTTTGACCATTATATTAAAGGATTATTCAATACTGACACAATAGTAATATGCTAAAAAAATAATCTGCTTAATCGGATAAATTGTCCTTTATTGGTTTAATATTCCAGTGATCTTTAGTCTTTACCTTTCTTCTCTTCAGATGTGTAGTTTAGTTGTAACTATATAGTCTCAGCTAAATGTGATGCAGCATTTTGGTTATGTAATATTACGCTTAGTAAATCAGTAACCGTAGCCTGCAGCCACTTGATATTTCCATGTGAAAGCACTTCTCCAAAAGAAGGTAATGTGACAGATGTATCGTGACAAGGAACAAACTGATAAGTACAAAGCAAAGCAGCCAAGAACTAGAACACGTAAGACTTATACAACAATAAGCGACAGCATATAACTCAAATAATTGATCACAATGATGCAATTATCATAATCACACAATAAGCATGAACTATGGTGGGTGTGTCAGCATGGAATCATTAACACATCACCCAATTGCACACAAAAGGTTTCCTGGCGGGTTATATGCAAGGTTGGGTAGTAAATAACACCATGAAAATAACAGGGGCGATGGGGAATGAAAGCGAGTAGAGGGGGATGGTGCAATAATAATGAAAGCAATAAAAGGAGACCCATTTTCACAGATGTGATCTGTGGCTCAGTTAAGGCAATGTGTGTATGTTCGTGTCTGTGCGTGAGAGAGAGGAAGATTTTCTGTGTATGTTCCCACTGAGCTCTCAGATGAGTTAAAATGAGTCACATCATCTTATCAATCACCCACTTACAGTAAAGCTATCCATTGCTTTTTTGTGTGTATTTGTGTTTGCACGAGTATGTGTACAGTGGTTGGGGCCAGAATGAAGCCAACATTGATACTGCAAAGCAGCCGCACGCATTTTCACCCACTGAGTAACTTTATATACTTGGCATTATAGAACTGTAGCCATATCTCTCACAATATCTGCATTCTTGCAAAGTTATCATATAGAAAATATACAGTAGACACATACACACTTAGAAAGGCAGACAGTATACAATACTGACTCAAAGTGAAAGAAAGGCATAGACTATATTTTTGTCATCAGTTTGACAGTAGTTAATGACATCAACATACATCTGGTCTTTTGCTTCTATTGAAAAGATACAGCTGGCTCAGTTGTTCATCGATGCACAGCTTCTTTCAGATAGATCAACAGCTGGATGTGCCCCAGGGAATATGCATGCACTCCACCCCGACACCCCCAAAAGCTCTCTTTCCATTATTTTAACACATGCAAGTATGAACACAGATGCCCACATTATCGCCTTTATATTTACTGCTATACACATCAATTTCCCTGAAAATACTAGAGTGCTGCATGATAAACTCTTCACTACAACTCTGTGTTTCTCTTGCCACCCCCCCCCACACACACTCACACACACACGCACGCACAACTGAACTTTACTGCCTATAAAAAGCGAATATTTTTAAGATCAATATTATGTTTTTATGTTGGCTATAGATACAACACGTGTAGAGTACATAGGTCATGGACAGGTCATCCTTAAAAATGCAATTAAAAAAATTAATGGACAAGGAGAAGGTTTATTTCAAACACAACCTGTCCCACACAGACACTTGTCTGAACCGTATACACAGATCAACACTCCCAATCCCAAAAGATAAAAAAAAAAAAAAAACTTACAAGAGTTCCTTTGGCTCCCGTCTGTTGCTGCAGGTGATGTGGACATCCCAGCAGGATGCTTTTTGCCCTCACAAGATAACCAAATGGGACAGATGGGGAGGCAGACAAAACAATGATAGTACACCAAAAACTCCACCAATCACAACAACACCTGCCCACCACACATCCTTGCGCTGTCTGTCACTCTGCACACATGCTCCTCCATACATAAGATGCTCCAGAGATGCTCACACAACACACAATATCATGTAGATCAACAAGCACTCTTACACACACTCGAATGCTGGGCGTTCTCAAGGAGGCGGCATCCAAGGAACACAAACGTGCATTTATGGATCGGCGATGCACCAGTGTCTAGCTCTGGTGTGGAGACTGCTGAGGCTGACAGTGGGGGGGGGGAGAGAGAGAGAGAGCGAGAGAGAGAGCGAGAAGGGGGGGAGAGAGAGAGAGAGAGAGAGAGAGAGAGAGAGAGGAGCATACCACTGGCTGCTGCCAAGCAAGAGAGGGGTGGTACTAAAGGGAAGAAGACACGATAAAGAGGGGGTGGGTATGTGTGCATAAGGAGGGAGAGAAATAAGGAGCATAGATCATTTAGGTTGTGTGTCTGTGCACGCTTCTATAACCCATGAATATTTGCCTCTGACCTTTGAGAAAAAGGAATGCCTCTTAAACTACTCTGCATCTTTTTTGTAAATGTGGCACAGTAGCTGTAAGAATTATTTTTATAAAAAGGGATGAGGAGTGAATACAGAGTACAGATAGTAACAAAACATAATCACTTACAAAACAATTTTTTCACTTTTATTATGCGTGCGTACACTCACACTTGCTCTTACACACAAATCCCACTGTCAAAAGTGAGACACACTTAGGCCCACACCCACTCTGTCTACCTCCACTGCCTGAGGGGTGGGCATAATAATCCTCCTCATTAGCATGATGCTGTGTAGAGCAGAGTTCCACCTATCTCTGTCTCCTTCTCTCATGTCCTTTAGTATCTCTCCCCTCGTCTTCTACACTGAATGTTAAGTGCAATTGATGAAAACAACTGAACACACAATTTTGCTGGTATGGCTACTGCAACCATGTTATTCAATTGGAAGGATTTCCAAAATTAAATAACCACTGCTTGCTGACAGATCAGAGCAGAAGGGAACTATTAACTATATAAAAACTATTAACTATAAAAATATTACCTGAAACTAGGCGCAAAAGGATTAATTTTGATTAAACCTCAAAATTTGGTAGTGAGTCATCCTGAAGAGAAACGAAACCCTCAAGCTTAAACATAACCACACACATACATTTCGACCTAAGGTTTCAACTTCATGACACATCGTAGCCCTCGATGCTCGAGGGATCGTTATGCAGGAAAAGTAACATCAGCAGCTGCAATCAATAGCATTTGGATACAGCTGCACGTGTCACACTGCAGGGAACTCAACAAAAATATCACAAGCTTCTTAATTAGCTATGGTGATTATATCTGCAACCCAGAGTGGGCTGGGGGAGGGGTGGAGTGCATTGGCTGGACTTTAGCATAGACTGCTGGACAAAGACACAAAGCAGTTCTTGAAAACAAATTATTAAAGAGGTATTTTGAGTTCTTAGTTCACAGAAGAAGCAGCTTCACGGGCAAAGAGTCATGCAAGGACACACTTTATTGTATTCTTACAACTGACAATGGTAAATTCTACAGAGATTTTAAAAGGCATGGCCTACAGTGTTGTAGATGTATTATTCCATCCCATCATTTTTTGCAAATCTGCCCAAACTCTGTCAGGTTGCACGGGGAGTGTGAGTGAAAAGTGCTTTTCATGTCTAGCCACAAATTTTCAATTGTACTGAGGCTGGGGCTCTGACTTGAATGCTTAATTTTGGTCTCTTAAGACCATTAAACCATCAGTTGATTTCAGAGTCTCCCAAACTTATATGTAGTGAGATTTAAAAATAGTATTCCTGTTGCTACTCTCCTATACATGTACAAGTGGGGAAATTCTTTGTCTTTATACTATAGTTTCTTGGCATTAAGCCGATTCCCCAGTAACTGGACCATTCAGATACAGGTGTATGTAATACAGTAAACAGGGCACTAATGCACCTATGCAATTAATTATTTTCTTGTGGTGTGGTTAGCGCTGCCACCTGGAAGTTAGCAGGTCTTCGGTTCGAATCTCTGGGCAGCTGCGGTCTTTATGTGTGGAGTTTGCATGTTCTCCCCATGGAAACATGGGTTTCCTTTGGGTACTCATGTAGGTTAGGTTTATTGTTGACTAAATTGCCGGTACGCATGAATGTGAATGGTTGTCTGCCTGTGTATGCCTCTCTGTGTTGACCCTGAGATATACTGTTGACCTGTCCAGTGTGGACCCCATTCTTGCCCAGTGACAGCTGGGATAGGCTTCAGCCCCTCTTCGACCATGAACAGGATAAGGGGATATTTTTAATTAATTCAGATTAGTTTGAAGAAATGTTATTGACTTTGAAAGAGACAGTATTTCATGAAATACAGAAAAAAACTCACCCATGATTCAGTGTTGTAAAATGTCAAAAATAAAAAGGTGAAATCTTCCAAGGTGGTGAATTTTATTTAAAACATTTTTGTCACTGTACACTGCCTGGCTCTCACTATGAATTTGTTATGAGTTTTGCTTTACAAAGACTGATATGCGAAAAATGGCAGCATAAACCCAAGACATTCCTAACCGTTGACTAATATAATAAAGATAAATGATATTCGTGGATGTCCAAAAAAGAAATGGGTGGCAAACATCTGATTCATCAGCCATGCTATTGGAGCTAAAATACTTGCTAATCTAATAACTACTTTCATTGGACTCATCAAACAATTGTATTTCCCACATCAAAACACAGCAGCTGGTGAGCGATCGAATTAGAATAACTGGGATCACTATTAGGAATAAAGAAAGTATTTTTCTAGACTAGACAGCAGTGGTGCAGTATGTTTAGACTGCAAGATAATTTTAAGCTGTCTGACAATTATGAGTAGAGAGAGGCTAATTCCCCAGGAGAGTAAGCTTTTATATTTGGTTACCAAGTGGTCTAAGATTCATAGTACCCTCTTGTATATTCTACCATATGTAACTGTTTACAATGCACCTGCTCTTTCCAAAAGTACAAAAGAAAGTGAAAGTAACAAAGCCGATCAAAATGGTTAAGAAGCTCTGAAAGGTGTAAACATTTCCACAACCACATTTTTGTGCTTTCATCCAGGACTGTGAGGATGTTTGTTTGCGCATTTGGAACTAGACAACATTTGGTGGTGTGAAAATGTGTGGGTGTGAACTTCACTATGAACTTCACTGCATAGTAAACTAGATGTAACCAAGTTGTGTATATGGTGTGGGAGCTATGAAGTTAAATTTGTGACTTATGCAACTGAATTTTGGTGATGTTGGCTGTGTTACAGTCCTTATTGTGCCTTTGTAGTTCATTTGTTAGAGGAGAGATGGGCCAAATGCCATAATATTTTTCTTTGCAACCAAACAAAAGATAAACAAAATTATTAGAAAACATATTAGTTTTTTTTTTTTTTTTTTTAATCAGAGAGCAATGTTTCAGAGTTGCATAGGGCATTCCAGGGCCGAACAATAATTATTTTCCTTCTCAATGATGACTTGTTATTTCTGATTTGTAATGTCAGTATCTTTAATTCAGAGAGATGCTATGAACAAGTTATTAAACAGCTTTGTTTGGCATTTAATGAGATTTTCTAGCAAACAACTATACTACCACCAGCATACAAAGTAGAAACCAGTGAAATTCATGCATGCTGACCCACACAAAGAAAGAGAATATTAAGATAGGAAAGCAATTAAGTATTTTCTCCTCCCCTCTAACATTTTCTGTGCATCAACTTTTTTTGCCAATACACATACACAAAACTTCATCATTTAAGCCCTATTATATTTTTTAATGCCTGTTCAGTCAAGTCTTTGTTAAACACGTTTTCTGCTTGACACTTAACCAACCATTACCAAAGCTTACAAACATGCCTCAATTGACAAAAACTGTCAAGTGTAGTGAGAGAATGAACAGAATGACAGATGAAAATGAGAGCAAAGACACAAAAATACAGTTGCCTTGGAAACTGACTTTTTGCAGTCCAGTCTTATGTAATCTATGGAGAGACTTGCCAAATTCTGCAGGCCATCCATAAACTTTGCTGCTCTTTTGTCCAAAAGCCTAACTTTGCTGAAAGAGTGGTGTTCACATTTGCCATAATACTGAAGTTGCATAAATTCCTGAGGAGCTGGTCTCATCTACTATTTCAACAAGCAGAAATAAATAAACACAGAAGAAAAAAAGCATCTCACAAAATACTTAGTAATATACTTAGTAGTATAATAATACTAGTAAGCATAGTTAAAATATGATTAATTGAAAGTCCATTATCTTTGTATTTTTACAAAACACAGACAAAATGCGGTGCATTAACCGCCACAAATGACTCATGTAAGTGGGATTTACTTAGGAGTCCTCTAACTCTAACATAACCACAAAGATGACAGCCAGCAAGTGTGTAGCATGTTCTTTGCTTGTGTGAGGCGAGAAAGCAGAAGACCTGGGACTATGCATAAAAATGGTAAGCAAGGTTTGCAAGAGTTTAAGCAAGGATATTACTTATAATTTACAATTTATACTGAAGTTGGTAATAACCAACTGGACCGACACTGAGTCAACAAGCTGAACGAAGCTAAAAAGGTGCTGACGGCCTTATTGTGATTTACTGCAAAAAGCAACAGACTGGAGAGAGATCATTTAAATCTATCAACAACACATTACCTTTGGTATTCTTTGTTGGCGAGGTTGTATGTCTTGTCCACTGTCATGTGAATCGCTGAATTTTAAATGTTTATGTTTTAAATGAGAAACTAGTAAAACTGGGTTTCTTTATATAGCCACTGAAAAAAGAGGTAATTCTCAGTTATTTCTGTGTTGGGGGGCAGAACTGTAGATATTCTTGAACTCGTGTGATCTCCACACCCAGCTGTTTTCTAGTTTCTACAACCTTAACAAAATTGTTTCGCCAATATTGACAAGCAGTTCATTAATAACTGGATTTTGCAGCTGCCTGTGTGGGTGGTATTTCATCTAGTCGGAAGAGGGGTCATACTGCAATTACAGAAGGTATGAATCAGAATATTTTATGGCAGCAAATCTTATCAAATCTTCTTGGTATCTTTGTACCATCAAAATCAAGCAAATACACTGCTAAAATATTCTATTATTCTGTTAAAAGTCAGAAAAAAACATTTCACCTCTTGCCTAGGTGATAGTCAGGAGACATCCACGTATTTTACTGTATGCGGATAAGTAAATAACGTATAAGAAGATGTCGCCCTCCATAATTGGAGAGTCACATTTTATTACCAGCTGTGTCACTTTGTTTTTTGACATACAGTAGGTGAATGACTGAATGCTGTAAGGAAATGAATACTTTCAGTTTCATTAGCGTGTAAGATTGTTGAAATGTTGAATAATGTAGATAATGGAAAATCACAGCCTAGTGAAACCCTTAGGCAGGATCACAAATTTCTATCAAGTTGTGGTTACAGTAAGTCAATTCACTGGTGTCTGAAATGTTGTAAACACTGTTGTACCCAGAGACCCTGGCTTTGGCAGGCATGGGACTTCTAATTCTTCACCTAATATTTATAATTTTCCTTTTTTTCTGGATCACATTTGAGAACTAAATGGTGATCTTCCTTTCTAAAGTTTTTAAAAAGGATAGAAAAGAGTCACACCTGGATGTCCTTGGAGGACAGCAAGCACCAAATTCTCCCTGCAATGTTTGTGCCCAATGCCTGGTCTCTCCTTATTCGTCAACAAGGTAGCTAGACACAGATGCATAACTGCTGACTTTATGAGCCCGTTCTAATACAGAGAGATGAAATACACCATAACAAGAGTCACTCGTCCCATTATGTGTAATCCAGATATAGCACTCAAGTTCCCCTCTTGTTAAGAGACAACTGTAGAAGCCATAATTAGCCATTATAGCTGTATGTGTTTTAGAAGGTAACAAAATGATTCACAGAGTGACCTGCCTACTTTGCCTAATTGAAGAGACACTTTAGACTCTATGTAAAATTCTGTACATTTTAAAGTTCCAACAGAGACTCATAGACATCATGTGCAGGAGGGTTAGTCTAAACCAGGGGTTCCCACACTTTTTTGGCTCACAAAATTTATTTATGAATATATTGAGAATTCTTTGTATGCACAATATATGTTGGTGTAGCTTGGTGTACCGTACCCAATGCCGCTCCACATTTCTCTTCTTCGGTATAGCGATGACAGACTGGCAGATGAGGTAAACGCACCTCGAAAATGACATAGTGAAAAAAAAGTCCACCTCCGGCTCCGTATGGAAAGGGTAAGTTTTCGTTAAGTTTAAAAGCAATAAATTCTAGTTTTCTAGTTTTGCAGCACTAGGCGCCATTTTATGCATGCGCAGGTAAATCAGAAATTCCAGAAATTTCATAGAGAGGACAGATGATGGGCTGATGTATACTTTGTTAATTCCATGCGATCTACTCACACTACCTTTGCGATCGACCGGTAGATCGCGATCGACGTATTGGGCACCCCTGGTCTAAACTATCAGGCCTTCTCTGGGGGCTAGAACCAAACTGGATTTCTTTCCCAGGACATCAATAGCAATAAACAAGCTCTCCAGGCACATGGAGGTGAAGAAAGATGTCCAACAAATAAGAGTTATCCACTTTACTATTACCTGTATGACAGAACACAGGCAGATGCCGTGAGGATAAATCCAGTCAGATGAATGAATAAATGAACAAATGTATTGGGCATAATGCCCATTGCCACCTGTGTGCTGTATGTCAAAACCTGTAGTAACAACTTTTCAGCAGATTATTTTCTTCTGCTCCTTCTTTTGTGTTCCGGTCTCTCACTACTGTGTACAAACCCACATTTATGTTGGAGTGTTTCTAAATGTCTTTTCTGCAAGCTGATGAAGGCCAATTCACAAAAAGGTGGGAAGTTGTTGCCAAGCAACTCTACACCTCAGGCAGTCCTCTTTATTTCCCTGTTTCCCCCTATTGGCTTTCACTTTCTTTGGCACCACCACAAAACAAATGCTGTTTTATGGTGGTGCATAGTCCCAGAGTATCTTATTGCCAGTGAAGTCAAATATAAAAAGCCCTATCAGGGGAAATGCATAGAAGGTTGGAAAGGACTGTGGGGACTGGATTCAGGGGAACATAGGCAGGAAAAGCACTGAAGAGAGGGACAGGGGACGGATAAGAGATGTAAATTGAATTTCAGATCAAAAGTCAAGGAAATAACCTTGATAGACCCTTTATAATCGTGTTCAAATTAAACAGAGATGTAAGAATTTCTATACACAATTCAGATTATGTTTAAACACTGATCCACACCAAAGTCTTGTTTATTAAAGTGAAAAAAGATCACATTAAATCCCATTTCCAAGTTTCTGTCATTTTCTACCGTAGCATCTCTCATGACAACATGTCTCTCATCTTGCTATGGTTATGAGCTAGTGACTAGAATGACACACTGTGCAACACCTGTAACCGTTTCTGCCAGTCGCAGTTCAGTAACACACCAGAGAGCAGCTGTGAGGAAAACAAGGAAAGGAAGTGGTACACACAGAGACCCCTGTGCCTGTTCACTTGCATTAAAAAAGAAATGGGGAAAACAAAACTGCTGCAAAAGAAACACACACATTCACAAACATTCAGACATACACTGACTCATGCATGCACTTTTCAAAGTTGTCACAGGCACACGGTGAATGCTTCTGGATTCCACCCGTGGCACCATCTGTTCTTACACTGGCCAATTCAAGGAGACAAAAACTCAGAAATCATTAAGGATGCAATATGGCTCCCATGTTAATCACCAGCCTTCATCATTTCCATTGAAAATGAGCCATTGAGCGACAGCGAATTGGGGACAGTTTGTTATTCACAATCTGTTCATGAAAGCAATATTTTATAGAACATTTTTAGAACTGCAGGAGAGACTCTAAAGACACAAATGCAGTTTTTATATAAGACAAACTTAACAAGATACACCAGGTAGATCGCACAAGCTAAGACGACTTGCATTCTGTTTTCTCACGAACATTTTAGATATACAGTAAGGGACCTCATAGTTTACCAAGTGAGTACTGGCATTAAAGCTTTTTTTAGCTCTAACTAAAAATCTCCATACAAAAGCCTGATGGTGTGGAACCACAAAAACTCAAGCAGAATGTCTTCCTTCCAAGAGCTTAAAATACAATGACCCCAGTGTATCTGTTCAGCTACTTACACGGTAATTACTGACCAGTGCTACTACTGTACCCTTGTTATCACTTACCATTTTTACCATTTCATGTCACAGGGAGGGATTTTTAAAACCAAGCCTTTTTTAATAGGTTTAACGCTTAGGTTTAACCCAGGGAGGTGGCACTGAGTGCCTCGCTCAGGGTCACACCTGGTGGGTAGGCTGGGATTTGATCCCGCTAACTTCTGCATCCTATCCTGCTGCTCTACCCATTGATCTACCAGGCCGCCAATTAAGTTGTCAGGCAAGATTCAGTACTTTGCATCGCATAAGGTTAAAAAATATCACTGTTGACACAATCAGCACAGAGCAAGAAGTGTGATCACAATTAAAATTGATTAACCTATTATATCTCCAGCACAAATGGAGCAGGTGTTTTCTTTCACTGTGCTTTAATTAGTGAACAGGAACATATTTCCTAATATACAGTAATAACACACGGTGTTATAAATACACCTAATTATAAGGCTAAATCCCAATCCACAACAAGATTCCATCCCATGCCCAATTTAACTGTTTTTATACAGTAGATTACACAAAATATTGGGCAGTATCAAAACCATGCATCTATTCTTGTGGCATGAATGCAATGATAGGTTACCTTTGACAAAAAAAAAAAAAAAATGCAGACAAAAACGTTTGTGGGTATAAATTTCGGTTTGTTATAAAAAGCATTCAACCCCCAGACGTTTGCGACCCTCATAGTTTTGCAAGAGTAAATCAAGGTTGATTGAACTTGGCTTTTTTTTAAAACAGATAAACAGATAAAACCTTTAAGAGTTACATGACTCGCTGTTTCATGACACTTTCTTTCATAGAATAGCTCCACCTTGTGTACAAAAAAACTAAATACTTAATGAACTGTTTTTGTTGCAACTTTTTGTGAGACCTCAAACTCTTTCTATACATTACATTTGGTCTAAAGGTAACTGTAGTATTTTATGCCAAATACTGTGTATCAAGAGGACATACTAAACTGTACCCTTGAAAACATTTTTTGAGGTTTTAGGCCGAATCAAAAACGTTACATAGTGCACGATAATTTCAGCTTTTCCACCAGCCCATCAGAAAAATAATGACCTGCTTTGACAAACTTAAGCAATTTCCCTGAAAGAGTAAAAATGAGGTTGAAGTTGGTGACATGCCCAAAGCAGTTTGAGACTAGATCACAAAGCAGAATGAATGTTTGCTTTTGCCTGTTATGGCTTGGCATTATGGCAAAGTTGCCTATCTATCAGAGTCAAAAACAAGATTTGATAACAACTACTTTCTGGTCCCTTAGCAACTTTTGTGTTGTGTTTATAAAGGTGTTCATTATCTAGTTTCATATTCATGTTTCTCCAGTCTAGCTCTACATTTGAAATATACAGCACACATACAGCTTGTCTCCACTTTCAGAAGATATGGCTGAAAGTAAGATACAGATATTCTCCCCTGACATGATTCAGCGTTATGTAACAGTTCTTTTATCTGAAAAGTTACAGTAGATTCATTCAAACTGGAGCGCCAATCTTCTGTTTGATATTTAAATGAATCCGACTACTTTTGAGGCACTGTGCATTCCAATCAAGGATTTCATCAGAAGTCTGTGTGGACACTAGCACCTCAATGCCAAGGACATGCAGTGTGCAAAACTCAGGCAATATGGCAAACAGTGTATCTATCGCAACCATGTGTCCGTTTCTGCATTCAGGAAACCTCCTCCATACATAACCACAGTTCGATTTAGTTTTCTCTTTAATTCAGGGATACCCCCCAACTGCTGTATTCTGATCGAAATAATATATCATAATCTCTTATCTGTCCTGACCCCTGAAGGGGTCAAGTCTACTTGTCACGCAGGGTACACACATACAATTACTGGCCACTTTATTAGCAAAACCTGTACAATCTAAGGCAATGCCATGAATTCTGCTTTTACAAAGTTATAATTTCTCAGTTTTTAAGTTGAAACTTTCAGAAAGGTGATAATTCCATACGGTTATTGAGGTCATAGTGGGTAGTGGAATCATACTGGATTATAAGAAGAGCTGGTTCTTATGTTGTGAGTGTACACACTGACCTAAAATTACTGGTGTGAATTCAATTCTCACTAAGAAAATCTTTAAAACCCGCTTTGTTAGGCCAACCATCCATCTACCCCAACCACCTCCTGGCAAACTTTTCTCTGTCTAATACTATAGTAGGTGACAGTGTTGTGTGCAATACAGCCACTATGCATAACCCACAGTAATTTTCTTATGTTCATTGTTAGTACATGCTTGTACAGACCTACTTAGTTTTATTTCAAATAGAAATTTTAAGCAAAAATAGTGCTGACAAAAATTAGGTTTAATCAATATGTCTATATAATAAAAGTAATTCTCAATTTCACAAGAAGAAATGCATGAACAAAGTTGACAAAGTCAAAATGGAAGGGAAAAAAGCAGGATGTCAGTAACATGAATCCATTTCCCTAGATCCATGTCTTTGGCTTATTGAAGCATTACATCCACAGGCAGCTCTTTCTATTGCCGTAAAAGTGAACTCTTTCCTATTACTATCCCCACAGACTGCACGCAGTGAGGCTGTATAAAGATTTACTCAGTCAGATGGGATAAAGTCAGTGCTCAAAGCAGGAGAGATTAAGACAAGAAGTGTGTGTGTGTCTTTGTGCAGACATGTGCATGCTCTTATATTAGGAGAGGAGAGGACACGTTATTCAACAGACTACAGCTGAGTGTGTGAGCAAAATGACAAAGCAAATAAATAAATAAAAAATTCGAGTGAGATGGGTAAATTATCCCCCAGGCTCTCAATGCAGGCAAACTCCATCTTTTCCTTAGCCAGAGAGGGTCTGTCACAGTTTATTCCACTGAGGTTGCCTTGCCACAGTCTGAATCAGAAGCATGTCTGTTCCCAAGTGTATCACCCTAAAAAAAAAACAAGCAAAAGCAAAGGAAAAAGGAAGCGCATTTTGAGGATTCATTCATGCCACCTGAGTGTTGTTTATACTGTGACATACAGGTCGAAAAACAGAATTCTTACTTAAATAAATTTAAATCCAATAATCATTATTTTGTAGTGCTTTTAGACACAAGCCTTCTAATAATATGTCAATTTATTTAACCCATCATTTTTTGTTAAATATACAGTGTGACAATTCCAATGTATTCTAATATCTGTAGGGGATAAAAAGCCAGAAAGTGGTGTTCTTGTAGAGAAAATCCAACTTGATGGTATTGATTTATTTTTATTGTGACCAATATTTTTGGTCAAAATGTGATGTCTAGGTCTAAACATAATTTCACATTTTAAAAAGGAATTAGTGTTAAATGTATGAAAACAAAATCCTACAAAAATAAAGAAAAACTAAAAAACATTGAGTTGACTGGATTGTAATGGATACATGTCTCCATCTAGTGGTTAGATGTTGTAGCAAGAGAAAATATAATCTGTTAAAAGTTTTTGGTAGTAAAAGTAAAATTGATTTGTTTTGAGAGGGTTTGTGTATTTTATCCTATCTACTGTCTCAACTAAAACATGCAGATAAAGAGCTCTGTGTCTCTTATGTTTTCAGCAACAGGTTTAAGGCACAACCCCCTGTAAAAACAAAATATAGAGAAAAATTAAGATTAACCTATTATCTATATATACATTTTTTAATAGTAATCTCATAGAGTTAACGCAAATTAAATCTAGAAACAAAATTAATGACAGGAGAGGTACTGGAGGAAGTGGCACCACCTGTAGGTTGCTGTGTGTAACATAGGTTTATTGTGAAAACAGGTTTGACCGTTTGTGTGGCTTTTGTGCTTTTGCTTTGATGATTTTTTTTTAGATAGGTGTCGCCCTAATTAGAAAACAAAAAGGGGTTCCATAATAATGCCACCATTTATGTTTATTTTATAGGCTCATGCTGTAGAAATCCCTGAGATAGAAATGAAACAAAAAAGAACTACATTTTTATCTACAACTACACACAAACATGAAGCGTCATCAAAGGTTGACTTAAAAGGTGTTTGGTATAGTTGTTTACCATTATTGGGCCAATGAAGCAATGGTTTTCTTAGCATGTTCCCTTTAAGTCTGCGGTCTATGAGCAGTTATCCAGCAGAGGGTGATCTTTTTCCTGTTTATACACCAGATTTTAAGGAAGAATATTAACCCTCAGGGTGAGCAAATACAAAGAAACACAAGGCTCCACATTGCATTAACAATCACAGAGCTTAAACGAATTGTTGCCATGAACAAAGTTTTTATACCATTTGTCAGCTGAATAATCCATAACAAATCTTCCAATCAAAAACTTTAAATTCCACTCAGAATCTAACCAGCTGCAAAATATGAACAATTCAGGTCTTCACTCCTGATGAGGGCAGTAAAACCTAATAAAAATGTTCTTAAAGATCAGATCAATAAATCTTCTGTGTCTCACTCTCTTGATTCCAGATACATCCTAATAATACAGGTTTGTTATTTAGAATAATCATGCCATGTCCTGGATCGATTATGGTCATATTTTGGCTGACAGAAATCAGTAATTATAGACTTATGGGTGCAGAAATTAAAACACGTGATACACATGCTTTTGATTCGTTATGCCATGAACCATCTATTTGCATAAAGTGCATTATAATGATTCATGCTAACATAATATACTATTTTGAGGGTCCATTTAGATGTAACACATAAATAAAAGAGCAGTAAAACATTACGATTTAAAACAATATTATGGTGTGTTTTATTGCATCTTAAATTAAACTGGAATTTTTGCAACAGTAACTCTAATGACTTCAAACCCACAAAAAATAAAAATACTCTTTTCAAAGAGAGTTTTTATCATGATTATCATCATACATTTTTTATCATGAGCTTATTTTAAAAGCCATGTTTCTGCTTAACTGTTTCTTCCTGGCTAAAAATAAAGTTCATTCTGAATGCTTTTTTAAAAGTAAAATTAAACATTTACCACTCGTATGTTGGTTTTGTCATGAATAGGAGATGAAACATGACACAAAGACAAGATTGTGTCAATAAACAGAGCCAGTTGAATAAGGCATAACACATTCTCAGAGAGGGGTGAAGTCCACACTACACTACTTAATGCGTACTACTCTCTCTGTTTCACTGACCTAAAAACATTTCCTGACTCTGTGAACTTAGCTTCACAATGAAGCTTACTCTATATCTGGCACAATAATTGGTGTTCGTGGAGCAAGTGTAAATACTGAACCACATCTATTCATATATAAAAAGTAGAGCCATTCTATACTGAGGAGAGCAATATTGATACAGGGATGTCCATCAAACAAACCCTACAGTATTCTATAATGGCAGGCAGAGGGGATTTTGGACTATTGCTGATAAAGGTTCCAAAGGTAACAGTTAACTTGTTCTTCCATATTTTAACTTTCATATGGCCATGCAGTGATAAAATGTAAGCTTTTGCCACATGCTTGATCATCAACAAGCAATAAAACTGAATTGTGGCTATAGGAAAAGATAACATTAAAAGAGTAATAAAAGTTATAAGAACTCTGGGTAAGCGGCATGTTAAAATAAAAATCTGAAGAATCTGGAGAATGTAGCAGCATACAGCAGCACATAAAATAAATATTATGGCTCCACAAATGAGACATAACTATTTCACAATTTAAACTATTTCTATTTCATATATAAACTAGTACTTTATATTAATGAGAGTATGAGAAGGCATTCACATTCCAAGTTATTTTGATTGGTTTAGTCCAGTTTAATGAACTGGTTTCAATTTATGACACAGTAAATGTGTGGTATGGATACCAAGATCACAACTGGTTCTTTCAGTTGCTTTTATTTCTGCCAGTCACAACATAATAAGTTACGTAGCAGGTGCTATTAGGAACAGTTACTTGAAAATAAGCATGTACAAATTATTTACACATTTTTACAGCTTATTTTTTTGCAAAAGTTGAGAGAAACCTAGGAAACTTTGCAAATCTGTGATAACGATCACAATGGATCTGCTGCCATATTTCCAGTCTACCCTGGCTCCATATTGTGTACTACAAATATACAAAAATAGACTTCTGGTGACCTGCAGAAGTTATTTATGTGTCTGTGCTAGCTCTGTGATGGACGGAGCTATTAAGAACGGTTCCTGCTATTGTGCCTCAAGCATGTACGAATATTTTATGGGCTCCAGTGATCACAACAAGAAACATGCTCTCCCTGGAAAACAGACCAGGGTGAAGTATTGGATGAACACATCAATAGTTCATTGTCACCTACAGTAAAATGTAGCATTTTAGCAGAACAATACAAAAGTAGTATTTCTTGTACTATAGCTTAATTAGTGTTCTCCAACTAGATTCTCTAGACTTAATTATTCAACTCGATTGATCAATTCACTGTTCACTCTTAGGGCTAGTTGCCCATCATATTATCCAATGGTGAACAACAAATAAACACAGATCAGCAGTTCACCACATGGCTCCTATGTTACCTAAAACTAAACATATTGTAATATACAGCAATCTGAGTTTGAGAGTCTAGCAGTAATCACTGCTTATTGCATAGTTTCTCTCAGCCATCCATTTATTGCTAGTAAATTAGCACAGGCCTAATTTGTAGTTGTGATATGCCAAACAATAGTGATCAGCAGGTGAGATGTGCTTTGGGACTTGCACAACATGAAAAAATTGATAGGTGGCCTTGTGCTTTGTTGAAGTCAACATTGCATATCTCAAAACTCTATGTGCAGCAGTGCTGGCAGATGTCATAGCCACCAGGACGGGTGAAACTTTGGGCACACGTAAGTCTTAACTTATGCTCTTTTCTGGGTGCAACACTTAATTTATTTATTAATTCATTTACCAAACAAAACGTGTCTATATCTGCCTCACTAGACTTCATATTTCCATATTCTTCATAAAACAACAAACAGCAGAAACTGAGTGTTACACATTAATGCTAGGCCTAAGAGAGAAACACTGGGACAAAGATGGCGCAATAATACTGCATAAAAAACTTTAAAGATAAAATCCTTTGATCTGTATTTCAATGAATTAGTGTTTGGTTACGCCAACATTTATAAGAGTACAAATCTGGACCAAAATTTATTCATTTGTGTCTAGGAGAACAAAAGTATATTTCCATGAATTTATACAGTTAACTTACTGTAATTACTGTGCCACAAAGCTTCTAGCACCAAATATTTTGCTAATACACATGAACGAAATTCACTTCAACACTCTTTAATTAAACCCAGCACTCGTGACCATCTTTACATTGTGAAGACGTTTCAACAACACATAAACACCAAATGCTTGTAAAGTACCTCATAAGAAAACAAACATGGTTTTATTGTTTACATTACATTGTAAACAGGAAATTAAAACATGTAAGCATAACAAAACTAAAGCAATGCACATTAGTCATACACACATCCGCTGGTGTGTGGAGGCTATGCACCGTCTGTCACCCATATCTAATTCCTGCTCCATTTCTTCCTCATGCTCATCCACTCATAAGTAACTCTCCCTTTCTGTCCTAAGGCAATGTGACATGGAAAGCACTGTATAGCTAGCTTTAATGTGTATCCAGTCACAGCTTTAAACTATACTTGTCTGACCATCTTTTCCATGCACATCAGCCAACATTAGAGAACTCGTATGCTTAATTGATTCCACACACCAAAGATCTATGGAGAAGGGCACAGATAAGAAAGCAGGAGTGACAGCAGACTTCAGAAGTGCTTAAAGGAATTGAGAAGGAGCTAGAGAGGGGCGGAAGATAAAATGGGTGAGATATGACAGTGATGTCTTGTTTAGCTGCAGGCCAGAGGTTCACATGATGGATTTTATCACGTGTCTTTCGAACTTACAGTGTCAAGACTGATGTGTGTCGCCTAATCTAGAAAAGCAAGTGCTGAATCTGCTTAGGTTTGAGACGTGAGACTGAAAGGAGTGAAACTTAATGCTGGCACAAACTAATGTGATTTGACATGGTTCCACGGGAAATACACTGACATGTTACCTGCTCACACTCTGCACTGACAGTGTTAAAAGGTCTAAAAATGCAAATATAAATTCAAGAGTTTCTCAACTGCGCTGTAACAACAAATTCATATTGAATTTATTTATTGATATATGATATGAAATGACCAATATGTGCAGAAGAATCTCAGAGCAATCAAGGTTTATGTTATTTTACAGTCTCTAATATTGCCTACATGAGTAGTCCGTAAAATATGCTGGCTGTCCTTAAAACGGCACTGAAAAGGGGACTGTCTAGAATAGAACAGAGCTAAAAAAGCAAAGCTGCTGTCTCTAGATTTTAGAAATTAGCTATTTTGGCAGCTATGAGTTTATCCACAATTCAAACTGTTGTAATAATCCACACTTGGCTTCGGTTATACCAGCTTTGGATAATGTGTTTTACTGATTTCTGTCAATCACTAAACCTCCTTTGCCAAGCAGTTTAAATGTATTTGTGTCTGGAGATAGAATGAGATCTGATGGACACCCACCTCCACCGTGACAATGTTGAGGTTTGTTTGTGTGTGTGTGTGTGTGTGTGTTGGCATCACTGGCACATTGATTTATTAGTTGCAGTTTCTTGCACTAGCAATGTGTTTGGATATGTAGGTCATATGTTTACAATCAAGAGATACAGATGCACATGCATGCCAAGTCATTAACATACTCCATTTAGGAGGATTTAACATTTATCAGAGACTATGGATGAAGCCCAGATGCTGTTACATAAGTCACTGCTGATATGAAAGCTGTCAGTGTTCCACTGATACCACTTAATCTGTCCAGGCTAAGTGCACATGGACTATGCGGATGGAGGAATTTGTATTGACTGATGCATGATGACCAGTTTTGGTTTGGCTTATTGTTATAAATTTCACATTAGTTTGACACTGCATTTTAAGCGATTCAAATGATGAATTTACAGTACTTATTTGTTTCATGCCAAGGACCCAATCAAAATGTGAGTTTTACATGGGATACTGCTAAAAACAATCTTCTTCTTCTTCTTTTCCTTTCGGCTGTTCCCTTTCAGGGGTCGCTACAGCGAATCATGTGCCTCCATCTAACTCTGTCCTCTGCATCCTCTTCACTCACACCAACTAACTTCATGTCCTCCCTCACTACATCCATAAATCTCCTCTTTGGTCTTCCTCTAGACCTCCTGCCTGGCAGGTCCAACCTCAGCATCCTTCTACCGATATATTCACAATGTCTTCTCTGAACATGTCCAAACCACCTCAATCTGGCCTCTTTGACGTTATCTCCGAAACATCTAACATGAGTTGTCCCTTTGATGTCCTCATTCCTGATCCTGTCCATCCTCGTCACTCCCAAAGAGAACCTCAACATCTTAAGCTCTGCTACCTCCAGCTCTGCCTCCTGTCTTTTCTTCAGTGCCACTGTCTCTAAGCCGAACAACATCGCTGGTCTCACCACCGTCTTGAACACCTTTCCTTTCATTCTCGCTGATACTCTTTTATCACACAACACACCTGACACTTTTCTCCACCCATTCCAACCTGCCTGCACTCGCCTCTTCACCTCTTTTCCACACTCACCGTTGCTCTGAACCGTTGACCCTAAGTACTTAAAGTCCTGCACCTTCTTCACCTCTGCTCCCTGTAACCTCACCGTTCCACCTGAGTCCCTCTCATTGACACACATGTATACTGCTAAAAACAATACATCAGCCCATATACTGACACATCAGAACAGGTGCTGCACCAGAGCTTGAAATTCACTATTCTCCTCACAGATTGAATGCGACATGACAGTTCTGCAGGGTACAGAAGCAATTAACAAGGAAACAGATTAGTCTGATTGAAGCAAGACAGAGTCAGAGAGAAAAATCACGTCAAAGTGGGAGAGATAGCAGCAAGAAAAACTTCTGACAATGACTTTGTGACGCTGACTTTACACACGCGCGCTAGTGACTGATTTGCCCCAGAGCCTTTAGGCCTGGACCATGGCTGCCTTTAGAGATAAACCAGCCTGCTATCTCTTGGAGATTTCACTTTCTAAGTCCATGAAAGCTGTCACATGCATTTTTTGAAGTCAGCATAAAGTGTGCCTTACATTTGCTTAAACGTGTAAATGTATCTTTCTAGTTCACAAAGTTCATTCTTACCTTTAGTAACATCAGCACATCAGCCTGGTGCTTTTTAAAACGTTGTTGCAAAGCTTCCCAATTGTAGTGCTTGTATAGGTTTCAAATGTTTTATATATTTGCAAAAATCTTTGGTATATTTTTTGGTAGGGAACAACACAAAATGTAGATTGATCTGTCTACCTCCTGCATTTCTCAGCTTTGCAAAGCTATTTAGCTAACAGTAGGCAACTTGGTGTAGTGACAGGTCATTTATTCTTGTTCTTCACATTTTTCAGATAGAGAATAGACTAGACATTCTGAACTGCACACCTGGGTGAGGGAACATCTTTTTTTAATAGACAGCATCAGCAAGAAGGTGTTTGTGCTGATAGAGTGTGCAGGTGAGTCTGCTTGCGCACAAGTGATATTCCAGCCACATTTATCGCTCACATACCCAGCTATCATGCTAAAAGGTGTGCTGCAATTAATGAATCTTAAAACAATTAGTTTTAGCTACAATTAGTTTGGCTTCACAGGTGGCACTGTAAAAACATTGCAAAGAGAAATGGTTTAAATTAAATGTTTAGCATTTGTTTATTTTTCTTTCATAAAGTAACTTCTTTAGTTACTTTATGAAGGGTTATGACATCAACACAACATACACTGGCTGACACTTTCCAAACAATTAAAATAAAGATGAAATCTACCAATCATGCACCACCAATTTGTTTAATTGTTTGTTAGATCGTCTTATTTAGTTGGAAAAATGTGTTTCATTAACTATTTTAATTTTTTTTCTGGTTCTCTTTGGTAAACACGTCACATAAAAATGGACTAGGTATGAGTCTGATGCAAGGAATTCAGACAAAATCTACTAACAAACCACTTAGTTAGCTGTTAGAGGGAAACCAGGTGCCAACAGATGTGAAGTTAAAGTACCATTTGATATATGCTGTACATAGGGTGCCAGTTAAACCTACTTGTGTACTCCTGTTCAGTTCTGTGAAGACCACACCCCATGAAATGAGACAACTCATGTCTGTCAAGCCATTTGGTCTCATCTGCTGTTTTCCCCACTTTACATGAAGACATCCACATGTTCCATCACTCCAGCCCCTCACCACCATTTGATCCTTTGTGTCCTAAAGAGAAAGACAAGATATTAAGCAAGTCTGCCAAAAATAAAAAAAAACAGTAATAGCCACCCACTTGCACGAAAGTAACAGTCACATTTCTTCTTGTTGTGTGTTTAATGGTTTTGAAAAATAATTTTCATTACATAAAGTGCTGTTGGATGAATTGCCACAGAACACCATAATTTTCCTTTATGTTTCACAACAATAATGCATCTCATTGTTATACTTATAGCAGCTGTTGTAAATGTTCAGCTTGGATGCCAGAATCTCCCTTTGGCAGTGCATGGAACTATGCACTGCTCACTGAGGTGTGGAAAATGTGTACAGTGGTGCAGATGTGAATATGTCCAAACATGCCCCACATTCATTTAATAGTTGTGCAGGCATAAAAAACCCCAAGCGAAAGCATAAAGGGCAGAGTTAAAGCACAGACATAGACATATACTGTAAAAGCATCAAGTGGTATCCATGGTGATTGAGGATGCCCAGCACATGATGCAGATTATCCACTCTACCACTGCTAAAGCTAAAGAGTTTTAAATTAGTTAGCTACTGCATGCTTCTAGGGCAGCTGTGCAGTTTGTACATGTTTATGCACAGAAATGTTTCTGGTCTGGACTGTTCATTGTGACACCAGTCACTTTACTTTGTTCTGTAATTGCCACTTTTTTGTTTTGACCAGACCACGGCCTACGAACACCCACAATAATACAGTATATCTAGTTTTTGTTGGACAATTGGAGACAAAATAGACGCACAAAGGAGAGACTGTCATCAGCTCAACAAGAGTGTGTTATGTTACACTAAAAAATAAAAAAACAGACCCTGCAATCACTGCAATAGTTGCTATGGCGGCAAAAGTTTACCTGATTAGACCTGACATCAGAAACGTTTACTTTGGTCATGACAATCCTATTCTAAGTCAATTAAATACAAAACAGTTAAACTTCAAAACTAAGAGTTCATTATGTCTCAAGAAATTTATAATATTCCTTCAAAGAGCCAGTAAAGTCTGTTCAAATATTTTGCTTAGAAAATGTTCAATAACTGTTACAAAGATGATTTTTTCACTAGTTCTACATCTCAAAACAGGACATGCTGCTGTGCTATTTCATCATTTCTCTTCAAAATCCTACACAGTAAGATAAACATTTCTTCAACTTCAGCAAAAACTGAAAGCCAAACGATTCCATAGAATTGCATTGTAACAATCCACTAAAACATGTATACAGTACATCAAATGAATGACTGGTACGTTTCCCGTTCTCTCACAGCTCAGACACAATTACTTAATTATAAATTTTACTGACTTTTCCAACACTGAACTAGGGACAATTCCTTGCCATTTACAGCTTTAGTTTATGCACTACAATTACATGGTACAAATATGGTTAAAATATCTTATACTCTACTATTATTCTGTTGTTAAAAACACTGTTGGGATGTACCTGTTCTGGTGAGTAAAGGCAATACATTTTTTAAATATAAATTTTACATTTGCTTACTGACTTCTTTCATCTAGGTCATGGAATATATTTCCACTCATTTAAAAGCCTTTATTAGCTCTGGTGACGAAACTATGATGACGCCTCAAAAATAGGGTGAAACTGAATTTCTTACTATACAGCAAATCCGGTTGCTTCGGGAGGAGAAAGGGCAATATTAATAGGAATTATTATTAGTAGAAATTAGTTATGCACGTCCCTCTCTCAGCAGCAATGTCCACAGTGGCTTTGGCACAGCACCCAGTGTATGAGTGAAGTTCCACTGATGACTGCAGGCTACTAATGTTAATCAACCATGGACCTTCAAGGGATGGAAAGCAGTATCACAGGAGAGTATGAGTGTGCAGATCCCAGCAAGCGAAAATATTGAGGAGTCTCATTATGGTAATCTATCATATAGTCAACTAGCCCTTTATGGCATAATCCTATTGAACATTTTTGCAGAGCAAATACAAACAGGCATAGAGAGAGACAGAGATGCATCTTGTCCAGCCAAGATGAACCAAGTTTATGTTTTCTTTCTTCATGCATGCAGATAACATTGTATAAAAGTGCATTACAGTTGTTGAACTAATGGTAATTATAGCAACTGGAAAAAGTCCTTTACATAAACATGTGTGAAAAACATCTTTTGACAAGCGTGCACCTATGATTGGCAATTGTTGTACCTTTAAACAACAGACGTTAACTGATTCTAATCTATATCATTATCTATTCATTTCTACAGAGGATGCTAAAGCCTTACACAGTGTACATGCAATGACTAATAGGGAACACACAGGAGTGATCACTCTGGCATCACAGACCTACAAACCAATATATTACAGTTTTCAAACTATCTGACTTGTACGCCTGAGAGGAAACCAAAACACAACAAAATACATGCAAACATTACAGTAAGGACTGGAACTACGAATTCAATTACTCATTGTAATTGCTGTGAGGTGACAGTTCCAGCTGCAGATTTGTAGCCAAAGAACTGCCTCCTTAATATACTGTATTCGTGTCTAATTTATTTGAAGCCTGTCAGGGGCATAGAAAGCTTCGGTTTACATTATACATTCCTGAAGTAGTTAGGATTTCAGCAGAGGTCAAGACCATCATCAGATAACATAAATATCCTGTAAATATATGAAGTCTAAGTATATGCATTTGCATAAGCATCGGGGTTTTCTAAGAAGCTTTAAATGTAATAAAGCATGACTAAAAAGGCCAAAGTGATAAAGCAATTATTGCCTGGCTTGCTTGCTAAGACTACAAAATTCAATGAACTCTCATTTGTCCTTTAGTGACTGGAATGTGTGTCCTCTGCTGGGATTTGCAGTCCATCACCACGTTATGTAACTATCTTTTGGGACGGTTGCTTCCAGCACAATTGACAAACAAACTTGTGTGACTCAGAGGATGAACCAGAAAAAAAAGGAACTCGGTGTTCTATAGTAAGACAGAAGAAGAACACTTCTCTCTTTGACTCGTGCAGTCTTGCCATGGTATGATTAAAATCTTGAGTGTTTCCTGCCAAAAGAGGTCAGATTGTTGGCCATTTCTGTTACAGCTGGCCAAAGTCATGAAAAACGTCATTTGCACATACTAAAACTGGAGGGAAAATTGGTGAGAAGAAAATATTTGTGAAACTGAAAACATCCCTCTCTGCTTATGAAAAGGTGACCTACTAAAAAGCAAACACCCCTTAAATGAGAATGACATATTAGGTTCATTAGACTGAACACATAATCAAGTACATACTAATGTAAAATGCATGGTTCTGTGTGGTAATGACTTTTGCAGACCCGCTAAACAACGAACACAACATTTTTAGGTATAATTTCTAAAATTGATGTATCTACAACACAGATTCCACAGAAGTTGGGACAATGTGAAAAACCTGAATAAAAACCAAATGCAAATGTCAACCCATATTTTATTCACAATAGAACATAAACAACATATCAGATGTTGAAACTGAGACATTTTATCATTTAATGGAAAATGAGCTCATTTTGAATTTGATGGCACCAACACATCTCAAAGGACAGTGCCACAAATAAAAACTAATGGAGAAGCATTTGACAACTAATTAAGTTAATTGGCAACAGATCAGTTGCCAGATCACATGACGGGTATAAAACATGTAACATGATAAAAGGAGCATTTCAAAGATCAAAGGTCAAAACTGGATGCATGTGATCTGTGGACCCTCAGGCATCACTACATTAAAAACAGGCAAGATTCTCTACTGGACATCACTGCATGGGCTCAGGAACACTTCCACAAATCACTGTCTGTGAACACAGATGTCAATCCACAAACGTAAATTAAAGCTGTATCATGCAATAAAAAAAGCTGTATTTGAAAACAATCTAGCAATGCCACTATGTTCTCTCGACCAAAGCTCCTTTCATATGGTCTGAGGCAAAAATGTAAAACTGTTCTGTGGTCAGATTAATCAAAATTGGAAATTGTTTGGGGAAACCATGGACGCTGTGTTCCGTGGACTAAAGTGGAGAGGGACCATCCAGCTTGTTACCAGCAGACAGTTCAAAAGTCTGCATCTCTGATGGTATGTGGCTGCATTAGTGCCTATAGTGTGAGCAGCTTACACATCTGGAAAGTCATCATCAATGATAAAAAGTAGGTTTTAGAGCCACATATCCAGGCAACGTCTCTTTTACGGAAGGTCCTGCATATTTAAGCAAGACAATGCTAAACAACATGCAGCTTCCACCACAACAGAATGTCGTTGCAGGAGAAGAGTCCAGGTGATGAACTGGCCTGCCAACAGTCGAGAGCTTTCACCAATAGAAAACATTTGGCCAATTATAAAACAAAAAAATCTGGCAACAAAAGCCCAGGACTGTTGAGCACCTAGAATCTTGCATCAGACAAGAGGGAAAACATTCCTCTAATGAACTCCAGCAACTGGTCTCCTTACTTCCTAGACGTTTAAAAGATGAGGGGATGCTACACCATGGTAAACATCACCCTGTTCCAACTTTTTTTTTTTTTTTAAGTGTTATGCTGCCCCTAAATTAAAAAATTTGCTAATATTTCCATGAAATGGTACAAATTCTCAGGTTTCAACGTCTGATATGTAGTTTATGTCCTATTGTGAATAAAAAAAAAGGTTTATTGAGATTTGCAAATCATTGCATTCTGTTTTTAATTAAGTTTTACACATCTCAACAATTTTGGAATTGGGTTTGTAAAATACTATACAAAATCATTCCCAACAGTAAGATTACATTACTTTAAATTATGTTTAAATGTTAAATATCATACAATTTTCATTTTACAATAGAACTAATACTAGCCAACAGCAAAGGGGTTCATTCCTCTATTTTTTGAAAGGGTGAAATGCAGATGGATTTCTCCAATCAAGGAGCACCTAAATTCTGCATATCTTAAATATATAGTAACTGTGGATGAGGCAAAACATAAAATTAATGACAATGATAATTGTCTGAATTAAGTCACAAAAATTGTATCAAATGGGCATGAAATACACAAAGTTGTTGATCCAATCTTAAGACTTACTGAGGGTTAATTGTTTTGTTACACTGTATTGTTGTAACCTAGTTGGACATCAAGTTGCTATTTTTACTTATTATAATCCTCTATAATGACTCAAAGATGAGGAGTCACATATTCAGTATTAAATTATACTTCTCCTAGGAGAAATCGAGTAATCACTCGCTACAAGACCATGTCACCGTCTGTGGTACATGTATCTTTTGCCTAATGAGGTAGTCATTAGTGATGATGGGGTTCTAGTTTTGTAACTTCAGGGTTGAAACTGCTGGCTCAAAACAGATGAGGACAATCTTTCCTAATCCTTTCTACATACTGTTGCCATGGGCCAAGGTACACTATAAACAACGTGCACAAAAAATTATGCAATCTCTCCATTCAAAATGTGCATATCTGCATAGACCAAATATGTGTGAGCATTTAAAATACTCACATTAGGAGCAGAAACTATATCACAATCACTTTTTAAGTGCAACAAATGAAGTAGTGATTTTTGCATATCAAGATATTTTACTGATGACTAAATAAAACAAAAAAAAATAATAAAGCTAGGGTCAACTACTTAGTTATCGGTGATAGTTTCAAGCAGCTAAACTTGAACTCCATCACCTTTCTGCTTTCTTACATTCTCATTTCCTTCACTAATCCTCATTACAGTAATAATTGTAAATGTTGCTTGACAGGGACTGCCAGAGCCAATCTCCATGCCATAGTCCTTCTAAAAATATGCTCAATTGTTATCCTATTACAATATATACATTAGTCACAAGATTGCAAAAACAGATAGTTAAGTGTTAGAGCAACATCTTTATCTTCTAATCTTCTTAGTGTTAAATTAGCATGCTGTACTATTTTTGTATGTGTTTACAGAAACTTTATGTAAATGAAGCAGAGAACATACAGCAAACAATCCATAAATACAACAAATAACAGAAACTATTACCATTTTTGACTGGACAAGCATACCGATTAAAATTAAAAAAATACTAGAAAAGAGAGAAGCTTGCATTTTGGAAATTAGATTGACAAAGCACTAAGATGGTGTGATGATGTTGCTACACACACTCAGATGTAATACTAAGCTACTAGAGACTATTTGGCACAGTCATGCACGTCGCCCACAGTAATCCTATTTATATTATGTAAAAGTGGTAACACTATTGGAAGTTAAAAATATCTTCGAGGTAGATGCCCATATGTGGAAAAGTAACATAATAAAGCCAAGTATTGCCAGAGTGCATGCGAGGGCTTCTAAGGTGTGCGGTTACGCAAATGTCATCTTGTGATGTATGCGGTATAGATGTAGATGTATAGATTACATTGACTTGGACAAATTAACAACAATAAATTGTATAGAGCCATATCACTGGAGAGCCCAAGACTGCGTTACTGACCCTGACATTGTCAACTATCTTGTTTTAGACTCTTTGAACACACTTTAAAATAGTTTAAAATGTTTTAAATTCCTGCTGATCAATGTTTTGCACTGTCTGGGTACATCTCCACATTCATAGGCAAGTGCATGGAAGAGGAGAACTCTTTTGCTTCGCACAAGTAGAACATGTGTCTTGTGCATGTTATGGTAATTTAGCAAACTAGATGGGTTTAGAAGATAATCTTGTCCCAGGCATCGCACACTGGGGCCTGCTGGCAGTAGATATGTCAGCAGACTGAAGCAAAAAAAAACAAAAAAACAAGCAAAGTCTGGAATTATTTTATGTCATTGTTAAATGCTCATTATGCCTGGATGAAGCTATCCTTTATGGTTGTACCAAAGACATGAGGATTCATCTACAACACTGCCAAAGAAAAACGTTTAAGATGAGTTTAAAAAAAAAAAAACTTAAGACATGAAAAAATTAAATAATTATAACCTGAACATGTTCGGCAGATTCTGATAGAGTTTTAGTAGTAGTGATGTCATTACAACTAATTGAAGTCAACTTTAATTTGCATGATTAATTAATGTTAAACATTTATTCTAATAGAGCATGTGTACTACTGACCCCCTCTATTTGCAATTAATACAATTATTTATTGGCTCTTCTACATTTTCAAGATACTGTACCAAATGACTCCAATTCTGACAAGAGTCAAATTAAGACGCTTTTGCTTCACGTCTCATTGCTGATCCCGAGGGCTTGGTTAAAGCTCCTGAAAATTTACTCACTCTGACAAACATCTTGAACTATATTTAAATAACCATCATCTAAACAACCCCAAGACATTAAACTGAGATCTGTGAAATAAACAACAATGAGATTTACTAATAGCTTTGGCTCCCACTTGTCAGTAAAATTAGGCTTGGGCTAATCAGTGCTTAATATCATTAGTCCCTTTAAACAAACAGATCCCGTTTCCAAATTTTACCACAGTATGACAATGCATCGTATCAGAGGTGGCCTTTTGCCACATCACTGCACACCATTTACTGTTATTAACTACACAATAAATTCTCATTAAAAATCTAAACCCATATCTCAAAAAATGGGTTTTATTCATAAACAAATTACATAATATATTAGATCTCCTTAATTTCGCACACGTGAAACCAGCCATGTATAAAATGTTTTTCTGAGACACCCAAAAAGGCAGGCAGATAAACATTAACACTAACTGAAAATAGCTTTTCTAATTTGTTACCCACAGTCACTGCATTTGAATCAGCACAGTGTGTATCACACAAACTTACTGATTATTCATTGAGATCGAGGCCATTTCTAATCAGCACATCACACAAACTATGATTAGATTATTATATTAGCCAATTTTGCATTGATAGTTGTTCTCAGGTTTACCCCATCTTAGGCAACAAAACCAACAATTTAATACATAATGTTATAGCTTCGAGGGAGCCAGACTCCCTCTGCCAGTTCCTTAGTTCTCTCTGACAGTTTCCATTCTGCCCTGTAGCGCAAGTCATCCTTCTCCTCCCCAGAATCTACCAGCTCAATCCTGAGGAACATTTCTTTCTCTAAGATCATTGAAGCTAACACAGAGTCTGTAGCTTGTCTGGCTCTTGGTAGCCTTGGGGAGGAGCGAGAAACCCCGCAACAAAGAGGTGGAACACTTTTAACCCCTCTGCTTCTGACTTCGTCCGCCTCACGCTTCACTAGTGTCATTTGTCTCTCATCTGATGTAGATGCACTTGAAGAGCTCTCACTGGATGACTCAGAGGTGACAGATGTCTCCGTGTCCTCCAATTGGTCACAGTCAACTTGGTAGGCTAGTTTCCTGTTACTTTGTCTGTTGATGGGCAGGCAAGGAGGCCATCTGAGGGAGAGGCATCTCTTCATTGCCAGCAACAATACTTGAGGCCTGAATGAACCTGACCTTGATGGTTCATTCGTGCCGCTAAAATTATCATGTCTCCTCAATTGCATGCGATCTGCTGCTAATTCTGCCTCCACCAGCTCTGTGACAGGTACTCCAGTATAGTTGTTTGGCAACAGTTGTTCTTTTCTGTCCTCATTGTTTGACTGTAGCTGCTGATCCTCTTCAAAGCTGAAAGAGCAACTGAACCTTTGGCTCTTCTTCATTACACTGTTTGCCTCCACATCACAATGTTGGACATCGTGATGAGTGTCCATGTGGTGATGACTGATCACTGAAATCCTTTGACCATCGCTGTTGATTCTCTTCAGACTCAGAGGAGCTACTTGCCCTCTGGCCTGTCCTCATACTTTGGGCAACTAAGTCTCCTCCTTTTTCTTAATCCCTCAGATGCCCGGTGGTGCTCTTCTTTCAGATTACCAGCAAAAGAATGAAAGGAACGAAGTACTTAAGGCTGCTTCAACCACAGCTGCTGCAGCTCTGCTAGCATGGCACTTTCTGACATAATCTCTGTTTAAGGAGGCATGGCTTTAGAGATGGGCAGTGATGAAGCTGTGATGTCATCTGCCCGCATGCACACACACACACACACCCCTAAATAAAGTTCCAGTCGAGTGAGCATTGAGTTGCCTCAGAGGGAAGTGATGTCACATTGGATGATGTCATACCCAACCACAAAGCAGAAGCCTGAAAATAGTCGGTTTTTGTGCAAGAGCCCACATGGTAAACATTGTTTTTCCGTTTGTTATACTATGCAGTAGTTTTATTTGCAGTTTTTTTATTTTATTAATATTACTACAAAAAATGTCTGTTGCTTGTTGTAATGAAGTATAATGGTGCAAAAGGAAATGTACAAAGACCTAGCTTTATTTCATAAGAACAAGATGCATGTATCTAGTAATAGCAACACTTCTGTAATCGGTTGATGTGCACAATCAGTGATGTAAACATACAGCAAAGGACGATGGCAAATAAAATGACAGCATAAGATCTACTAAAACAGCTGTGTTTTTTCCCAGATAAATTTGGGGAACGTCTGCTTGACAAAGAGACATGTAAAGACAGGGAAAGTGACAGAAAGAGACAACACTCTCGTCAGCTGTGTACCTGCTCTGTGTGTAGAATACGTGTGTGTTCCTGTTGTTGCCTGCTCAGTGAGTACCTCCGGTACAATGCTGATATTATGTCACTCACTATGTTGCTTGCTTCTCCATTTATGGCTGCAACTGCCGCTCAACTGGCACGTCCCTCTGTTCATTCATTGTACTCCTTCTTTCTTACATCACATCAGGGCAAAAGGACACTAACCAGTGCTGCCTGCAGACTGTCTGACCTTATCAAACAGAGAGAAAGACACACAGACACACACAAACACACACTTGACAGCTGATAAAGTATTTTGAGTGGATTTGAGTGTATGGGGGGGGTGCATGCACACATTAGATAATACGTCCTTAAAGGGTACAATTAACACACTGATACTGGCAGTAATCAACAATATCAGATGCAAACCACTTGTAACAAGAGTCTGGTTTCATGTTTGATACACACTGTGCTAATAAAACATGGTACAGCATATTGACTCTTGGTTATTTGATCTATTTCATAGATTTTTTATTATTACTGATGAAAGTTTTTGTAATTTTAGAGGTGTGGTTTTTACCATTAGCTGTATTTTAGTACAAAGCAGTTGTAACAAGGCAAAGGAATTTCTCCTGGAATCTTTAATCCTTTAGCCAGGTCCGTGATTAACATGTCACATTGTGTTTGTTTATCGCACATTGCGGAAATGAAGTCATTAAAGTTGATGGTGCTCAGTGCATTGGCAAGATTATCATTAACACCGATTTGGTCAAATGTTTAATGTAAAGAAATAAATGAATATTATCATAATCTTGCTAACTTGATTTCCACAGAAAAAACCCAACCGATTACAAACTAAACTATGGTTGACTGCAAATTAATTATTTGGGCATCAGTCACATTTGTAGCTCTTATGTGTATACATAATGAGCTGAAACTGATGCACAAATAATGTATGTTTACCTTTGCAGCATGTTTAATCTCACATCCAGTCTACAATAACAGTGTGCTGTTGTGTTAGAGTCACCGGTGCTACCTCAGGAATACAATGGGGGGAGAGGCACGCTGCTTCCACTCATGTCCCCTGGCAGAGAAGCACAAAGCTTGGCTGAACATCATGCCTTTATAGCGTAAATGTGTTGCTGTACTTCTCTGCAGTGTCTTCGGGATTGGGCTGTCTCCCAAGGAGGAAATTCAAACATGTAGTTGTTGAATAATTTATCATAAAAGTGTAGGTGCTGTGGAAGAGATAAGGTTAAATATAAAGCTGTTAAATCATCATCAAGCAAGTAAATTGGCCAATTAAATTAAAAGTTTACATTTAGCAGACGCTTTTATCCAAAGCGACTTACAAGTGAGGTACAACGTAAGCAAATATCTAAGTCAAGGAGAAAACATCAAAGCAAAGTCCTATCAGAAAAGTGATCACAGTTCACGAGATACAAGTGCAAGAGAGCAGAAAGGTTTTTTGGGGTTTGGTTTTTTTTTTGCATTTTGTGATCCAAATGACCACCAAGAAACCAAGAAAACCAAAACACCAAGAAAAAGGGTATAATAATAGATGCTTTAATATTTTAAATAATCTAACCGTGAGGTTACTAGACTGGACATCAACACTGAAAACACGGAAATGGCATAAGAAAAAAATTAGACAAGGAAGTGGCTTTTTATGTTGGCCCTCACCTCCTCACGTTGATAAGGTATAAAATAATTAATAAGTGTACACCGTCATTTGAGCCGACGTATCTTCGGTTGACGGGCAGAAAGCAATAAGTTACTTAAGTGTTGCACAAGCAGGAATACGACAGAAGAAAACGTAGAACCCAGTTGGAAGGAGGCACAACAGGATGGCTAAATGAAAAATTGATAGAGGCTTAGGACAGCTACTGAAGATTAGCAAGGCGGGATGTTTCCCTGGTATCACAGCTATTTCTGGACTGCATGCCCATATATTATTCACACAAACTGAAAATTGGGGAGGCGGCGTATACAAGCTATTAAACTCACCCCGCTTCCTCCTGAAGTTTGCCAAAATGTCGACTTCATTAGAAGCCGGTAAGTTAAAAACAACATGGAATAAACGAGCCAGCAGAGGGCGACGCGAACGCCTCACACTTCCAGGCACGGGAGGCGAGCGCGAGACAAAGGCAAGCGTTAGAGATGTACTTCGACTTCTGATTGGTTAAGGCTTCAGCGATTATAACGAGCTGTCAATCATTGGAAGGCTGTAAGTGGGCGGTACTGAGCGCGGCACTTTATTGATATAGCCTACAGCTGGTGACTACAGCGCGGCTAGACGGAGTGGAAAGGCGAAGAAAGTGACGAAGGCTTCATGTAGGGGGTTTGTCAAGCAGGCACCAGAATTGTTCTGTTGTTTTAAAGAGTGGCGCACCAAAGATCTACTGACTACACAGCCAAAATGCTCTGTCACGTTACTCGTCCGGACTCAGTGGTGATGGAAGTGGAAGTTGATGCGAAGGCGAACGGGGAAGACTGTCTTAATAAGGTAGGCTGTGCTGGGAAACGCTTCACCAATTGTTATGCTCTTACTTTTTAACCGCGGTCGTGGTCAGACAGGCCGGTGTGCTGCTTCTTTGACGAAACTTAAGGCTCATTTTCTGAACTTGAGCATCTTCTTCGGACTCTCTCTTTCGTCTTTCCCTGGCCCCTTTGACTCATGTCGAGCATAAATGAAGGCTGCGCAATTAAAACCAGTTCCTGCACAACGTGGGGCTACTTTAGATGGATTCGATGCCTGATCCGATGCTCGATGTGTTCGCCGTGAACTTCGTGTATATTCTTTTTATGTTTACTGCGAACTTCATCGTTTGCACATTGCCTCGGCTTCAAGCCATGTGCCAACCAAAGTAATTTAAAAATAATGATAATTCTTTGCAATCGTTAAAGCTCGAATATTAGTCTACGCTAAGGTAGGAAAGTTTTGATAAGCTGGTGTGAAGCGGAGGACGGTCGCCTACCTGCATGGTTAGTCAGAGGCAGATGGCTTTGTGAGGGTTACTTGAGTTCATTTTCTTGCCTTAGCAAGCTGCCAGCATTCACACCCCTGACAAATCGAAACCTCAGCCTGCACGAAGTTGTTCACCTCTTTTCCCTCCAACGATGACATGAACAGGGCAGCACAGGACCTTTTTATCCTTCAGTGGCTGCAAGTTTTTTTGTTTTTGTTTCCGCTAATGAAATGTGACTGTTTTGTATGCGCGGGATATTCTAAAGTTGCCTTGGGTATGAATGAGTTTGTTTTTTTGCAACTTCCGTACTACCTGCAGACGTTCACCAGCAGTTATGTAATAATGCCATAAAGTTTGTTGTGGTCGTGCGTGTAAATGTGGGTTTGAGCCCCCCCAAAGACCCAAAGACCTTAACTTCAGAGTATTGGTTGCATTTCTGTGTGAGAGTAGCGCTGTGGTTGCAGTGACACTTACTGTTTTACTTCTGATATCTTCGCACCACGAAATAAAAGTTTGGTGTGGACTGTCTTGAAAAGAGTATTATAAAAACGTAAGTCTGAATGATTTGCTTTGTCCCCTAATGCTGCTCTTCACACCATGGGTTTTAGCATCCTTTTCAATTGCTTTGTATAAAATCCAATTTTGTGAGCTTTTTCTTTCATCTCTTTCCAGGTTTGCAGAAAGTTGGGCATAATTGAAGCGGACTACTTTGGACTGCAGATGACGGGCAGCAAAGGAGAGAACCTGTGGCTGAATCTGAGGAATCGCATATGCCAGCAGATGGATAATGTGTCGCCCTGTCGACTGAGGCTACGGGTCAAGTTCTTTGTGGAGCCTCATCTAATTTTGCAGGAACAGACTAGGTATTTTTACTAACTTGTACAGACATTTTGTGCAAATCTGCCATGTGGAACTCATTACATACTTCTGTTGGAATGTAATGGGTAAAATAATTTACTTCCTTTTTGACATTTCCTTTACCATTTACATGAAACTTAACTTCTCTGTTTTAAATCCATTTGGCTAAAATATATTTACTTATGACCGTATGTGACAGGCAATGAGGAGCACAAAACTAAACAGAACCATCATTAGCGAGTTCCCTGAGCATAAATTCACTTAGTTTCCAATACAGTAGGACGCCCTATAGTAACCTTTCTGCAAGCCTATCCGGGGTTACTATAGGTTGTTCAGTAAAGCAGGAAATGTGATCCAGCAACTCTGAGTATGTGGTGCTCTGTGGCTGCCCCCAGGGTCCCTCTGTCACTGCCCCATTCAACTCAAAATAACTTCTGTTGTGCCTTTTCTTTTTTTTGCCTCAATTGTTTGTGGCTATCTTTGCATAGACAAAAGTGCAGTACTCTGACATTTGTGTAGATGCTATTTGGAAACTGTGACAGAGCTGGGGGTTTTTCTGTTTTTTTTTCTGTTAGAGGAACAAGTCATATATTTGTAGTGTTTTTTGGAGTATCAGAATATAAATTGTACGTGTCCTTGAGAATTTTGGGCATATTTGAAATGTATAGGAGTATTTTGTTTCAAAAATACACAATAGCCAGCAAAAAACTTACTGCAAATAACTCATTGTAGTAACATCATTTTTTTGGGTGTTGCTGTTGCTGTTCTCTGCCTGATACTATTGAATAAAAAAAAACAGCCAGATCAAAGTACCAAGTCTAAATCCTGACTCAGTATTCCCCAGCCTGTTTTCCTTGGCTATAAATAGACTGTGCATTTGCAGCCTCAGAACCTGTCCAAAAAAACTTGTTTTACCAACATCTAGTGTGATTCCTTGGATGTTATATTCACTCCAGGCAGTGCCACTGGTGTTTGATACTGCAGAATTGAAACTATGGATATGGGGCGAAGTCACACTTGAGGGGGAATGTGTTGTGTCTTGAGTTCCACCACACCTCTGTGTGTGTGTGTGTGTGTGTGTGTGTGCGTGTGTGTGTTAAACTGACATATCTGCCTTGGCAAAGATTTGTCTGGTATTCAATATGCTCTCAGTTGCTCCCCAATTCACCCACTGCACTATCTTCAGCTTTTACTTACTCCTGCTCTATTTCTCATAAATATATTAACCTTGCCCTGCCTTCTATTTTATTTATTTTTTTTATCATTGCTACATATAAACGGTCCCTGATTCCCCCTCCCATTTGGAATCCACCTCCTTCTAACCCTTCCCCATATTTGGCAACCTTTTTGAAGAAGAAAGTAATAGGCAGCCCGGGGGGCTAGAGTGTTAGCGTGGAGGATACTAGACGGGCTGTGCTCTGACCTCCAGTAGATTAGCAGGGGTTATCAACAGATGGCTTGTGGAGGGTGGGGGCATGGAGTTGTGAAAGAAGGTGAGATCAAGAGATGGCAGCCAAGGGGTTGCTGCAAATAAATACTCACACATGGTGCACACAACCACGCTGTCAAATTTATTTGTTTAATTTTGGCAAAGCCCCCATGCCATCAATCTGCTTTGGATGTGATATAATTAAAGTGGTACCAATGTTTAGACTGACATCTGTTTCGGAGGGCGGGGCTGGGTGACAGTGCACAGCCTTTTGGGGATCAATATAAAGCCCAGGGTCATGAAAATAAACGTAACATTTCTGTGAATTACCTTTTATGTAATGTTCTTTATTAAAGACTGTAAAAAAATGTTTTTATTTTAGAAACTTTCATTCAAAACTTATATCTTGACCTGTAGGTGATCTGTACATTTCTGTTTTAGGCCATGATAGATTCCCGTTTCACTAATTACTTTTGCTGTTACCTTTGACCTACTAAATCTACTACAGCCTCCACACTTCTTTTTCTGACTGCATGCATTCTTCCAGGCAGGCAAGCAGGGGCACGTCATCATTACACATACAGAAAACCCTCCTGTATCTTGCACTGCACATTTGTTCGTGGATGCCTGCAGGCCATGTTCAATGCATGGAAATATTTTTTATTTTATTTTTTATTTTGTGGCAGTTCCATCTAGAAAGACTTTTGTTTTTGTTTTTTTTTTAATTGCTTCACAAATTCCAATGTGACAAATTTTATGTAAAGTAAAATAACTCTGAAGACCGCCACAGAACAAAATATTGAAATCTAGCACCATTTACAAACCGTTCTAGTAGCTCAGTAAGTAGCAAGTGTACTATGACATTGGGTAAATGACATCAGCAATTCACCAAACTCTATGGGCCTGTGTCTACACCCTCCTTATAGACCTTATTACATAACCTGCTCTGGACTGAACACACACAGAGCTGCTTATATAAGCTGCTGTGTACTGCTGCCACGTAAAGCCTAGCAGGTCACTCAAATGTTGATGCTCACATGGAGCTACACATAACCCTTAGGGTACTTTTGTGTTAATTAATTTTCCTTTTGTGTAGGACTATCTGCGTATATAACCTTCAACAGGATTTTGTCATAATGCAGACAGGAGTTGCTTCAATTTAAATTTGTTTTTTTTTTTTTTTTTTTTTTTTTGGCAGCAGGATGCCAAGCTTCAAAAATCTCTTCCTTTTTAATGTCATCTCTTAAATGTTCAACTTCTGCCCATCTCACTGAAGGTTTGTTTTATAAATCTGGTATTTTCCAGCCTGCTTTTTTTTTTTTTTTTTTTCTTAATGCATAAAAGGTATTTTCCTCTGAGCTTCTCCTTTGGGCAGCTGGAGGTGCTGCATTGAACAAAGATCTAAGCTGTCCCAAATTGTCACCTAGTTGGAGATGTCTTTAAATGGAAAGATGGACTGAAAACAGCTTTGTGGCTTAATTATTTGGTTATTTCATGCCTGTGGTAAACGAAGCAGCTCTTAAAATATTTGTTTCTAAAGTGTCTTATTTGCAATATTCTGGATTTCCATGAGGTATCCACTAATGTGGTGTTACTGCTTGGATACAGGAGACACTTTTTTTGTTTAGTTAAGGGATACTGACCCAGAGGCCTCAACAAACGGTCCATGTTATCTGCATCATTAAACGCCACTTGCTACAGGGTTTTAAATATGTGAATGTTTCCCATTCATTAGCCATCATAATTAGGATTCTGATCAGGCAAACCTTCAAAACCCAGAGTGCACAGCTGTTAGCATAGGCTCTGTCAGAGGTCATGATTGTGAACGTCTCTACCCCCTTTTTTAAAAACCAACTTGAATACAGACCAAAGTTTAAACCCTGGAAGGCTTTTTGCTAAATTCAAACATCTCAATTTTCTCAGCAGTTTATAAAAATTTATTTATATGCATGTTTACTTATGTTGCCTTTTAAAAACCTTATTTGACTAACACTATCATGAATTTAAACAGCCACTGTTAGTTTTTAATAGAATTTTTAAAAACGTATTAAATATGCCACATTTGAACCTGTCAGTCTTGTCAGAGCACAGGTCTGGAAACAGTTTTAGGCTAAAATTCAAATCTCATATCAAATTAAAAGAATTCTGCTCTTTGTATTCCTGTCCTCTTGAAATGCTACAGTAAAAACACATGTTGGTGAGAAGGTCTGGAGATTAGATGACTTAAAGTGAATCTCTTGACTTGGCTTTTGTTGTAGCTTTGTGAAAGATTATCAATTAGTCCAGGGTGTCTTCTTCATGTGAATACCAGGATGTATACAATAAAAATCAATGTTTTTACTAAAGACTTGGCATGCCAGCATTTTTATAAATTAATAAATGGCGGCAGCAGCAGTACGTTTTAATGCAGCCAGTAAATAAGCATGACTATTATAAAAAATTTCTACACTGCCTTTTTAAACTGGTTTGCAAAAACGGTGAGCAATTTTAGATCACACACAAGTTGCCATTTTCAGCTCACTGCAGAAAGCTTCAAGGATGATAAAACCAAAGATCACACAAAATGCCGGTGGCTCTTAAGAAGTTCTAAATACCCAAGTAATAAGTCACCTCTGCTTTTCCTGTGAATTTCCTTCCCTGTTAATTTGTTTTGCATTCACGTAACCAAGCCCTGTTTATCCTTTTTGTTTTCCTTTTTTTTTTAAATAACACCCAGCTTTTCACAAGAAAGGCAGTTATTTGTTTGGTGCTGAATGTCAAATTGATGCTATGCTTCAGTCAACGTTTTGCCATCCAGTACAGAGCAGTCAGTAACCTAAGGCATTTAGTATACGTTTAGACTACAAACAACTTCTATCAGTTTGGCCCAGAGCAGAAATATGTTATGTTTAGAGCTTTTATTATTGTTTTGCTCATTCCTGCTAAATTGCGCCATCAAAACTTCAACAAGGGGTTTTGCTCACTGACTTTCCATTCAGCTAACACCTTGATGTCGTGCAGAGTTCATTATAGTTCATTGACTGCTAGTAACCTCACAGCTCCTGGCAGTGTGTTATTTGACTAGCTTACAAACCGCATTGAGTGCCCAACTGATGAGGTCTGAAACTCCCCTGGTGATTGGCTGAATGAGGTGCAGTCTCCAGGCAAAGGTGTCAGGTTTCAGTTTGTAGGGACGCTTTGTTCTCATGTAGAGCGAACGAACTGAATTTCTCCTTACTAGGATTGGGCAGAAAACATTCAAAAGTTTTATAAATGGTTCTAACAAACTGGAGAGAGTTTAGTTGGTTACTTGGAAAGTACGTTTAAAACCCTTTTTTTTTTTTTTTTTTTTTTTTTTTTTTTTTTTAGATCTTCCTATAAAATGTTTCAAATGCTTCAAAGCAGAGTTGAAATCTTTTGGTGTTAAATTTAATTGTTTTGAAGACTAGGCAGAAGAGATCAGCTAAATATTCTCATCCCGATCCCTTTAACTCTGTATAATATTCTTTCTCAGGGTTGAGGCTTGCTTTAATTGAATATTTTGAACCAGGCAATCAAGTTTTCCAAAATTTTTGCAGCAACCCACAAGACCGCTTCCTCCACTGGGACCCCCAATAACATTTATTTCTTCTCTGCTTGGTAAGCGTTCTTAAAATGTTATGGTCTGTAAATGAATAAGCCTCTTAAGACTGTGATTATGGGTTATCTGTGTGAAGACCAAAGTGATGATTAGGTGAATACAATATAATGCAGTGAAAGTAGGCCAGGAAGCTCTTGGCACAGACTTCCTGGCATTCAGTCTGTGTCTGGTGTTTGCAAGGGCCAGTCTCTAAAGAGCAAGTACACTAGATAGATGAGTCTGTGTTGATACATGCGCAAATATGTTGGTCCTAGATATGGTGACTCAGACATGCTGAAGCATACACAGGAGAGGTTTAGTTGCTGACAGTGATGCAGCCTGATTCATCCCCCCAGCGTGAGATAGCTTTTCATCTTCCATGATTTAAATCCAACCAACTTTTTATCTTGTTTGGTTGAGGACAAAGGCCAAAAATGCATCCAGCTTTTCTTATCCCCTTGACTTCAGACTTGTTTTAATCTGAGGTTTGTGTAGACTTGACTGCAGGGTTTTTTTTGTGGGGGGGGGGGGGTTGGTTTTTGTGTGTGACGTATATCCTTGCACACATGTTGTTGCCCACTCTGGAGACAAGGCACAGGCAATTGCAGAAGACATTTCAGTAGCCTTTTCAATTCCATCAAGCATTAAAGCAGCCTCAAACGTCAAAGCACGTTGGTAGACACTGCTGGAAGATTAGATTTATGGCTTCTTGTTTCTCCTATGCCCCAAGTGTTGGATTACACCTTGACAGCTGCTGAGGCAGCTTTTCACCATCTGAACACACTGGTGCTGGGGCAGCTGTCTGGGAATTTGAGTACATGTTTCTTCTCTAATTAATAATCAGCATAGCCATGCTAAGTTCAGTGTGTGCAAAATTTTTGCCTTAGTTATCACAACAGGAGTTATGTAGTGAGTTTTCATTGCTGCTTGCTCCGAAAGCACATACATTAGCAGTATAGCTTTGCAGGGGCTAAAATGGGAGAATTAGTCATTCTCTGCTGGTGAACCAGCTGTGTGTTGGTCATGTTTTAGTGGAGTCTGGCAGAGATCATAACTGATGCCTCTTACTGAGCCTCCGGGCAATTAGGTAGGAGCAGTTTCTGATGAACTGTAGTTACCTATGCTGCAGGCATGTTAACCTGTTCTGAGCACAACAAAGCACATACACCTGTGTAGACACACGGGCACTCAGGTGGAAATACAGGAGGTGGATGTCTTGCTCAGCAGCCCAGTGCCAGCCAAGTTCTGTTGTCCGCATAGCCGTAACTGATTGGTTAACAGAAGACCTTGGTATTCAATACCAAACCAACAGGCCAGGTGTAGGGCCGAAACAGGAAACTTAAGAAATGCCTTGCTCAATGACCAATATTAACCTTGTGCCAATCCCCGTCTGAACTAGAGTAACCTCTGCCGCTTGCCTTATAGTAACCTTTTGTCGGCACCCAGTAGTAAACTTCCACTCAGGTCCGCCCTATTGTTTGTCAGGCAGGTAACTGACTAGCAGTGCTTCATCACATGACGCCTGCTGAGCCTGACACAATAGACCACTGTGTGTGTGTGTGTGCGCTCGTGTTGGAGGGAATGGGATGTTTAACACCATATCAAAGCACTGTTTGTTATGCCTGAGGCGAGTCAGCTTTGGGCTTCGTTGTTATGGTCTGGCTTTATCAGGGGTGGTGTAGACTGACTTTGTTTGTGTGCCTCACAGCTGCTTTTGCTGCTGTTCTTACACATTGGAAGCACTGTGAATTTGTGCTTGATGAGGGGTGTGTATTTTGTTTTGTTTTTTTAAACATAATGAAGCAGTTGTAATGCGTGTGTGTGTTGCCACAAGAGTCTGGTGTTTAGTCCCATTAGATGTCAGAGGAAATGTCATCTACAGCTTGTTCCTTGTTGCTCTCATGAGACATGTCAACAAGATGCATTTTCTACATTAATAAAATACAATGGGTTCATAAAAACTTAAAAACAGGGTAATTGTTATCCCCCTCCCCCCACGCTGTGTCCCTTCAAGAACCCTTAATTCACTGTGTGACCTGATTTCATCCAATGAAAAGTCTCTTTGCATCATGCTTCAAAGAATGCCTTAGCCCAAGGGAGACTTTTCTTTAATGAATAACAAACAGTTTCAGTTTCACATCCTGATGCAGGATGTAATGTCTCCGAAATTTAGCCTGTAGAGAGATTTGGGGACATGATTGACCCCCAAGTCACCAGGCACGCCATCAGATGAGTCAAAACATCGACTTCTAGAGAAGATGACCTGCTGGTTTATGATCACAGAAGCAGGTGACATAAAGTAGTGAGCTGCCTGCACAAATTTCATTTGAATGTGCCATAGGTGACCTCGAAGGCAAATGTGTTCAGGTTATTGTAGGTCCGTGTTCTTTAGGATGTAAGGATTGATTCAGTAAGGGTGTTGACTTCTTGGCTCCTGCTACTAGAAGGAAAGTACTTCTCATATCTTTCGGTCAAAACAATGGAAAGGACCTGCTATAGCTTATTTTCTTTGAGAATTTTACTGTTTTCCTTGAACAGACCAGAACTCTTTGTTCTCCTTTAATCATTTAGCCCAAAGAAAAACAATTATGCTTTTGACCACCATTAATCTTTGAACTATTCTCATAATTGTCATTTAATAAACCTAAATAATTTCTAGCATGTTGGGAACTACAAGATAAATGGGTAAACTTGAATCAAATGGGCTAATTGGATGAATGTGGGGCTATTGAACCACATTGACAATAAGCCATAGAGCAAGAGACACAAAAAAGATGCTGACCAATGTAACTAATTTTAAGTCCTATTATTGCATTCACCATAAATCTATTTTTTTTGTTTGTTGTTTTTTTGGTGGGTGATTGCACACAAGCCCCAAGTACAGTTGCCCACTGAGTCACCATGACAAAAGTCTGGGAATTTCCTATACTGGAAAAACTTTAGTTCTTGAAATCTCTCCTTTCTGATCCCTTTGTGAATTCACCTTTACAAGGGAGTTCTCCCCGTGTGTGTTTGAAGAAGACAAAGGGAATACGTCATTGTGACAACAAATCGGTATCTTTTGCTAAAACTCTTAATCATGTTTCCATTTTAACCCAGTCTTCTGCTTTTTGTTTTGTTTTTTTTGTTTTTTTCTCAATCTAGACACATTTTCTTCATGCATGTAAAGGAAGATCTTCATAATGGTCACCTGCGTATGGGCTCAGAACAGGCAGAGGAGCTGAGCGCACTCCTGGCACAGGCAGACTTTGGCGACTACAATCAAAACACAGCCCAGTACTGGTACTCCGAGCTGTGTGGAGAGGAGCCTAGCACTGCTATTATCAACAGGTATAGTGCACACTAACAAATCCAATACAGGCTTCCAGAAAAATTGGAATAACAGCAATTTGAATACATTACTTACATTCTCTTATAATCTTTTTGTAGATGTTTTTAATTGCTCTAATACTGTAAATGAAAGTAAGAACACTTGGACAAATTAACCAAATCAGGTTACTTTTGCTCCATGTAATCTTTAGTGAAGATCAGCCCACTCTCTGTCACTGAGGGTACACACACTCTATGAATCACAGGATGGCAGCTAATGTTCAAGAAAAACAAAGAAAAGGGTTTTTTAAATCAACCATTTCTCAGGGCCCTGAAACCATAAGCATGTGTCACCATAGTTTTTTACAGTGTGTGGTTCACAGATCAGCCAAACAGCGTAGCTGAGAGAAAATCAGATCCAGTGGCAGTGTGCAGTTCCACTGACACATCTTCCTACTGTGTATCTTTTTCAGTCCATCTGAACTGGGGTACCAGTGAATTTAGCAAATGAAAAACACCACAGAACTTTCCACAGCAAATGTTTAGTTGCAGTTCCTGGATACATTATACAGGAACTGTTGCAGTGTCTCCATTTTGTGCCGCCCTTGTACTGCCTTCTGGAACAATTTGTTGTGCACATGGCACTGTTCCTCAAATGTTCAGCCTCTTAAATTATACATTATCAAGCTCCATCTGCTAAACCTGCTACACAAAACTCTTTTTCCATGTGCTGTATTTGGCCAGCAGGCATTTTTGTTCATCACTACACCTACGCTCAGTTATGTATGCAGGTGCAGGCTTTTCCCAACAGTTATTTTCTATAAATGTCACAGAATCACAATCTACTTTAAAATCAATATGGTATACATGCTGTATGTCATTGCTTTTCCTGAACAATAAATCTGAATAAACTTGAATGGTTTTCTCTCCCCCTGTAGCATAATATCAAGACATAAAGCTCTGGAAGGTTTGAGCCAGGGCTCAGTGGAGTATCAGGCCCTGCAGCTGGTCTCTTCTCTTGAGCATTATGGGGTTGAGTGGCACTGGGCTCGCGATGCAAATGGTCAACGGTTGGCAATAGGAGTCGGCCCTGAGGGCATTGCCATTTGCAAGGAGGACTTCAGCTTGGTCAACAGGTATGTCTCACCTACATATATTTTGAGAGGGTTAAAGGTTAGCAGAAATTCATTTCCACCTTAAGTTGGCTTCACATATTTTGTATAAAACCATTTCTCATCTCCTTGTCCTGTTTTAGAATAAGCTATCCCATCATTCAAATTGCCACCCAATCAGGGAAAAGCGTGTACCTGACAGTTACCAAGGACACAAATGACAGTGTGGTGCTTTTGTTCAAACTGATCAGTAACCGGGCAGCCAGTGGTCTCTACCGGGCAATCACAGAGACCCACGCCTTCTACAGGTGAGAGCTAAAGACATACAGTGTTGAGTGCTAAATCAATGGTGCACATACACTCTTGACTGTATACTGTAGCTTAGCAGTCACATTTTATTAGAAAAGGATTCAAGCTCTCTAATAACTTCTGCTGGGCAAAGACGATATGGACTTAAATTATTAGAGGCATTTAGAGCAGCCTACTATAGAGTGAGGTTCATGTGGTGAACAAAGACGACGTTTGAAATTAATTTTAGGCTCTGCTGCTCTGTTGGTTATTTTGCTTTTGGAATGTTTTTCAACAGTCTTGGCTTTGGCTGTCTGTCATAGCACCAACATCAGCTGCTTTAGCACATATCACCTTACTATTGTAGCATGTCATAATGCAAAGCAGTTAGTTCTTCAAAGCCTTTAAAGATTTGGAGGGGGAACCTGACTTTAAATCTTATTATTCTGCACGTGCTACTTCACTTACAGAGTATGGATTCCCCCTCATTTGTACACATTGAATATGTTTGCACGTTTTCTTTTAATTTATTATACTGCACTATAACTGCATGCAAAGTGGGACGTACAGCTGCATAATCAGGCCCTTGACTTAAACTAAAGTTGGTGGAAACATGGATTGCACAGGACAGTCTTAAGTAATTAGAAATGGCATTTTCGCTTTCCATAGACGACACGTGTCTAAAATTTGCAGTGAGCAGGGACAATTGAAATGGCTGAGCTATGAAATTGTTCTCATTCAGTCACAATTGTACAAAGGTACAAAAGACAGCAATGTCCTTTTGTTTTAGTGATGAGTTTTAGCTCAGAGTCTGCAGATTTTATTTTTTTACAGGCATGTCTTCATGCTGGCTCAGAAACAAGTGTTCAGTGTTTATCTTACAGTGGAGAATGTAGCATTCAAACAGGATGAACATAAGGTGTTGTCTAAATGGTACAAGGGGAATGTTAAATAAACACAGCATGTTCTCCCCAAAAGTGAGTGCAAGACATGTTGTGGATGTAGCTCTTTCAGGAAGAACAGTTAAGTATGATGACTTGATCGAAACACGAAGTTGAATTCTTTAATACTGACATCAATTGTCTCATTTTCAGGTGTGACACAGTTACTAATGCAGTGATGATGCAGTACAGTAGAGACTTTAAGGGCCACCTGGCTTCACTCTTTCTCAATGAAAACATCAACTTGGGCAAGAAGTATGTTTTCGACATCCGACGTACAGCCAAGGAAGTATATGACCACGCTCGCCGTGCACTCTACAACTCTGGTGTCGTGGATCTGGTGTCCCGCTCTGGCAGCGGCGAACGCTCCTCTCCTTCACGCTCCCCAAGCAGAGACGACCAGCAGGACGAGGGACTAGACTGTGGCAGCTGCCAGCAGAGCCGAGCCCTGCAGGAGCGGCTGCAGAAACTCAAAGAGGCTCTGTTGTGCATGTTGTGCTGTGAGGAGGAGATAGATGCTGCATTCTGCCCCTGCGGCCATATGGTTTGCTGTCAGACCTGTGCGAATCAGCTTCAGGTGAGCCTGTCCTTTCCCTTATGTTTCTTTGGGTTCTCTCCCCCCCTTTTAAGATTTATGTGTTTATTAGCCACAGGGGGCTTTTCACTAGTGTTGTCATTTTTCATAAGTCATATGCACTGAAAATGACAGTGCTGCCGGCATTTGCAGTAGTACAAACACGGTTTTTAAAATGGTATTTTAGAAAACTAAATTGGGAAAAGGGGCCTGAACACCAGAAAAGTTTCTTTGTTTCCTTGACTCCAAGCTACTGTGAGTTTGCAGCTATACTGAAAGCTCTTTAATTACACTTAAGATCCGAATTCTCATCCTAAGCTTTGTTTACACTCTGGTGACCAGATTTTCGACTTAATCAGCTAAACGTTTCCCATCTTTGTGTAAGCAGATGGTGTCTATGGTGTGTGTGGGTTTGTGTTATGCAGGGATTATAGCAGCCATCCATTAACTAAACTGTGACCCAGCTAATAGACGTGTGAATGAGTCAGTAGGAACTTAAGACAGAGTTCCACTGCTTTCAGCAAGAATATGGAGATGGTTCTCCCATTATAGCAAGTTTTCATCAGTAACGTTGTGACCTTTAAGATTTTTTTTCACTGTTCTTAAAATCTAACGCTGAGATTTAACAGCTGACAGGATTTTATTATTTTTTTTTAAATGTTATAATTGAACAATTTTCTGATATCAAATATTTAGTGTATAATATTTCTTTTTTTTTCCCCTCAGTTATGTCCTGTTTGTCGGTCGGAGGTGGAGCACGTGCAGCACGTCTACCTGCCCACCTGCACCAGCCTGCTAAACCTGACACTGACAGACAACCACCAACAGCGCAGCAACATCCCTGCACCTATCCACCGAGACACAGCCTCCCCTCACACCTGCTCCACCACTGAGTACGAACACAAAATCTACAACACATAACTCCACAAAACTCTCCGAACTGAACATTTTGAAGCTGTAACAAAAGGATTATAGCTTCATGAAGAAGGAACTCCAAGAACTACAAAACATACGAAACTCCTGGGCTTGATCAAATATCGAGCCACTTCGTCAACTAGCGTGTTAATCTGTGTGTGTTATTCTCCTTTATCTGGTGCGCTCTTATTATTGTTGCTGTGACATTCTGTCCAGATTTTGTTTAAGCACCATTGTCCTGCCACAACATAATTTTAGATTAGAACCTTTATATTAAATTATTGCATCAGTTGATCTGATACAAAATAGAAACATTTTTTTTATTATGTTTGTGTTTTTTGCTTGGTTTATTTTCTTTGCTCCATATCAGACTCCTAGCCCCTGAACCATATAGGGATGTGTTATAGCTTAATTGTACATAACTTGAGTGTTTGTTTGTTTTTCACTTTTTAAAGCTTTGTGAAATTTTAAAATGTCTGTTTGACTTATTAGTATTTCAGACTGAAATGCAGTTTTGTTAATATTTAATTTCTTACTTGCTTTTCATGTTCCATATTTTCAATGCCAATGAGAAGGTATTTAGAGGCTAAGCAGAACTGCCCTGGTTACAGCACTGCCTACTAATTGGACACAGCAAGTATTCAGACCAGTGTGGTTTTGTTCTTGTAATTTTGAGGCTAATTTAGGCTCTTGAAGGGTCTTTTGTTTGTTTCTTTTGTTTTTTTAACAGCCAGTATTTGGCACACACTCCCTCAGCCTCTCACCTTGAAATAGGTCATAATGATCAGCTCCACCTACATTCAAAACTAGCCCAGTTTCAACCTGTGGAGTCTTTTGACATATCAATAGAAGAGGTAGAACTTACAAGTCTTAAAAGACTTGTATTAGTAGGTATGAAGCCATAACTATTTGTAAAAAAGGAAATGGCAGTTTGTCCAGCAGTTGCTGCTTCCTCTGAAAACCTCAGCTATTAATTTCTTCTCTGGGGTGTACTAGTAAGTTCATTTTTGATACTTTGATAGGGTACTAGGAGATCTGCCTGTGCAATACTTGCTTACCTTTGAAAAGCCTTTTCAAGTTGTATTTAATTTCAAAGATTATATTTAAAAACAAAACTACATTGTCACTTTACCAAGGAAGTTTTCTATTTTTCTGTAGGCGGTTTGGCCTTAATGTAGCAGCAATGTGTTTATTATAAACTTGTACAGACTGGTGAGAAAAGGACGACTTTATTTTCTTTAATGCTTAACTCTATTAAGCTCAGTCACTGCAGGGGAAGGATTTATTTTTCACTTGCCATTAGTGATTTGTTTCTGTTTTCTGAAGCAAAAGCCACTATGCTCTGTAAAAATAACTTTCAATGAAATTTGTTTTATATATTTTGCTTTTAACAAACAGAAGTATTAAAGTTTTTTTTTTTCCAAAAAAAGTCACTGGAGTTGTGATGCATTTGTTTTGTATGGATCTGAAAGCACAGTAGGAAAAACAAATCAGTTTCAAAACTCAATGCATTAATGATGCTTTACACAGAATTATTAACAAATGTTTAAAAAAAACATGAGGAAACTAAGAATTTTTAAAACGTTCTTGTGAAATAATACTTGTTCAGGATGTGTAAAATAAACTGCAGACAGAACATCAGTAAAAGTAAAAGTCAAACTGCACTCATCAGAAAAACGCATAACTTTCGATGAGGTAACCATTGCACCAGGCTTGATAAGCTGTAGCTATTTTTGTCATGGATCAGGCCTTTGTTCCAAGTAGCAGCTTTACTGGTAGATAACTGACTGGAAACTATATGGTTTAACTAAGTCCCTTTTAAATAAGACTGATCTTGGTTTTACTCGACAGCAGAATATCTGTAATCCTGCAGGCTTGAAACAATCAGGGCTCAGAGTTCAGATAAAACATAAGAATTAAAAGGGCAAAAAGGCTTAAAAAAAAAAAAAAAAAAAAACTGCATGGCTGCGTGGAGCGAACACACCTGCTATGGCTTCCCTAGTCACCAGTGCTCCAGCACCCCAGGTGAACAGAGCTGTTTAAAGGTCAGTGTGTCAGTTATCATCGGTCTTGGAAAAGGAGGTGGAAGTTGCACAGTCTGTCGTACAAAGACACTTTCTATGTTGAGAAATGACAGGCTCCACTGGACTGTGATGATAAAGTCAGGAAACAGGACTAAAGAACAGAAGCCATTGATTAGTCTGACTTTATCCCTCTCCCTGAACCTCTCTGTCTGTCTTTAACCTCGCAATGAGAACACTCTCTCTCCTCTTTCTTCTTTTATCTGTTTTTCACTCCCAAGCCACTGCCAATAAACAAACTCCAAGGACACCATTGACAGCAGGGGACAAGAGACATTCAGCATGAAGACGAGGGCTGGGATTTCTAATCAGTCAGCCATGCACAATAAGTAACATCAGAGAGAACACTGCTTGGCTGGAAAGTTAAACTATAACCATAAACAGTGGTGCCAAGTACCTTAAGACAAATACTGTACTTGTGTTCAATTTACAGGCAATGTACTTTGCATGAGTGAAAATAAAATGAAAATAATATATGTTTTAATATAGATGTATCCAACAGCTGCTATTACAAGTTACTATTATTGTATTGTATCAGTATTTCTACATTGTGATATATTACTGTTTTTACCCACTGTATAAAACGAAAAAAAAAAGGGAGTACTTCTTCCCCCGCAGAGCTAAAGATACAAACAAGTGAAATAAAGCACACATGCAGAGGGGACAAGGTATGACCTCAGAGCCATGAAACACCCTGAAATCAGTAAGTTATTTTTATTTTCTCATTCAGTCTGCATCCCTGACCAAAAATTCACATGTCCACAAACACAAACATGGCCAAACTACTCATGTGATTCACTATTATGATTTATTACAAATGTAAGCGGTGGGTAAAAAGGCTTTAGAGATGCACTGTTTGAAATATGAAAACAGCTTTTCTATCACAATAATCTGAAATGTTCAAAATTCAGATTCCACAGCTCATTCAAAGTGTATCAGGTTTTATTGACATTATTATGTTTGTTTTCTGATGTGGATGTGGCCAATAGTCAGTAAAATGTAAGAGAGGACATCAGTAACAAAATATATACAGTATATGATAACACTACACTGTTTATACTACAGTATAGTCTATAAACTATATATATATTGTTACTGATGGAATAAAAGTTGTGAGAGGACTCTGTACTTGTTAAAACTAAAACTGGTCATGCAGCTTGTGTGTCCTAAAAATGGATGGGTAACAGTTTAATTGTTGTTCGTGTTTATGAAATCCCATCCCAAACATCCTTAACAAACAAAAGGATGTGGAGATAATAATTGTAATGGCAAAAAATAGAAAAAGAAACACAGTAGCAAATAGTGTTGATGTGTTTATTGGCCTGCACAGTACATTTCCTTTACGTCCACAGTCAAACAATGATGACATGTTTTTGTATCTTCACCAACACAGATAGTTGATGAAGTAATGAAACAGGTTTATTTCACTCACAGTGTAATGTTTAATGTGAGGAACTTGTTTGTAATTTAAGAAACTGACCCTTGAAATGGATTAAGCACGCAAAGTCTATTTATACTTTACTTCATTTGAGAGTCAAGATGTGGCTTTTAAGTCATACTTGTAGGACAATAGCACCATGACAAGTCTACGTGCTAAACTGTGTTTCGGAAGGCTTGCGATACTTAATTCGTGCAAACCTTTGACCCACTTCTTCAGAGTGTAAAAGTGTTTTTTACACTTATGCTTGTTTAGGCATAATCCATGCAGAAAGCAGGGCGTACTGAGAAGGAAGACGTGCAGTAAATTTAGCTTGATGCCATCTCTAGCATGCAAATTCTTGTTCATTACACAAAAACTCACCAAGTTAAAACTTGCTGGAAAAGAGTCTTCTTCTTCTTCTTCTTGTTTTGTTCTTGTTACCTGAGCCACTCTAATTGAAAATAAATAGAATTTTTTAGTCCTTTTTTAGTCAACTCATGCCAAGAAGAAAACATCAAAGATCCTCACAAACTTCACCCTCCCACTGCCATGTGGTTTGCACATCTGGTTGGCCCAGTGACACACACTGGTAAGGGAAGCACAGCTCCTCTGATTGTGTTTGAGATAAGTTTCCTGGGTGCAGAGCCTATGTGTTGATGGCATCGTCAGCTGGTAACTCAATGCACAGTGAAGCAGCGCGTGTGTTTTCTGCGTGTGAGCAAGCTTGAGCGGGTGTAAACACTCTGCCAGTGCCAGGCTGCACAATGTCTCCATGCAGAGAATTTTAAGTGTTTCAGTGTTTCCTTTAAATTCAACTTCACTATGTTACACTGACGTCTGGAGCAAATTAGATTAGATACAATCTCTGTGTTCCAATGATAATCTTTTAAAGATAAAGAAACATTTTCTTCTGTTGTTAAGTGTAATTCTTGACAATGAAGCATAGAGGAGATAGATATTAATATTTGGTGTTTTGCATCTCTATGATTACATTGTACAAAAAAGAACTCACCTACATGGCTATGGATTTACTGTAATTTAGAAATATGTTGACATATCACAAACGTTTGTATATTCATCCTGAGGGGACCATGAATGATCGTAGAGCTGTAGGGAAAGTCAGGGCATGAGCACAGTCCTAAGGACATTCTGTATTACCTAGGAACCAAGAACATCTCTGCTTCTTCTTCTTTTCCTTTCGGCTGTTCCCTTTCAGGGGTCACCACAGCGAATCATCTCCCCCTATCTCTGTCCTCTGCATCCTCTTCTCACTCACCAACTAACTTCATTTCCCCTCTCACTACATCCATCCTCTCCTTCTTCGACCAACAGTAGCCCCATTTCCACTCGCACAAGGGGACACTGGTTTGTTGCCTGTTGTGGTTGCATTGTCTCAGCTACATTTAATAAAAAAACGTATTATGATATTTCAGTCTAAACCAAAGCAGAAGCCCGACTGATCATAATGCTAAATAAATAATGGCTAAAAAACTAAAAGAGTACCCTGTCATACAACAATAACAAACAGGAACAAGAACAAGGCAGCTTGTGGGACCTCCCATTAGTAAGTGAAGCAGTTTCGGGAAAAATGAAGACATTGCAAGTCTTGTTCAAACGGTGAGAGTGACTCCTACCAAAGAAGCCTATCGACTTGTTGCACTTTCACCTACTTCCTACACCAACCTTTAACTCAAACAACCAGCAGCTGACACAGGACACATGGACATGTACACAGGGTTAAAGCCAAGCTGTTCTTATCAGTCTGATTGGCTTAATAGGCTTTAACCAGCTGACCTTATTCAGCACATTCTTATCAGCGCAGTTCAGTTTGTTGAAGGGTTAAAGACCAACTGCAAACCAGTTATTGTGAATGTATCAGTCGCAAACTAATAAAGTGTAACATAATTTCATCATTAGTGTCATCAGTGTCAATTAAGAATCCAGTTTGAGCTTTGTTCTGTCTGTTCTTTAACTCTTGTTTTGCTCTATACATATTACTGATGACAGCAAGTTGCATCTGAACATTATTTCACCGTGGACACTTTGTTATTAGTTCAGTTATATCAAATATCTTTTATTTTTCTCTCAGTTTACACCAAAGTGTTTGGAGAATTTGTCTCACTTGCAGTATTTCTTTGTCACCGGCTTGCAGTGCAGGAAATGAGTGTATCAGGCGAGCGTGTTTACAGAGTGACTTTTCTCAGGAATAACTGCTTCCAAATACACCACAAACAAAGAAGCCATAAACAATGTAACAAACACAGCCGTAAAGGCAGTGACGAACAAGACACATAAATGTTGTTGCCAGGAAATACTTCAATAGGACCTTTTGCCGTGGGACTCAGCCCTCATTTAGCAACAGTTTCCTGCAACTATGCTGACATCTACTGGTTTGATTTTGTACTAACCCGCAGAACAAGACTGAGCTCCTTACATTTTGCAAAATTGATCGCAAAAGCATTTTATGAAAGGGAATACTTTACTACAAGGGAATACTTACAAATTACACATTCACTCGAAGCTCCTTCTGTACATATTTTATCCTTCTAGAAATGGTTGCAATGAGATTTCTCCACTTGTGTTGCAAACAGTAATGCGCTTGTGTAATTTCTGAGTTTTACATTTGCATCTTTTGGCCCATTTAGAAGTTCAAAATAATATTGTAAGTAGTCGTACTTTGTAAGACTTAAAGGATGCCTTCACTGATTTTGAACTTGATTGTTTTGGTTCTAGTTTGGGTAGGACATGTACATAAATGCCATTACACTTCCGCCGACTTGTCAACATTAAAATCTCTCTCTACTTCTAGCTAAAAAATGCCTCCAGATGACAACAATTGGAGGAACCTTCAGTTCAGATAATGTCGTCTTGTTGCTCACACCATGAAGATTGTAATCAGGGTCAACTTGCTTTCATCATCTGAATTCCTCACGAGGAAAAATTCCTCTGGGTGATGTCATCCAGAGGAATTTTTCAGCTAGAAGCATGGAAATATTTTAATATAGGGAAGTCAGATTGAAGTTTAAAAGCATTAATGTACATTTACACCTAAAGCAATAGAAAGGTGCGTGGAAGTAGCAGGTCCAGGATAGTTTTTCAAATTTGTTATGATATTTCTAGTCCTGCTTGTGTAGAGCTGCACACCTTAAAACTTACTTTACAAGAAGTATTACACAGCAGTAGATGGATTTGAAAATGGTGACGTTTCACATCCAAGTCATGTAACATATATGAGTGGATGGGACCTTAAACACAATCCAGAATATATTAATGGATTGTGTGAAATGTTTTAATCAAGTTTAAGTCTTTATTCAGAAGAAGGTATAAAAGTTGTTGGTGTATCAAAGGGTTAATGCACTGGGTTAAAGTAAAACAAAAATATAACAGAACGAAGGACAGATCGACAGAAGATGAAACCACATCCTATCTACATGAATAATTAATGACTTTTCCATTTCAGTGAGCTTGTCAATACACAATCCAGTTTACTGGTTTGGTGTGTCTGCCTGTGTCTCCACACTTTCTTTGCTGCTTTTTGTCTGTCTCCCATACTCTGTTGTCCCATCAGCCAAAAGCAGAGGAAGCAATGCCCCATCTGGACAGCAGGCGTGCTCTTAAGCACTGCAGCAAATAACCCACTGCAGTATGTGTGCGTGTGTGTGTGAGTGTGTGTGTGTGTGTGTGTATGTAGGAGTGTGTGTATGCGTCAGCAGCTGGGACAGCCTGGCGTTCCTGCCGGCTTGGCCACTGCTGCTCCTGCCACTCTGCTGAAGGAGAGTGGGCAGAGATAGAACGCAGGAGAAGTGGAGGGAGGAAGGGAACAGGGGGTTAGGGAGACAGAGAGAGAGAGGGAGTCCAGGCCCAAATAAAGCAATGGGGGCCGGGGCTGGGCTGGGCCCCCTTCTGCTATAAATACACTGGCCGTCTGGAGGTTCGGGTTTGGTGGTTGGGGCTTGGGACCAGCAACCACCGCTGCTGCTGCTGCCTTCCTCAGGGGAATCTCCTACACACACTCATCATCCTCATCCTGGTCATCAGTTTTCTGGGCATCCAAGATGCCACGAGTGGACGCAGACCTCAAGCTGGACTTTAAGGATGTCCTCTTCAGACCCAAGAGGAGCAGCCTGAAGAGTCGCTCAGAGGTTGGTGCAGTTAATGTAATCCAAGTACTGCAGTTGTCATTAATTACCGTCCAGGGATGAGGGTAATCTGTTTACTGTTGCATATGGGAGGAACACTTACGCTTACGCCTCTATGATGATACATATTGATGGATCATGGGGGGGTGCAGCTGTCTCAGGCCTTCTAATGCTGTCTGCTACAGTCATATTATCATTGTTAAGCATGAAGAATAGAAGCAGAAACCATGGCACTTATTAACGGGACAGTCTCTGTGAGGACGTCTCAGTGAAGTCCATTCTTGGTGTAATTCCATACTGCATCTCTCTTCATTGTTTTGTTTTGTGAAAACCACTAGGCAAACATTAAAATAGTGAATCTAAATGAGCATGCCACAGTGGAGTGACCTTCTTAGAGGTTACAGAGATAAAGGCTGGAATGTGAGCGTAAAAAATCGCTGACTACAAACAAAGAAAAAGTGGAGAGTCAGAGATTAATAAAGGCAATTTTTTTCGAAGTGGACTTTGTTTTGTCATTCAATTTCAAATTAAGCAGGTGAAAATGGCCAAAGCGCATCTAGCACTTGCTGATTTGGCTCTGATCTTTTCATTTATCTTCATAGCTACCTCAGTGTAGATATGTGTCACTAGATCAGGGACTGATACAGATGCAAGATCACAATGCAGGTGTGGTGGCAGTGGACCTGTCTTGGAAGGTGGGACTGGGTGGGAGTTCGCTTTTGAGAGGTAGCATGCAACATGAGGCAGGGGAGTTCTCGGAAAAGCTGTTTAAAAATAGCGCTGTGTGCCGCACTGTGAACCAGAGCACATTCCCGGTTCCACACAGATATCTGAACATGCCAGTGTCATAGACAACAGCTCGGAGGACGCTGGGGGCGTGCACTTACGTAAACACAATGTAAATATTAGATTTCATGACATTTGTTGAATATCTCATCACATCCTTGAGAAACATTTGAGCTAAACAACAAGTTTTGTTGTTTGTGTGGGTTTATTACACTGAGTGTGATTTGATGCACAAGTTACACAGATTATGCAGATATTATTTACAGTACAAATTGTCCCCAGAGCTAACTGAAACCTGATGGGCAGCATTTGTTTCCCATGTTGCTGTTACTTTACACGCTCCATAAAGCATACAGTAAATATTAGGGTTTACACTATTGGATCCATGTGACACACTTTGTCACGCTTTACTTGTGACTAGACTAGACTATCCTGCTGAGTCAGCGTGTTCTACTGAAAAAAAAGAGGCCTACATTGATTTTGACATCAAGAAAAGGGGTCCAGCACGGCTGGATGCACCTCCCTCCTCACCCGCATCTCTTTCACCGCTTTCTGCTTCCCTCGCCATTATGAGTTACAGCCTCATTTTCCCTGTGCTTCTGAAAACTATTGGGCCATGCTAAAGTAGTTTCCCTTCTTAGCTTTACTCAACAAAAGTAATCACTACACATGGTTGGATTTAACTTAAGGCAGTTTGGAAAGGTTAAAATTTGTTTTAAACACTGGAACTATATTATAACCGTCTTTCTGACAGCCATGTAGTCAGTCGGAAGCAAGTATGTGTTCTGTCTGGCGTAACATAAACTATTTTGTTCCCAAAGCATAATAATAATAATTAATAGGCCTTCAATATAAACTTCCAGACTGAGTATGGCTGAAGCAGCAATGGCTTAGTTAACCATTTGATCTAAATGATCCAGTGCATTATGCCCATTATCACCACACTGACTTAGAACGTGAGCCACATGAGCGGTTTCCTTTTCTAGGAAAATCTGCCTCAGTCAGCCTTTGGAGAAAATATTCAAACATTAATAATGAAAGCATGAGTAGGTTCTCGTAGGCTTTGATTAATGTTCACTTAACAGTTGCAGAATAACTATTGTCCATGCCATCAGGTGAACCTTCAGAGGACCTTCACATTCCGCAACTCCAAACAGACCTACACGGGTATCCCCATCATCGCGGCCAACATGGACACCACAGGAACCTTTGAGATGGCACAGGTCCTTAGCAAAGTGAGTGAGCACAACTGAATGGATAAAAAAAAAAAAAAGCAATAACAGCGTCACCGATTTTTGTGTACTTCTCTGTGTGTCCCTTCCACTGAGTATCTGGCAGAAAAATCACAAAACTAGGATGCTGTGGGGATAGTCCTGGAAAAGCTTTGAGTTCTACACGGGTTCTTGTCCTAGAAGCAGTTAAACATCTGCTTGCTTGTGGGATATTGTTTTTTTTATGTTAGACTTCAGGTTGGCTTAAGAAAACTGTCTGTAATGATTATTTTAGAAGCCATGAACTGAATGCGGATGATAAGCAGCTCCTTCTGGCCCCCTTGAAAAATGTTTAAAACAGGGTTAGGGTTTAACAAAGGGAACAAAAAAGTCATAATAATTTAAAAAATAATAATTTGACCAAATTGTAATGTTGACATTTATGTCTTTGAAAGCTGCTTCAACCTTTGACATTTGTTTCTTTCCTCCCCCTGCACGTCTGTCTTTAGCACACACTCTTCACAGCCATTCATAAACACTACTCTGTTGATGACTGGAAAAACTTTGCTGCCAACCATCCAGAATGCTTAGAGGTGAGATCAACATTGTTTACCTTTTTAAGGGTTTTCCTCGCTTTAGCATGAGGAACATAATTACACTCCTTTCGTTTAGAACAATCTCCAATTTTCACTCTTTCCTGCAGCATGTAGCTGCCAGCTCAGGCAGCGGCAGTGCAGACCTGGAGAAGCTGTGTGCCATCTTGGAAGCAGTCCCATCCCTCAGGTACATCTGTCTGGATGTGGCCAATGGCTACTCTGAGTACTTTGTGGAGTTTGTCAAGACGGTCAGGGAAAAGTTCCCCAAACACACAATCATGGTAAGAGACCGTACACTGCCATGGCCAGCAGTTGTGGCCTGTAGGATGTTGTGTTTCTAAAAATGTGTGTCAATGTTAATGCGATCTTCCCTCCAGGCTGGTAACGTGGTAACTGGGGAGATGGTGGAGGAGCTCATCCTCTCTGGAGCTGACATCATCAAAGTGGGCATTGGGCCAGGTGGGTGGGTAGAACTGCCTGTCTCACACAGGGGGTTGTCCCTGTAAGTTAGTGCACAACTGCACAGACTGCATGAGCGTGGGGAGACAAGAAGGAGGTGAGAGATGCCAAAAATACATGAGCCACAAAGCCACAGACATATTGTTTACGATAAGTATTTTTACTTAAAGACAGCAATGTCCATCTTCTAAAAGTAGCTCACTTTATTACCATGCACATTTACTTTATCCAGTACAGAGCTATTGAATTTACTGTAGTTCCTGTAGTGGTAGTTGAATACAAATCTCAGGTCTCTGCAAAGAGAAAAATACGGTTTTATTACCAGTGGATTGGCCCTTGTTAACTGGTTTGAACAAGTCGTTTTCAAATTACTGGGTTCCAGAGAGCTCTGGTGCTAGTTCTTTCATTATGTGCCAAAGCTCTTAATGACTTGTATGAAGTTCTTAGTCCCATAAGATGCAAACAGCCTCTTATAGATAATATGGTGCAGTGCCTCTGGTCTATAAAGCTGCCAACTGACTTGACAGCACCACATTTAAAAGCAGGTTTCTGTAGCTACAGCAGCAGCAGCAGCAGCAGCTATTAAACGCAGATAGGGACAGTTAATGAAGACAGACTTCTTTAATGTGTGGCCTGTGAACTGTGTATGGCAGGTTCTGTCTGCACAACAAGGATCAAGACAGGAGTGGGCTACCCACAGCTCAGCGCTGTAATAGAGTGTGCAGACTCAGCCCACGGACTTAAAGGACACATTATCTCTGTAAGTCCCACATTACAGCACAAATAATAGCAGGCAACTGCCAGAGAGACAAAATGTACTGCTGTGCAGAGAACTGAACACATATACTATACCTGTAGAGGTTAGCGACATAACACTGATGCACCACTGTTTATCGACATGATAGCCTGAGCAATGTAAGTTTAGAGTTTTTAGTCAAAAGGTAAATTGTATGTGTGAAAACTGTATTTTAGGATGTTTTGCCTTTTTGCAATAGCTGCTATGCTAATAATAATACTGCAGCCAGCAGTTGTCAGTCTTCCAAGGCTGACATAATAAACACTAAAGACATTTTCTGGCATTCAGTGTGGGTAAATATTACTGACGGGGGTTATTTGTCTGTTCAGGATGGAGGCTGTAGTTGCCCAGGAGATGTAGCTAAGGCCTTTGGTAGGTACCCAACCTGCAGCAGTTTCCATCAACGAGGTACAAATCTAGATATGAATCTAACAGTCCTGTTATCTTTGCATTTGTTCCTCAGGTGCTGGTGCTGACTTTGTGATGATGGGAGGAATGCTTGCAGGCCACGACCAGTGCTCTGGGGAGATCATCGAGAAGAACGGCAAGAAGTACAAACTCTTCTACGGCATGAGCTCCGACACAGCCATGAAGAAATATGTGGGTGGAGTTGCTGAATACAGGTGAGACATTGTACCATGATGCATGGCAGCAACTGTGCCTTCATTAAATTGGAGATTCCTATTGTTTTGGGTAGGCAGTAAGGTTGGATTTTGTTTAGCTGCATTAATTTCTAACGTCTCTTTCTTCCTCTGCACGCAGGGCGTCAGAGGGGAGGACAGTGGAGGTTCCATACAGAGGAGATGTGGAAAACACCATTCAGGATGTGTTGGGGGGACTCCGCTCCACCTGCACCTATGTGGGTGCTGCCAAGCTCAAAGAGCTGAGCAGGAGAACCACCTTTATCCGTGTCACACAGCAGTCCAGCCAAATGTTCACTTAATGGGGGTGTACATGCTTCCTTTCAAAGACATACACATGCGCTGCATAATTTGCCTTATTCATGTGTAATGTAGAGTGTAAAAGTGCAATTGCATGATGGCCGTAACATAATCAGCAGGAAGACAGAGACACACTCACACACGATCACCTACACTGTTTTTCTCAGGAAATCTGCTGTCAGAAAGTTGTTAATTTCCTGCAGGTTGTGACTAAAATAAACTAAAAGTTGAACTTGAAACATTCTTCCAAAGGCAACACAGCACTCTGATCAACTTAATCCTACAATGAGTGTGTTTATATGCTTTTAGAAGCCATAATAGGATATTAATTGCACCAGATTTCATTTTTAACGGGCTTGTTTAAATGTCATGTTTTGGTTACAACAGCCAGGATAAATAGGGAAACAGAAATCAGAGAGCCAGAGAGGCTGCTGGTATTTCTCAACACTCTTGTAACTGGGCTATTTCTGCATTAACAGCATATTAAGAATGTGAGTTATGTATTGCATGTAAACACACTCAGCAGGAGGAGGCTGATACTCATCCTAAAATCATTTGGGAAAATATTCTGCTAAACTCTGTGATGGAATGAATGTGCAAATCAATAAGCAAGATCCAGAGGCGTTGTCCTTTAATTGTCACTGGAAAAAAAACAAAAAAAAAAAACAAAAAACACATGCATGCACAATCCACTGCTAATTTCCTCAGTGGTGTGGATCATTCTGGGAAGCTGATCCTCCTAGGTTTTCAAATCAGAGTCTTGACAACACAAAGCCAGTGTCTACATACAGTATGGGGTTCTCCGTTTTTCTTTTGTTTGTTTCTGCATGTGTTTTCACTGTGTCAGGAGGTCCCTTGGGCCAGATGCACATGAGGATGAGAAGTGTAATCTAAACATTTGGTGTAGTTAACATAAACAGGGAAACCAAAAAAAACACCTCAAGTATGTAAAAAGTGTGTAAAACTGAGTCCATCATGCCAGATACTTTAAAACAATGGTATCTCAAGATTTGGGTCATCTTCTGCATTCAAGAGAAAAAAAGAAATTCAGATATAGTTCTTGCCAATTACCCTACTGCATTATTTATACTGGACTTGAGTTTGTTTACTCTTAATGAAGATAGAAAGTCGAGTTAATAAAACCAAATGATCAGATAACGATCACTGCGTTTGCTCTTTTGTTTGGAGTAGAGATTATAAATCACACTTACCATCTGTATTACAACTTGGACTCATTTGAACCATTTAGTGTGAGCAAATGAAACTGGCCATATAATTTACCTTAGTACAGACAAGATCTTGGCACTGCTGTCGCTTCCCGAACATCAAGATGTGGTGATGTTTTTCTAACAAGACTTGAAGACAGTCACACATGCACTGACAATCAGTATAAATCCTGGATCATTTGTTCCCTTGAGTGAGACACTGAAACACCGGCAGTTCTGACGGCACTGTCCTACTCGGTCCTGCACACTGACCTCCCTGTTGGCCAAGAGAAAAAAAAAAAAACATTTGCTATATGACCCAAATTATAAAGCCTGATTTCTTTCAAATGCTCCTCAGATTTAGGTGGGCCCGTTTTCAGAAGCACTGGAGCATCTTCAAAAGAGGACCACCTTGTTTTTCTCCTATACCACTGCTTAACATGAAGCACGAAGGGGTGGAGTGTCATGCAGCCTACTGAACACTAGAGGGGACTGTTATATGCTGACCGTCTTTACTCAGCCAAAGGCATGGAGGAAAAATTCCACGGCAAAAAAGCTTTTAAATGAAAGATGAAGAGTTTGTGTTGTGCATGCAAATCCATATAACAATGTGACGTTGTAAAGATCAAATTAAGACACAAGTTGCCCATTTATTCCAGATATGTCAAGGTTTCATTTTCTTTTTCAAAGAGGTGCATTTGTACAGATGTCTAATACATACACCAACAGGGTTTCTCCATTGCTATAAAGGAAAGGGGATGGTGAGACACAGGGACTTGGTGAGTACAATATAGTACAAACTAGTTGGCTGGGAACTGCTGCGGCGCCCTGCAGGCCAGACTGTCCATGCAGGTCTGTGCTGATGTCCAATTCTTTGCCACCGTCTCATAGGCCAAAAGTTTCAGTTCAGAACTTGGTGTCACAAGTGAAAAACATCTAGACAGACCGGTTGCAAGCCTCAGGGCTGAGTGTTCAGAACAGAGGAAGGAATCAACTCAGCCACAGCTGACAGATAAGCTCCACCCCCTCCGTGGCAGTGAGTAGGGTCACGCACCATACAGCCTGTCCACTGCTGAAGTGTTCGTCACCTTGGACAGAGAGGCAGACTAAAGACGTTCAGTACACTGAAGAGTAATCCAAGACATCTCCAGCATAATACACATTAATATCATAATAATAATTCATAGTTATTTAATGACATTTGTTAATCATACGAAATCATATGTAATAAATTTACATATTTTATACTCCATTACAGCCCACTACGTAAATTGATTGGGGTGAAACTAAACTGTTAAGTGGGCCTCTACAAGGTTTTTCTTCTGCCTGAGTTGGTTATCCAGCGCTATGGACATTGACAAAACGTCATACAAAAAAAAAAGAAACTAAAGAATGAAACACGAATCCTGATTGAATTCTGTTCACTTTTAAAACAAGACAAAGTGCCAAAACACATCCTTTTTGCAAAATTAAAGTACAAACATCAAGAAACAAAGAGCACACAGGCCTTTTTTTCTGATCCAAAAGTCAAAGCTCACACACCAACATTCATTTTATTTGTCAAGTTGTGCAAGAAGCCAAAAAAAAAAGACATTAGCAGTGTTCCTCCAGTGAGAAAGCTTGTCATAAAAAGTCAACAATGACACATTCTCTACATAGTTTTAAGTCCCCTGACATTATATTGAGTGCTACAAGGAGACCGAAAACACAGAAAAAGCTCCTGCACCAAGGATAATGACAACAAAGCAAAGTCTGTACGCACCATTTTCACACCAGACGACCAAACTGAGCTGTGCTGAGCTCCCGCCTGCATTAGAACCGAAAATGTGAAAAAAAAAACAACCTAATTAAAGGCACAGCCTGTCTGGTGTAGGGTGAAAAGGATTCCAAACAAACCTGACACAAGAAAAGAAGCGATGCATTCCATGAGATAAGGTTTTCCTAGTGGGAAAGAACCAAGGAATCACCTAACACCTTGGGCCATTGGACCCCAGAACGCGCTGGGCGCCAAGCGAGATGGAGCACAGACAGATGAAAACATGGTTACGGCAAGGTGATATGCAAAAACTGAACCATCTCTCCTTTTCATATGTATTCACCCCTTTTCATTCTTATTCTCTCTGTCTGTTTTAAATGAATGTTACCCCTAGGGAAGGTGTCGGTCTGAGACAGAGGGGATAGACCAAGCCCATCCTAGGATTAAAAAGTGCTGAAATATTATCAAGTCTTTTACATCTACTTACATGTGCATCTCTGTTGGTTGGTAATTTTTTTTTCGTCTTTTTTTCTTTTTTCCTTTTTTACAAAAAGTGGTCCCCACTAGCAATGAGGTTTCTTTTCTGTGGGTCTCACGATTTATGATCTCACAGATAATTAGAGGAGAAGACGCTCTGTTACTCTCACACACTCACACACACACGTACATGTCACACACTCAATTGTACAAACACACTCACACACATTTGACCACCAGGTGTACGTAAGCCCACATGACACATGGTGCATGCACGCGCGCACGCACAAACACAAGTGCACACACACACACACCAAGACAGTCTCTTACACACTTAAAATTAGGAAGGCCGCAAAGGACAAAGGGAAAGAGAGCTCTGGACAAACTCTCTGTTGGTTTTGTTTCTCTTTACAAACGTCCTGACTGTTGTACAGATTTGAAACACACATCAACAGACAGACAGTAAAATACACAAGCCATTAACAAGGATGAGACGCTGGAGTAGGACTATGCTACATACACTTGGCACAGTAAAGGGGGCAAACAAAATATTAAATATTGCACATTGTGGTACATTTCAATAGGGATAAAAGGGAAAACTTGGGATTATTATACCTAAATTAAAAGTACACCAAACCCTTAGGAAATGTTGCTTCTCCTGCATTCAGAATGTGCCTACCTGAACACGTCAGATTGCTTGGTTTCAAAGTCTAGTATTAAGCATGCACTGAAGTATAAACACAACAACCTGTATAAGCTAGTTGAAAAAGTAGACAGAATATCAAAAGATGATGTTACGGCAGGAACAGGGAGTCCAGGCCAGCCCTGCTACTGTATGTCCAGGCCAGGACACGTTGAAAGGTAGCGAATGGTTGTTGAGGGTTAATCGATTGCTTTGCCTCAGGAGGAGGTGCTTGTGAGGCTGGCTGGCTATGATTGGGTACCTGAAACAAAGTTAACGAGGTCACTACGGGAGTCGTGGAAACGAGGCAGACCTGGGCAGAGTCGAAACATCTTCGCCAAGTCGGGTGCATGTGACATACGCTTACCTGCAGGTTAGTTACAGAGTTTGTGACTCTAACCAACTGGGGCAAAGGAGGTTTTGGGGGTTGTGTTCAGTTACTGCATATATGAGACACTTCCCTGAAAACTAGCAACTGTTGTTGCAACTGCAATTTCTAAAGAGTTTTTAACATACTTGATAAGGGAAATAGTGTTAACTGAAGTGACTTGTGTTCAGATACATTAGCTTCTAAAAAAATTTTCCATATAGGATAAAATTGTATTTTCTCTATGGGCAGAAGGGAGTTGTTTTGGTTCTAATGCTAGAGGATTATTAGTAAATGTTTATTGCAGACAGGAGAGTGCCTGAATATTGTCATAATATTGCTTTTTAAAGTAACCAAAGCAACCACAGTATCGCTTGGCTTTGGCTTAAAATGTATTTTTTATGTTTTACCTGACCAACAGTTTAGGTTTTGTTGTGTGGCTAACAGGTTTGCTTTGATGTTGTAGTTTTGCTTTTTTCATTCGATGGAAAGGGTTAGGACATGTACAAACAATTACAAAACACACAGCCACGCACACACAACAATTGCCAAACATGCACACACATACTACCAATTCTACAACTAATGATCATTATGTTTCAATAGGAAAAGGAAGAAAGTAAAATGCACTACAATGGTGGTGTTGATCTGAGAAACCCTGTTTTGTTATAAAAAATAAAGCCTTTTCTAATTTCACATGAGGTCTACTCATTGACTCACCATTGCCATCTGTCTGCCCACTTATTTACCACCTATACCCATTTGTTTCCGATCCACCTGAGCACACATCCATCCTGCCACCACCTTGGTAAACTCTTATCACCTGAAACAGTATTGCCCCAAACAGTTAGAACTTTATATTATTATATTTTTGGGATGAATACACAACGCCTACTGAATAAAAACACCTAAATACAGAGGCTGAGTAGAAAAAACAAAAGATAGGCCTGCAGGAAGTCAACACTTGTCCACCTCCTCAACAACAGCAACCAGTACATGCTAATCTAACTGCGTGATCATAGTGTATTCTTACACACACCATTAGAGTAACATTAAAAGGTTGCATGGCACCATACAATCAGAACATATTGCATCCTAGCACTGCGTGTCTACCATCAAAAACTCCAACATTCTTGTATTGAATTGTTTTTCTAAAGTTTTAATAAAAACACAAACCAGCTTTGTCTTTCTATTACACTGAAGTGCCAAAGGATCATCAGGTAGTACAAACATCTTGTTATTCTTCAAAACAGAGTTCAAAACCTTAGGTCAACCCAGCAAGCACACCCGTGAGGTTACTGCTACATCTTAGCAAAACAGGGTTTCAGATGGGCTGAAAGCACATGCTGTGCTCAAAATGGAACCCTTGTCCCTATACCCTGGCACCCTGGTTTAACTGGCAGGGAGAGTCTGCTTGACACACAAACATATGGATAATCTTAACATATTCAGTAGGCAGGCACATGTTAAAATTCTGGTTTGTAGCTACGTTTGTGTTTGTAAAAAACAAAAAAAGCCTGTGGTGATATAATAATCTTTTCCTCTACTATCTGGTATGTGCCTATTGAAGAACAAAAACCCTGGTTTCCTCCAGTGTGTTACATGGTCTAGGGCTCGTTTCAGGACAGGGCTGTCAAAAATCATGTCTCCAACTAACTTCCTCCTCCTGATGTGCAAATTGCAATATTCTCTTAAGTAATGACTCCAAGTGGAAACACTGGACATTTAGCATTGTCTGTAGTATATCCTTTTCCTATACACACTATACATATACCCATACACAAACACTCCACAGAGCACTTCTTATGCATCTGTACTGTCAGCAGTGTACATTAATCCAGTGTCTGTCCACTAGTGTCTTTGCAGTCGGGACAATATGGGCTGAAACATCTGCATTAATTGAACTGCTTATTAAGAAAACAAGTACATATTATAGGGCATTTAGTTATTTGCGTTTGCATAAGTGTGTGTGTGTGTGTGTGTGTATGTATGGACAGACACAGGCCACTGTCAGGCACACTCTAGCGCACACACATACATTACGAACATAGGACTCCCTTCAAATGTCTGTTGCGTGAGCTTCTAATTGTTGCTCTCGGTCTAGTACAGAACATACTTGGGATAATTCTGAGCCCTTTCCCTATTGTTTCTTTTATCAGATCCCAAACTTGCAAAACACATTCCAATACTTTTCCTAAGTTACGTGTGGCTAGCTGTAAAAGCTGTAGAAAGGTGCAGGCTGAAAACCATTTTTCTAATTTCTTTTGTCACCATGACTGTTTCTCTAACCTTCTTCTAACTGGATTTTTCCCCAGTTAATCCCTTTCTGTGTGATCCCATGGCACGTCCGTCCACACAAACCCTTCACTTTTCCACAAGCGCCACGCTTTCAAAGTGCTGTTGCTACTTTCTACCTTTGTCTAATATTTTTTTTTAATCTAAAACATACAGTACTGCGTAAATAAAGAGACAACAAAAATTTGTTGGCTGTACGGTGAGTGTGACAGGTGTGTTAACTTGCTTTGAAACATCCTGACCCTCTCAGAACTGACATGCAGATTCTTTCGGCTCCTCTCTCACAGCCTTTCTTTCTACCAAAATTAAAAAAAAAACAAAAAAAACTCTGAGGATTCAAATCATCCTCTTAACATTTTCTCAAAGTGATGTTCACCAACCCAGTGTATTTGCACTTGTAATGTATTAGGTTAGGATATCTCACATTTACACACTGACAACAACATTGACCCACCTAGTTCATTCTAGGATTAAATGACCCCTGATTAAGGTTTTTGACAATCATAGAAAACAACTATCTGCTGAGATAGAAGACTAAAAATAAAAATGCTAAAGATGAAGTCTCCACTGTCATCAAGCTGAACAGAGTATGCGTTGTTCCCTCTCCACTGTGTGGCACAGTGGCACTGCTTGATGACATAATATTATCGGGTCTGAAAACTCATGACACTGTAAATACCTTGATTTGTTCAGACTAAAGACAGTAATAAATGACATTATCCTAACTCCCACTCTGAATTTTCAAATGAAAAATGAATCAAGATTTACCCACAAATCCTTCATGCGCAGGATCAGCTGACATAATATCACTCCTGTGACCCAGTGTAAAACCACTGGTGGGGCAAGACACGGTGGGAAAGTGTTATTGTCCAGGCAGTCTCGCTAGCCGTGCATAGGGAGGAAAAACACTGTCGAGAAGCTAACAGCGAGCTAATTTAATTGACATGAAATTAAATTTACATAATGTGGAAAGTGCAGCCAGCCAAGCACAGTCATCAAGCATTGCTTTGTTGTGCCACACAGCCAGCACACTTCAGAAATCCCTCACCATAACTCATCCATTTAAAATTACCAATACGGCACCGATTGCTTGTGTGATATCAAATCTATCTATAAAAATGTATTATAAACTACATGGACTTAATGTAAGGTGATACCATGTAGGGTAATTTTACCTCGACATTACAGTATTCAAGATAGAAAAATAAAAACAGAAAATAAAACTTTAAAACCAAGACAAATGAAATGCTAATGTGGGCATTCATGTTATTTGTTTTTGTAAAATTATTTTAGTTTCTTCTTCCCCCAAATCCCAAACGTTATTAACAGTCCTGCTAGCCCTCACTTGCCAATATTTGACCTTCCCTCAATGCTGACTTTCACATCATGAGGGATGAAGGAAGGTTGTGGCAGGGTCAAAGGTGGCTCCTCTTCTGGTTTTTCTACTTTTCGACCCTCAGGGGCAGACCACCTCCTCTTCCTGCAACCCGATGGCCTACTGGAACCAGCTTCTGCACTGCTGGCAACCTGACCTTTAGAAACAGACCCTCTTTCCCCAATCATGAGATCCCCATTTTCCACACCTGTGCCTCCTCCATTCCCATTTCCACTTCCACCACTTCCCCACTGGCTGATGCCATTCTCCCGCTCACCATGCCTGGAGCTTTGATGAGTGTCTGAGACAGCTCTGGGGGTTTTGATGTGCCCGTGGCTGGAGGCTGTGACAGACGCAGGGGTGGCCAGCTCCAGGCGCTGAGTCTTTTTCAGAGATCCATTCCTCAGGTTCTTAAGTGTGAGTGAAATACAAACATCGCCCACAGAAAGTTTAGTGCAAGGTAGCTCCAGAAGCTGGGTGGTCCGGTCTGGGCAGCATGAAGACCAGCCTTGGCCGAAGACAAAGAAGGGATACTCCAACAAGACCTCCACACTCACCTAGAGGAGAGGAAAAAGGGAAGGGGACATTAATACAAAGACAAAGCTTTGGTCTGTAAGTCTGTCATGCTAATCCAGGGGTGGGCAACGATTGCTCCTCGAGGGCCACACCCCTACTTTTTTTTTAACTATCCCCACCCTGCCCACTGCTGATTACCTGCATGTAATGTAGGAAAACAAGCCTGTGCCATACTATGCTCTATGGTAAAGGGTCACTCCACCAATTTTACACATTAAGGGTAGTTAACCCATGCCACCGAGTTCTGAACTACCCAGCTGGTGAAAACAGCTCTTGAGAGCTTTTCAACCAGAGTGAGTACAAGTGCAAGTACTTACACGTGAGTACTTGCTGATACTGATACAAGTACTGAACTGTTTTCTTTCTAGAATGAGTTACTGCACAGTAAAATTCACATCAATCCATTGGAGTTAAGCAAATCCTGCGAGAAGAATTCTTGCATGTTTTTTACTGCCAAAACAACTTGTACTAAACAGAACGCTGCTGTATACTTCTCAGCAGAAGTTCCGAGAAGAACAACAAAACAAACACAGACTTTGGGGCAAGATCCTTGATGGAAAAGCGCGGACAACATGGACTAGAGAGTCTACACAGGAATATGAGGTTAAAAATATGAAGGTCAAAAACTGTAAAACTGTTAGGGTAAAGTACTAGTTACTACACATAACCCTTGTTGTATTTTTAAAATATTCTTGACAATTATGAGCATGACTGACAGTAGCAAGGTCTAAAGGCTTTAGCAAAGCATTTTCATTTAGTTTTACTTTAGTTGTTGTGAATTACCTTAAAATGGCTCAAAACCACACTCATTTTTCCACCTCAGCCTACATGCAGAGGCTAACATGGTATCTGGCGCAGTATTACGAATACAAGGCAGTACGGGACATCCCGAGTTTTTAGGTAAACATTTAAAACATTTAAACCCTATCCAGAACTGGTCTTCAGCCTAGCAGAGAGAACAAGTTTAGAAGGGCCCTGACCAAGATCCCAAACGCTGCTGTATATTGAATGTGAAAGAATACTTAGAGTCGCCAAGAAGAACAACAAATAGGTTGAACCTAAAATTGATTTTGGGGGTGTACTGTAGACTTAGCTGTTTACACATGTGAAGTCCAGCCAGTTATCTGTGGTGCACTTTCTCCCTTTTATGTTTATTTTTATTGTTCTCTCATAATCATAACAGAGAGGTCAAAACTTCATAGGAACATTAATATTTTATTAGCCAATGCTGGATTTAGGGAAGTGCCCCAGCTGGAGACATAACACCCACAAGGACTGCAAGTTATAGTAATTAATGAGGTCAAATCTTGTAATTTTGAAAAGGTTTCTCAAATGAGTCTAAACCCATATCCCAATATAAAATCATAGAACATAATCTCTATGAGAAAGTACATAGAGCAGATCGATGAACAAACAAGGACAGAGAGACAGCTGCTTGTTGAGAACTACAAGGATGTTATTTTATGTAGTCTAAATTTAGCTAACTAAAAAAAGTTGTGGACATGCAGTCTTTTAAATCAGGAAGAAAATGTTGCAATAAGTCAGTTAGATATTGTTTGTCTAGCAAACAATATTTGAGTGGGATCTTGTTAGTTGTACAACATGTATGAATAAAACATGGAATCGGTTTGACATTTTCAATGTCAAGTTCTGTAAATCAGAAGTTTAGAAGAAGCGTTAAATGCATTTTTATCCATGTTTGGCATCTGTATGTGTGACAGAATGAAAAGATGACAGATCGAAGCAAAGGAAGATTTGGAATTATGATGGGTTGCATAAGGGACAAAATAAACATGAAGAGAAAAAGATGAAGTGAAGGAAGATCTGAAATATTGTAGAGAGAAGGAGATAGTGGGAGTGGAGGAAGTTAGTGAGATAGAGATGAAAAGATGAATTTAGACAGGGAGGATGGGTTAAACAAAAAGAGGAGTGAAGAAAGGGAGTGTGAAAGATAACAATGTCAAGGATGATACCAGTGTAAGATGTATCAAACACTCTCTTAAAGCAAACGCCAGGCAATATTTTCCCTCCCGTATTATGCAATGTTTAACTTGTCAGAGTAAGTCTAAATGTGGACTCAAAGCTGCTACCACCTCTGAGCCACAGAGGGAGCACAAGAGAGGAAGATAAGTCTTTGATAGATGGTCAGCTTTTGTGGGTTCGGTATCAAAGAGCAGCAGGGACAAGACAGATGGTTAGAGATGTGATGCATGGGAAAAAAACAGAGACAGAAAACGTTAGATTATCATGGTATAGAATTAGATGAAGATCAGAATTTAATCCAACTTGTGAAATGGTGACAGGTCAATGTTTCCTCTCAAACGTTTAGTATACGGGAGATTATCTGGAAATAACAGAATGTAACCAAAGCCTAATATTAATAAGTAGTCTGATTCTAAGTGCAATGAGTTAGGATTAAATGTCAAGCTTGGAGAAACAATATAAGTGTAAAGAAATAAATGTTTTCTTTTAAACATTAAAAGCAACACACATAGCTTAATTTTAGAACATTTGTTACATGGGTGTAGTTCTAGCGCAACATACCTAATTACAAATATAAGCTTTGAGAGATTCGCGGTAATCAAGTCCTTTAATAGCTCAACACTTATGTCATATGTGTCATATTAATACAACCAAGCAAAAATATATCGTAATCCAGAGACTGTTCATACAGTACCAACTGACCTGGTTGGCTGGGCACTGTATTCAAAAACAGCATTAAATGTGATTGTAAATAATTTGTGAATATTAAACATCCTCAAAAGAGGGAATAAGACCTGGAAGGAAAAACATGCTCGGAAATAAGCTTATTAGCTTCGTGTCAACAATTAGATGAGAGGATGGATACCACTCTCTTCTCTGTTTTAGCTTATTTTAATTTGTACAGTAGGTAAGGTTTTCTCACCTGTGCACGGTGCTCACCAACAGAGAACTGAACCACAGCAAAGTTGGGTGAAGTGTGGCTCCCTTCAATGCGTTCCACTGTGGAGGAGTCGATCTTCAGCTCACTGCTGATCTCAGCACTCTGTATGAAGTCTTCCGTCTTTAGGTCCTCCACACGCTTCAGCTCCCCATCAGCCAACTGAATGATGGAGCCCTTGATGAAATATGGGGGGAGTGAGGGAGGCACCACAGTACTGGATGGGGGAGGATGGGCGGCAGCGACCAGTCCCGGAGGCACGGGAACAATGGGGAGATGAAGCTGGGCTTGGACCACAGCACCTGAAGAGGCCTGTGGGTACGATCCAGTGTGGGTTTCTGGAGCGTCTCCTTTGGGAGCTGCGGCAGTGATGTACGTATGTGGGAGTGTGGTAGGAAAAGGTGTGCCTTGGGTAGATGATGTAATGTGGGAGGTTACAGGTTCCAATGTAGTGACTCCACCTCCACTAACAGGGATAATGACGGGTTGGGGACCAGAAATGAGTAAGTGTTGTTGGCCGGTGTGGTAACTGATTGGTGTATGCTGGCTTCCACTGCCACCCGCAATATAACCAATGATAGGTGGCTGGGGGTAGATACTGGTCGAGGGGAGCCCCATTGACAGTGACTCTGTAGCATTGTGAGTGGTCTGGATAACGGTCTGGGGGGACAGTGTGCTGAGAGCTTTCAGGCTGTCAACACTTAATGGTGGTGGAAACGTGAATGTGGACGTACTGTTGGAGGAAGAGGGTATGCGATTGACAGGTTTGCCCAGGATGATGCCACCTTTCTCCAAGTGTGTGGGGGCAGAGGTTGTCAGCTTCTCGGGGCTGCCTCTGGGTGGTACCAGCTGGTGATCCACATGGCTGTTGGGCATTAGCATGACAGAGGTTCTCAGCCCTGAGGGGTCATGAGTAGAGTAGTCTGATGGCAGAATCAACTGGCGGGCCTCGTAGGAGGACAAAGAGGATGTGGGATCCCGTAATTTGCTCCCTGACTTAGAGAGGGTGGAATCTGAGGATGCTGCAAATCGCCGGCCCCTTTCCAGCTCTCCATTGTGGAGCTCTCTAGTTCTGGAGCCACCTTCCTCTTTTCTGCTGTGCCCATCTGTATATTGCACCACCACATGTCCCATCCCATGTCCCAAAGTATGATGTGGGTGCAGTGACTGGGGAGGAAGGTGAACAGCTCCTTGTAGATGAGGCGACGGCACAGTCCGTGATGAAGCCGACATTTGAACATGATGAGGGGTCAGGTCAGTGGCAGGTGGAGGCATGGATGTCCGCCCAGTGGACGTTCGCTGCTGGTCATATTTAAAGGCCTGTGAAGGAGCAGAGGCTGTCTCTGTTTGTAAGTGTCTGTGTGAGGCCAAAGAGGAGGAGGAAGAAAGGGGAGGAGGTGGAGGAGGAGGTGGTAGCAGTTGCGGGGAGATATAACCTGTGTATGGGTAGGGTGAGGCTATAAACTGCAGATTAGGAGGCAGCTGGGTGTAATGGACAGTTCCTCCAACACTGGATTGTGACAGGGAGGATGTAAAAACTGTGGGAAGAGAGGTGACTAGCCTCGGTGAAGAAGAGGACGATGAAGAGTCTGATGTGGAGAAGTGGGATTTATATTGGGGCCCGTCAGACTGAGTGGAGCTATGGTGCCCACCTACACTGCTCTCATTTCCACCAGCCACACTGGCAAGCCAGGCCATGTTCTCTGTGCGTTGGCTGTCACTAGCAGGCGGCATGGTTGGTGAGCGATTTTCAGATGGCAATGTGCTTGAAGGGATCTCCCTTTTCTTTGGGGGCAGACATTCATTGCTGCGTTCCTGGTTGGACTTCATGCTGATTTCACCTCAAGTCCCTTAATTGTACTTGTCTTTCCTTATTTATTGAACTACTATAACTTTTTCTCCCTCCTCTCTGACTTTCTGTTTTCACTTTACTTTATCCTTTTCTCACTTTTGATTTGCTCTTCTTTTTCTCACTTTAATTTGCTTTAAACTAACCTCCTCAATCTTGTCTCTCTTTCCCTCTCTATCCAGTTCACCCAAGGCCTTTGATTATCAGGTCTTTTTTTGATTAACAAAATAAATCCAGGCCCTAACAAGCAGGTGAGCAAGGATTAACAGATGAATATGAGAATATGGAGGGGTGGTTAGAGGGGAGGGGTAGGGCGGCCTGTTCGGTCCACGGGGCTTTAGTGTCTGAAGGGTGAGCGCAGTGTAGTAGGGAAGAGTGTCACGATGTCACACCTGCTGCTGCCGCCGATGACGACGGGGGGCCGAGTGCGTTGCACTTCATGTGGAATCATTTCCCTGGAAAAGCAAGTCTGCCCACATGCAGCACAATCCTGTGAAAGAGATAGGAAGGCATTTAGGAAAAGATGCCAATCTGAAATAGACAAATCAGTAAATCAAAAGAAATTGGAGGGTAGTTCCATGTTTATATTTATGCACGTTGTTTTTATCTAGACATTAAAAATACTGAACCACAATGCCTGGATAATCCAATGGTACTGTATGTATCCCTGGTCTTGGGTGCAGTGTCACAAAAGAGAATAACTGACACATGTCTCTAGAGCAAAATAATGGAAAAATGATTGCTTGTTAATTGTGAAGGAATTTTTTTGGTGTTGTGAATCTAAGCTTTTAACAATTTTGCTATAACGACTTTTTACATATTATAGCAAAATGTTTTTCAAAATTCAGTCAATTCAGTGACTGGGAGAAATAGAACAATACACTCTTACAGCAAATGCAGAATATGAAAATGACATACAAGGTGAAGAGGAGCCCCATTTGCCATAGAAAAATGCACTGAATTCTGTATAATTTCAAGACTGAAATGAAGGTTGACAAAAAGGCCAGGAGCCAACAAAATTATACCAGGGCCATGGAGTAACACAAGGACAGTCTGCAACTAGATGTTCTGAAGCCCAAAAACATTATATAGGAAGCAACCGTGATTGAAGGGAACTAGAAAGTTCTGAAGGATAAAAAGGGGGCCATAACACAACATAATGATGCCTTTAATGCCTGCAAGAAATTTTAAACAACCAGCAGCTCTATGTAAATATAATAATATAGCTATGTGGCTACGTCGTGAGCCTCCAGAGGTCATGGTAAGAATAGATGTAGTGCCACCAGCTACCAAGCTGATGTATTTTGTTGTTGACTTAAAAGTGACAGGATTTTTGGCTATTGTAGGTTTTGTAGTTCAAGATAATTTAGAATTAGAAGTGGAATTGAAGCAGAATAAAACCAATAATAAAAGATCTTTTGAGAGGCTTGCAGAAGCTTAGATCTCTAATAATAATAACATGAACAATTCCAAGTAGTTTCCAGCACCTGCAGTACTTGGACTTCGAATACAAGCTTACGCTGCACTGAAAAAAGTACGTGTGACTGTGCACCACACGTGTGTGCGTGTATGTGTGTGCACCATCTGTTAGCGAGGACCCCCTGCCGCAAAAGATGGAAAGCTTGGTGTGAATCTCATAAATAATATACAAGCATTTCAAGCACATGCACCCACACACACACACACACCATCTTGCTTACTCAAACAATGACACCGGGGCATACTCAATTATGCTGACACATGTTCTTTTTCTGACACACAGCAAAAGTCCACACATAAAACACATGACACATAGAGACTTTTATCAGCTTGTGCACAAACCACACACACTGAGAGATATAAAGTATATATTTGTCCAACTTAAAGACTCTTTGCACACATAAAAGTAGGTGGAGTAGCAGTTGACTAGCACACTACAAACTAGTACTAAACACGCACAGCTAGCTGCTTGTTGCCAAGCGTAGTAGATATAGTTTCTCGGTTAGGAGTTTGCAAAGTGAGTGAGTTCCGATCATCAGTGAGTAGTTCTCATGCATATAAAGACATGACTGTGACAACAACATTACAAATAAAACATATAAGCAGCTGTTTAAACCACAAAAAATCTATTACTATTTTGCATATTTATAAACAAATAAATGGTAGATTTTCATGACCAACAATATTCTAGAAGAGGCTCTTTAACCTAAATTATAAGAAATACATTTCATAGCTGAATGAAATAAAAGCAGGTCACAGCCATTTATGCAGCTGTTCTGCTAACATCAATAACTGTAACACTGCAGCTGCTCCTAACTCTGTAATTGTATTGGTGATAAGTCTGACTATCTAATATCTGAGGCTTCCAAGCTACAGAAAATTCAATCTTTCAAATAGAATGACTGGGCCAACATCTCTCAGGCTTACAGTATTTGCTAATTCCTGTAGAGTGATACCAACTGCACCCACTGAGTATGTGTGTGTGCGTTCTGTAGGGCCAAGGACATCTTGCATCTGAAGCACATCCCTATGGTTTAAGTGTCACAGTGCTACTATAACACAACTGCAGAGATGGACATAAGAGTAAGCACATGCAAATACACACAGGACAGTACAAGAGCACCAAGACACACTCTGGCAGGTGTTGTTTTATGGTAGTGAGAACACACACACACACACAAAGTTTCTCAAGCACACACACCATCTGTTCATTCAAGCAGGCGTGACTCAGAGACTCAGACATACTGCTGGTCAGTGAGCTTATAGCTCAGAGATGTACCCTGCTCCTTTTTCATCTCTGTCACTCTATCTTCACTTGACTCCTGTCCTGCCTCACCCCGCCCACCTCTCCTCCTTCATAACTCCACTCTCAGTTCTCATTCTTTCCTCTAATGGTTTTAATCTTCTGTCTCTCAGTATCTTCAGTTTTCAGGACTTCAAAGACACAGGTCTCTGCTTCACTGTGAGATGCTTATTGACTGTACTGTTCATGCTGTGGCACAGGTCATAATCTGTAACAGTTCTAAAAAATAAACTTTTCTGCTTGTATACGCAAAGCTCTACGACAAATTAAAACTTTGAAAACAGAGGATTAGTATGTGTCTGAGAGCTCTCAGATCAGTGCCATTTCATATCAGCTGTCACATCAAACCCTGACAGTGTCTGTACATGCTGCCACAGATCTGTTCACGCTGCCATCTCTGAGAGCTTTTATATTCAGAGGAAGGCACATCATTTCTGACAATTCACTTAGAATGTGAAAAAAGTTTTGAATTGCAGGGGAAACTATATACACCTACTAATGGTATACAGTGTACTAATGTTAAGATTTAGTAGATCTACCGTGAGACTGTGATATGACACAGCTGTTAAAAAACTACTACAGTAACACACTACGTATCATTTTGCATTGCCATGGTTGGTAATAAAAAATAATACAATACAACATAGCATAGCTGTTAGTAAAACTGAAGCAAAACCTTCACTCTAGTCTCCCTTCAAGTTTGTAGAGTAGCAAATCCTTGGCATCCTAATCATAAAACAGGAAAATAAAAAAGAAAACTGCTCCAATTAATGAAGGAAGAGACGGAAGAGGTCTACAAAGGGATCTGAAGGAAGGATTAAGAGAGATAGAAAGGTGGGGAAAATAAGAGGATGGCAGTATGAGTGTGGAAAGGCTTGGGAGACATAGGGGAGATGGAGAGAGAAAGAGTGGCAGGCTCAGCTGACCTACATTGCAAAAAGAGAGAGCTTCACTGAAACTGACACTCAAACACACATTCAGCGAACAGCTATGTCACCTGAATCTTGCTGAGTTTGCAGCCTGCATGTGTGTGTGAGCGCAGGTGTGCCTCAGGATATCAGATGACCCGTAACCTGAGCCGTCTGTCCTCCATGTGCTTTACTCTCTCCCACAAACAGATACACACACACATGCCCACACACACCTTATCCAACTCCCTAAAGCCGTGGTGGGTGTATTTGCCCTGGGACACTGGTGACAGTGAAAGAGCTGTGTGTGTGCTTCAGTAATGCTCACTCGTAGACTATAGTATTGTCCTTCTCCGGTCAAAACAATGGAGGTGTGTATGTCACCCCTTCTCCCCTTCACACTCAAAGAGACACACACACTGCAAATGTATACTTTCCTGCATACCTTGTGTTGTAAAGCTGTAGCTTTACATCGCAGCTGTATGAGGTACTACAAAAAAAAACAAAAAACACAGAAATGTATGGGTGAAATGTGAAGTGTTCATATTGTCTGTCCCTATACAGTATTTAATTTATGTATCTAACTTACACGACAATCTGTTGTTCATGAATTCATCATTTTACGATATAAAAAAGTGATAACAAAATGTTTACAATAAAATCACTCAAAGACACAACGCTGGGTTTCACAGTTATAGCCTATAAGGAGACTAAAAGATAAATTTAGGTTAAATGTTATAAATCTGTCTGCACTAAATGCATGCAATGCTCTTCAACATACTGTAGTTTCATACATAAAGGGCATACATTTAAAGAATTTATTGTATCTGCCCTAGACACCTGTATAATATATTCTTGTGAACATTTAAACTTCTAAATAAAACACACCCAATCTCTGTAAAATATCTGTTGTATGTCTTTACATTTCCATTTAATAATTGCAACATTAAACTAGCTTCACTGTTGTAGTTTCCGTTGATGCTATCAACTCTGTTGCACATGGCTTTAGTTGTCAGCAGGAACAGCATTATCTATAATTACATGCAGGTGTGTCTGTTCCATAAAACAATCTACTAAAAGTTCACTTTAGGACGTTATAAGGAATAAGTGTATTACCTACTTTTAAAAATAGCTTATTACATCAAGGTTGAGTAGTGATAGAAATTGTGAGCAGCACTGGTACTTGAGGCTCAGGGACGGGAGGCTAACACTATGATTGTATGATCACAGACAGAGCAGTTTGAAACACCTTTTCTTTTTTGTCCTTACGCTTTATCCCATGAGTTCAGGGTCGCCACAGCGGATCGTTGTCCGCATGTTTATTTGGCACAGTTTTTACGCCGGATGCCCTTCCTGACACAACCCTCCCCACTTTCTGCCGGGCTTAGACCGGCACTGCACAGCTGGGGAGGGGAATGGGCTGTTAGGGGTTCAGTGTCTTGCCCAGGGACACATCGACATATAGCCGGGACCCTGGACCACCTTACCATTGATCTACAGCCGGCCCAACAGTTTGAAACTCCTGAAGGTCCATAAAGAGCAGCAGGTTAAAAATGTGATGACTTTGGCTTTGTTTGCTTATTGTGAACTTCTACAAAAACACAGCATTTCTTTTCATCATTTCATCTGCAAAAACAAGTGCTGTGTACATGAGCTACATATGTGTGTTGTAATTGAATCTTTGTGTGTGTGTGTTTGTATGATTGCCCAGTCATAATCACAATCATAATCAAAAGGATAAGTCCAACGCGATGTGTTATCTCACTGCTAAATATAGTTCAACTGGAAAGTACGGTGTTGCTGCAGGCTTAGACTCTCTGTCTCTCTCTACTTCTCTGTTTCTTCCTCTGTGCCTCACTGTAGCCTTTTGTCTATGTGGTTTTTCATTAGTATGGGTGTGTGTTTGCATGTGTGTTTGCCTATGCGCGTGGATGTGTGTGCACTGTGGGGACAGTTGCCAGACTGGGAATTCTGAGAAGGCTGCCACTTTTTTCACTATCACTCTCCAATACTGATCTCTCTCACACACACACACACACACACACACTTTAGTATTGGTCAGATAGTGAGGGCATTATGGAGGATCTGCCATTGACAGATGGAGACAGAGTTAGAAAAGCAGAGGAAGAGAAGAGGGAGGGGTAAGAAAAAAAAGAGAAGCAAGAGAAAGAGAGAGAGAGAGAGAGAGAAAGAGAGAGAATGGCTAAGAGTTACGCAAACAAAGAGAGACAGAGATGGAGAGAAACAAATAACTGTGAGAAAAAGAGAGAGTCTGTTTCAGAAAACAAACACTTAAGAGTTGCATGACTTGCACTTTCTCACCCCTCGACAACCCCGAGCTTGGGCTGGGGGGAGGGGGTTGGTAGGGTAGACAGTCAGGGAAAGCCTGAGAAAGAAAAGGACCAATGGAAAGAGAGCAATGGAAGAAATGTGAGAAGAGAAGAGGAGAGAAGAGAAGCGCTACAGGACCATGGCAGAATGAGAGAAACGACCAGCGTCGATTGTAGGAAAAACTAGGGCAGACGCAGTACGCACTTACAAATGACATGCTGTGATACAACTAGACAAGCGTTCAGGACACACACACACTCACACACACACGCACACACACATACACACACTTGCTGACTCTCTCTCACCCCGACACACACTTCTTTTAGAGCAAGCACAAAAAGTGTGTGAAGTGTACTTACCAGGGGAGCAGGAGTAGCCCACTTCTGCAGCATGCTCTCTCTTCCTCACTTGTTCCTTTCCTCCCCTAACTCCTCTCTTCTCCTGCTTTGCTGTGTCCCTTGTATATATCACCCTGAGTCTCTCTCTGTCTCCCTCTCTCCCTCAAGCGGAAAATCCCGACCAGATTCAGTGTACTTGTGCTGCAAACTGCTCTCAGCCTTCCCAAACATACTCACACACACACACATACACACACTCACTCACTTACAACAGCCCTCCTTGACAGCGAGGCAGGAAGCTCCCTCACTACACTGACACACAGCACTCAGGTGATCACACACACACAAACACACACACAAAATTGGTAGCATACACTTGCACACGCCCACAGGGAGGGAGTCCCGCATGCAGAGCTCCAACGTGTATTATGCAAGGGGCTGAATGTGAGCCAGAACTCTCACACTGTCTGCCCTACACACACACACACACACAAGCACACAAACACACGCACACACAGAGCCCCTCCCACGGTTCGCTCGGCCAACTTCATCAGGTATTCATTCAAAAAACACACCCATGCCAGCTGGCTGCACGCCCAGAGACCGCTTACAAGCAGAAAAAGAGAGTGAGGGAGAAAGAGAGATGAAGAGAAAGAGGGTGGGAGGGTGTTACAGTGAGAAGGGCCGAGAGGGTAGTGTGGGGGAGATAAAGAGGGAGGGAGGGAGGAACAGAGTGAGCAGTAGAGATTAGAGAACGGGTGACACACGGAAAACACATGTATACATAGAGATATGCTTGAATGGAGAACTGCAACTATATTTATACTGCTACACTAATCTGTCTGATATTTGGTGCGCCATTTATTATTTGAAAATGCCCATCACAAATTCACATAGCCCAAGTTGTAAATTTTTTGTAAAATACACAATCAACAGTTCAAAACCTAGATTAAATGAAATTAACATATACAGCTAATTATTAAAATTGTAGCTGTTAATTCAGCTGTTAAAGCTGCTGTAATTTAAATTACATGCATCTCCATAAAAAAGACACATTTTGAACATGCATTCATAAATCCAAATAAAAGAGCCAAACTCACATCTACACAAATACAATCCAGCATGGTGATTAATGACAATATAACCATTATATACATCTTTGCTTTTGCAGTTAAAATAGGTGTAACGCTCAAATTCAAGAGAACCCTTCCTCATATTGACCACTAGATGTCATCACTGCTCACTTCACTGAGTGCACAGCAGTCTATTTCTGTTAGTTAGCTGACCTAGTTAAAAGACCATTTGGAAGTAAATATAGATGAAATGTGTTCCTCAATGGTAAGAGATGTGGCACGCACAGTGAAGAAGTGAGCACTCACTCATGAGATGATATCACACACACACTAAACAGTTAGATTCAGTAGGTCTAAGCATGCACTTAAAACGCATTCAGTTGGTGTTGGTTGATCTCCCTGTTAGCTTCATATCAATTCCATGTTCAATTTGAGATATTCATAACTTGTAACTATTGCAGGGCAGGAAAGGTTTGAAAGTTTGCTTTTAATGTTGCAGGATCAAAGACCACATAAAATATAGGCAGAGAGGCTCTGCTGAGTAAGAGGGTTAAAAGGTGCCAATCTGCAAGTTTTTTGTCCTATTTTGTAACTTACCTTTTTGAAGGCAGTTTGAAGCATTTTGGTGCTGCGCTGTTAAGTTAATCTTTATGATTTGGTTTAAAATGGTTTGATTTGGTTGTTGTTCAAGTTAAACACACAGTTCCTTATTCTCTATAGCTATAAATGGGACCACACATGTGAAAATTTACTTCCTGTTTTGAAACTAAACCATGCCTTATTATTATTATTATTTTACATCAATTGGAGTTCACAGATACTTCTGGGAGTTACAACCTCATTTGGGTGTGTATGGTTAAACTGAGTTGTCTTGTGTGGCAAGTAAATCACTGCTGTCTAGTCATTATCAAAAACAATGTTATAGTTTAAAGTTTTGAAAGGAGATCGAGAGATATGATAGCAAGAAGAGAAGTAAAGAAAAACAAAGACACAAACACAAGAGTAGGTTACAGACAGAGAGCCCAATCAGTAGACACTGAGAGAAAACCAGACTAGACTGAGTATCTGTTTCACAGTCCGTTCCGTTTTGTCAGGTGACCTCAAGCGCACAACAAATTCATCTGTTGCTTTGGCAGCTAATTGGAGCCTCTCTGCATTTAATCATAATTCATTTGTGTGGGTTTGTTTACAATCTGCCATCAAGTGAAAGCAGTGAGAGAACGTGGGGGTGCAGAACAAGCACAAAAAAGATGAGAAGACAGAGTTCTGAGAGATTTCAGCTTTGAGAATTGGGATTTTTTATTTTTTTATTTCTTTGTCTGCAACATCTTCTTTTTGCAATTGCTCTGTCTGAAACTTTCACAGAAGGTCACCACATGTCAACAACCTTCACCCTGTCATTTTTGAAAACACAAAATTATGATGATTACTATATTGATTATTTCCCAGAATAGAAATGTGTTTGAAAGTACTGTTGCTGAATGTGTTAATAAGTTTTATTATGTGGCTTGTGTTGTAGTTGGTAAAATTATGGTAATTTTTTCGCTAAATAGTAGTTCACTTTTGGCTCAGTTGGTAAGGCAGTCGTCCACGGACCACAGGGTCAGTGGTTCAATCCCTGGTCCCGGCTATATGTCGAACTGTCTATAGGCGAGACACTGAACCCCTTAAAGTCCATTCCCATACCCAGCCGTGCAGTACCGGTCCAAGCCCGGTGCCGTATCTACATGCGGACTCCCGGGATAAGCCAAAAAGACAAAAAAAAAGTTAACTTTTAAAGAGGAATGAGGAAAGTTTCCCAGAAATTATCTGAAAAATATGGGGCTTATGAAATAAAGCATTAGCGAATGATTTTAGTATCACAACTTTGTTTAGTAAAAAAAAAAAATATTATCTAAGCACAAGGTACTATGACCTTTTTTTAAATGTGACATTCTGATTTTCACTGACAGGACTGACTAGAGTGAAACTTTAAATATATAAAGACACCGTATAGAAAATAACATCAACAATTGTTTTTAATAACCAAGTTAAAGGAAACAAACAAACAAACAAAATAAACAATAAAGTGTACACTGTAGTGAAATATTCCACAAATACTTCTACTCTCTGTTTTATTTCTTCCATCATTCTGCAGACTGGAGAGCAGTCTCAGTCACAGCCAGTCACTAAGGAAACTGATGAAAAGCTTCTATATATATATGCACATACGCACACACACATACACACACACACACAGCCACACACATATCACAGGCTTCTCTGTCTGCCCTCCCTCTCACACACACATACTGACTCTCATGCTCTCTTTCGCCCACACAAACTTCACACACTCAGCAGTCTGTGACAACGACAACCCCCGCCTTCCTACGCTCTTTACCCATCCATTCCCCCCTCGTCTCTGTCAGCTAAAGTCTCAGCTCTCTTGTTTATCCATGTCTTTCCATCTGTCTCTGCATTTATGTGTGACTGTGTGCATATATGTGTGTGTGTGTGTGTGTGCTGGAGCTTGTGAGACAGCAGGTGCAGAGCCATCTAATGATCACATACCAAACAAAGTGATAAATACACACACACACACACACTAAAGCAATCAATGCAAGACTAGCTTTATCAATTTTCTTTAGAGTGTCCCAACTACAGCCTATTGGTAACCGTCCAAAATATCACCACTCCATTATCACTTGCTAGAACATTAGAACACCCTTTTTACAACGTCCTTGTTATTATCTATCAGGTATAACTTTTTGTAATCATTACATAGTGCCCTCTGAATAGTTTTTATTCTACAAATACATTTCAGTTCTTTTCCACACCCCTCACTCACAAACTCTTTTCCAGGCTGCGTTAACTTGCTGGCAGCGTAGTGTGCTACTTCAGCCCAAGCCACATCCCATTCACAAACCTACTAATCCACACACACCATTATCCATGCTAGTCTCACACACACACACACACACTCACACACAGAAGTATGCATGTGTGTGCGTGCAGGATTAGGGAAGGACTGGAATGGATGGGCAAATCGCTGTTAAGCTTCTCTATTGCTATATAATCCTAGTGAGTAGAAACACACATACACACACACACACACACACACACACACTCATGCAGACACACAAATGTGTAAATATGCAGATGTGCATGCTACCGTGCACATGCAGGCATGCAAAGATAAACCAATGCAGTCTATCTTTCATTTTCACAAATGTACAAACAATCTATATGCACACACCCACACAAGCACAATAACTGCAGCCATAACAGACATTCAGACACACAAATATGCAGACAAGAGTCCAATGCAAGCATTCAAGGGCAAACACAGACATAAACACCTAAATATTATATCAAAGACAATATATAATCCTGCTTAGAGAATGTGTGTTACTGCACAAAAGGGAGTAAGCATATAATGTAGGAGGGGATGCAGTTGGAGAGAGAAAACAATTTTTAAAAAAAATAAGAGTCTATTGAAAAGAGAAGAGGGAAAAACATACAACATTGATAAGAAGAGTGAGAGAAAAACACAGACATCAATGTAATTCCAGCTCCATTCATCATTAGACCATCCATTCATTCCATCTGCCCACACAACTATCACTGGTTTGTCTGCTCCAACAACATAAGATTGTTCACTTGTATTAAAAGAGCATGTCACTCACTTTTAAATGTTGGAATACAGAGAATTAACCAGGGTATTTTGTTTTGAAATATGATTTACAACAGCTAAATTAGCATTTAAGACATTTTGCAGGGCCAAGGCCATGGTGCATGATAAGGTAAGTGTTTGCAGAATGTGGCTCCTCCATTAAAAAACTAAAACTATTTAATTGACTTAGGCAACAACAAAACTCTTCAAAAGCTTACGTTCAATATTAATATATAGCATAATTATGTTGAATTTAAATGTGTTGGAGCATCTTCTGCATCTTATTTTATAGCTGTTAAGGGCTGCGTATTTCTTTTTACCACCACTTGCAGGCGCCAAAGATTTTTTTTCACATTCTGCAACTTTCAGCTTTAAATAACAAACTATGCCCTACTTTTTACATTTTAACACAACCCAAAATCTTTTTTCTATTTTCAATTAAACCCACCCATACAATCCATACATAGTCACTTGATGATAATGTTGCATTTCTTATCCCACCATTTACATAAAAACTAATTTTTTTTTATATTTAAAGTGATTGCTCTTTGATATTTATCTTGCTTTATCGTTGTGTTTCCTTGATGTTTTCCTGTGTGTGGGACATGTTGAGAAATACAGACAGGCAATCAGTCTTAGATAAAGTGAGTGTGATCATTGCATAGCTGAGGGGAGATTGAGAGCAGGCTGACAGGTGTGAGATGTGTGACTCTGAGGTGCTGCAGGGGGCGCAGTGCTAAGCAGAACACCTGCAGAGAAAAAGTGTAACCCACACTTGATATGGTAGACTACAAACACAAACACAAACACACACACAAATATAAACAACAAAAACAAAAGTATTTGTGAAAGTGCTTGCATGTGTTCATGTCTGGCACTGAGAACCATACAGCTGTGTGCACTGAAGGTTAACTGCCCCCTGTAATGGGTCTATAATGGGCTGGCAGACTGGCACTAACAGGCATGAATGGGCATGGCAGCAGGAATTGTGTGCATGAAGGAGAAGTGGGCGACTGCTCAGCATGCGTCCTTGTCTGTGGATGATGTGTTCCACCTTTTCAATAGCATACAGACAAACATATCAGACAGCCTGCATCACGAGATGAGCATGCAGACTTGGTGCACATCAATCAAAGCATTCTGCTCTATACAAAATGTATCTCTGAGACCTCTGAGATCGCACATGCAGTTCACACTAGGAAAGTAGCAGAAAGTCACCACCATCCACGCACGCACACATACCCACACATACACACACACACACACACACACACACACACACACACACCATCACAGCACACTTCACAGGTGTCGGCTTGCCCAGCAGTCTGTCCCCTACTGAAGCCAAAGTCTGCACGGTCAACACAACAATAAACTTTGATAAAATCCCCAAATCTACATGCATATCATTCTTGCTTCTGTATACAATCAAATATACAGCACACAACGTTGTAATCACGTTGAATAGCCATGTTGATTACTGTCAGGCTCCCAGAAGGGAAAATGGCTTCAGTCGATTGAGCAATTTCCACAGAGTGGGGTATGCTCAAATCAAATCAAATCAAATCAAGTTTTATTTATATGGCGCAAAATCACAAATCTGGCTCAAGGGATTTTTCAGTCTGTTCAGTGACACCCTTAGTCTTTGGACCCAACTATTAGGTGATGCACCCAAGAGGAGCAGAGCCACATGACGTCCTCTACACTACGAAGACCTGGGAAAAGGACCGACAACTGGAACATACAAAACGCAGAACCCGGACATCTCACAAGGGAACAAACACAAATGATGGTATTTACAGGACAAGAAGAAACATGCAAGAGAGGGAGAAAAGGGGAGAAAAAGAGAGAAAAAGGAATAAGCTGAGAAACCAGGGACCAAAGGAGGGAAGCCAAAATTGGTATGATGTGGCAAGCCAGAGAACAAAGTTTAACAAATTCAAGTAAAGTGTGAAACGGCCTCTCTGGACAGAAGTGATTGAATTGTAGCTGTTTTGAACGAAAGCAGTCTTGGTGATGCCTTAAATGTGTGGATCAAATGTGTGTGTTGCTAACAAAGGGACAATGTTTTAGGTTGCTATGTTTTGATCTTTTGGAAATGCTGCACCAAAAAGCAGAAAGTTCCAACCTGTATTGGCCTATGTAATGATTTTTTTCCTTTATGAATAACAAAATATGGACAAGTTGCATTTAGCCAAGGGGTAAACTGTGTGCACTGCACTGAAGACCGAAGACTAAACTAAAATTAACAAAATTAGGTAGAACTAACAGAGTATTTCATAAATTTGAAAATAATAATAATAAAAACTCAAAATCCACACATAAACAGATAACTGTGTAACATTTATATTATAGTGTTTTAATTTATGGGGAGTTAATTATTTTTAATATAATAGCTTTTAGGACAAAGTACTGGAATGTGTGAAACCAGTGATACCAATGCTAATTCTCAAGACAAATAAAATTACAAAAGCAATATTGTTTGTGACAAAGGGGCAGTAAATATAGAAACAGTAAACATAAATCTAAATATTATTAAAATTAAACCTAAAGTTTAATTCATTTTTGAATTAAACTGTGTTAAAAGCACATGTACTCCACTATACAGCGATGTCAGAAGAAGAAATTGCAGATGGCTGAAAAATTTTAATGTGGGGGTTTCCTTATGGTGTTCAAGTTAAATATAGTTTGTGATATGTCTGGAATGTAAAACTAAATATAATGGACACTACTGTATTCAATGTATTGGACTCTAACACACATTTTTTCTCATTACATTACTTATTATTATATAATTCTACAAATAAGCAACTGAGCCATAGTTTATGTTTGTGCTGGATATATACAAACCAGTCTGCATCTCGAGGCAACTGTTCATTTTTGCACTGTGGTGTGCCGCCTAAGTTGGATTTAGAGAAGAGCAGCTTCACTCCAACTGCTTAAGAGTTTGTAGAGAAAGCGATGGGATGGAAGCAGACAGAGTGACCACACGGGGTTTTCAGTGATTGACTCACATTTCCAGCTAACTTCTAAACATTTTAAGCATGTGTTTGAGAGAGAAAAAATATGGCAGAAAAAGAAAGAAAGAGAGAGAGTATGTGGGGGTGTGTGTGTGTGCGTGTGTGTGCGGTACAGTTACCAAAAAGACTTATTTGTGTGTTAAATTCTTCTGCACGCATGCAGCTGTCTCATGGGTTGAAAAATAAAATGTTTTAGATGCTTTGGCACTCTCTCACACAGATTTGTCTTCGGGCTGGCTGCATGTATTCCTACAAGACACAAAACTCTTTGACCCTGACCCAGTTTCAACACCAAACTTTAATTTTTTGCCTAGAAGACCACTGTGTGTGTTTGTAGTTTGACAGCAGTTATGTAAGGACTTGCAGTAAAAAAGCAAAACAGAGATGAGAAAGTGTGAGGGGGAAAAGAGGAGAGTGAAAAGGAGAGATGAAAGAAGGACCAGGGGAATTAAATGAAGGAGAAGCAGAAATAAGATGGATAGAGACAGTGATGTCACCTTGTAGTGACAATGCGTGAGACGGACAAAGAAAGAAAGAGAAAGAGAACAAAAGGACAAAGAAAGAGATTTAGGAGATCTATCAGCTGATAGATGTCAAGCAGACAACCTCCCACTCCTTAGGCAATTGATTCGAGTATATTGTGTGGAATGTGTGTGTGATTGAGTGACAGTGAAACTCTGGCTTTGGCCCTCCGGGCATAATGTAGTACTACTAGACATCTCTCTTGTGAGACTGCACTTAGTGTGTGTGTGTGTGTGTGTGTGTGTGTGTGTGTGTGTGTGTGTATGTGTGTGTGCGTGCGTGCATACAGTGCTGCTGTGTGTGTATAAGTGTGTATGAGAAACATCAACAGGGAGAAGAAAAAAGAATAAAAAAACAACAGCAGAAACGTGGAAGTTTGTAACTTAAAGAGCATAGAAATGTGAGTCACTTTGGTGTGTGTGTGTGCCTATGTGTGTTCGTGTTACTCACGTTGCGTGTCCTGTTCACACAAGATAAACCATAACATTTTAGGGTCTTGTTTTTTGATTAATATAAAAAATTATGTTCGGCACATAATGTTAAGGGTTATGTTTTCAGGGGATTAATAGAAAGTCAATGCAATATCCTCCTATGTGACAAAAACAAGACTGTGTGTGGGTGTGTGTGTATGCGTGCGCACACTCGTGTGTGTTTCAAGAGGACAGCATAATGGAATGCCTCGGTTCAAGACTTGCCAAGAGCACTTTTCCCATACGCCAGGGAGCCAAGACTTCCCCAACCAGCCAAGAATAGCACCAGCAGTCTCACCCCGTCTCTCTCCGTTTTACTCTCTCACTCGCACACACAATCTCTGCCGTTTAGATTCAACGAGAAAGTAGGTGATAATGTAAAGGAGGGAAACACAGCCTCACATACATCAATCAGCAAGATGAAAGACAAAGTAGGTTTAAAGAAGGGGGATATTTACTGAAACTCTGCACCTTAAGAACATTGTAAATCTTGTACAACATACTTGGCCACTGTTGAACTTGTGGTCATGTCATTAATCATGCTTAATCCTCAATTTTTGGTCAAACATACACATTGGTAAAATGTTTTTGATCAACATCTCTTTGACCAACATCCCAAGCTAATGAATCCAAACTGAACCTCAGTGGAATGACGTGGGAGGAAGATAGAAGGAGCACAAGAAGAAAGAAGAACAAGAGAGAGCAGTATACATCATACAGCGTAGTCGGATTCCAGCATTGAAACTGCAGCACTTTCTAAACTGTCTGCTCCCTGTGGGGTAAATGAGAGTGCTCTCTGTAAACGTGTACTGTATGTACGTGTGTGTGTGTGTGTGTGCACGTGTATGAACTTAAACAAGCAGGTTTTGTGAGCGACAACAAACTACTGGTGTGTAAAGGCGGGGACCGGAGTGCTTCCTTTGCAAGGCACCAAATGCAGCATAGCAACATTTTTTCCACTCCACAAACACAGCTACACTGTGGGAAATATTTAATCTTATTCACAACTGGTTGTCACAAAGTATGAAGTAGTTATACACTTTAATTTTGTCCTAATGGCACCTTGTATCTATAAAAGACTTTGTAAAAAGGACTTGAACAGAGCACTGCACAAGATTTAATTTAATTTAATTACATGTAATTACATGTTTTATTTGTGACTATGTATGTTTTGCAGTACTTTCACCCCTTGTCTGAGGTAATTGTTCAGAAGGGTCAGAGCTACCTCACATTACTTTTTAATCTCTGCACTGTGGATGCCTGTACTGTGCAATAATGAAATGTTTTTAATTAGTTTGTGATGCATATTATTAGCTCATAGCTGGACAGATCAGTGCTGCCTTGAGACTTAACCTGCCAATTAGTATCCTGACACTCCAGTAAAGTCAAACATTAATCTTCCACTCTGTGTGCAGGTTCCTGGTGGAGGTTGGTTAGAGTTTATTAATAAAGCCACCCGTGTCGATTGGATATTGCTCATGACAGCGGTAAACAGACATGCAGAGATTCCTTAAGGGGAGGAGGCAACTGGAAAATAACACTCATCTCTGTGGGGGAGAGAAGTTAAAAAAATGTGCTTACATGTTTGTTCATATTGATTTTTTTATGACTCACTGGCGTCTTATAGTGAGCAGAGGGACTATCAGTCAAATAGAAGGTCTGAGTTCAAATCCTTCACCTCAAGCATTTGCTCGGCAGAAATGTCTACAAGCAAGGTAATCTCCAGCAGCTCCAAAGGTGCAGCTGACCCTGTGATCTTACTTTACCATTGAGGGGGAGAAAGTGAAAAGAGAATTTCTCCTGTGAGGATCAATATTACATACAGAAAGACAGTGTGTACTGCAAGTAATTCAGAGAAAAGTCAAAGCAGTTGTTGTGCGCAGATACTTTATAGAATGGAAGATTTGTTTAGAGAGGAATTCAATAAACATGCAGATAAATTAGAAACCCAAACACACACACAAACATATAATTAATGAATATAAACTACAATACCACCCCTGTAGCTTTACAGAAACATTAATTTTTATTTTTATATAGATTTTTTTGCACAGCCAATAAGTCTTCATTTCTAACAGGAAGACCCCTCACTGACTAGTCCACATGAAATTATATCTCAGATGCCGCTTCGTGAACAAACACACTGTCACTATGCAGTCTAGCTTCCCTTACCCTAAAAATGCCCTTACTGCAATCACAGCGTGGGCAAGGAAACAAACTCAGTTACCTCTGTGAGCTGAGGCCCACTGGCTTTGCTTCAGCAGCCGAATGGTGTTGTTATCTTTGTATTTTTCTTTCTGCATTTCTAAATCATTTTTAAATCATAATTTTACTTCGAAACTTTGCATTACATGAGCCAGAATGAGGATGTACATTAATAGTAAGCTACTAATTTGAAACAATCCATCCCTGTGATATGCTGAGATTCAAAGCTACAGAACAGGAGACCATGGGATGGTTCACTGACGAGCTGCCACTTCACTCCCATTAAAATCAAATGTACTTTACTCATCATGCATCTGGGCTTTGACCAGGATGACAGGTTTATCAGCAAAACAAGGCTCTTGGTTATGGAGACCACACAGCGCGGAATAGTCCTTGATGTCAGAACTAATGACATCAAATAAAACATGATAGCCAGACTAACAGCTTTTAGGCTAGAATAGCAACATGGTAGCAGTTTGAAAGCAGTAAATCAGCAGCAAGCAGTGAAATACTGTCTGCCAGCTTCTGAAGCACATCTTATTTCAAGCTTAACTAAAAACACAATATGCTACAGACCTCCATCTATTCAGAAAATTAGCTTACATAGCAACAAAAGAAAAAACATAGTACATTTAGATGAAAACCAGTACATCGTACCAGGAAAAACAGAGATATTCTCACCTCATTCAGAAAAACTTCTCCAGATCCCCCCTGGTTTGTCAACAGGTACAGCCCATGGAGAGGCTTTTAGACTATCCCAGAATGCAGTGTGTTGACTCGGGGACTCAGCACTCCCTGATGGATGAAAGCAATAAAACGTAAAATTAAACTACAAAAAGTCTCATGCATTACGCTACAAGACAGTGGTATACACAGGAATGTGAGTGTTCAAAACTCTGGATGCATCACTGGTCACAAAAAAGACATACACACCTCACTCTATAATATGGGATCCCCACAGTGTGCTTATAATAGAGCTGTGGCTGCAAAAAGGTAAGATGCAAATGTTTGTCTTTCACATTTTATCAGCCACTGATTATCTGCAGGTCCTGATTGGAGAATCTCACAACAAAGCAGAACAAAAGTGATGACTAAAGATAATGACGATGCTGATGGTGCATTAAATACAGTAAGTGAACTATACTGACATAAAGAAACAATAGAGGGACCTGCAGCTTCCCACATTATAAAACACACAAGAGAACTTTATACAGAAAAACGAAAGGTTCATAAAGAAAAAGGAAAATCAGTTTTCCCTAGTAAATCTATTACTGGTAAACATGTCAAAAAAATATGCATCACAACCCAAGAATGGAAGGAGAAAAATGTTCTAAATGTTTGTGGATGACGACTTGAAATCTTACATATATGTATCACTACTGCTCATTATTCCTGTTCAGTTATGTTCTAAAGCTTAAAGACCTTTAAACCTCATTTGATATTTTCACTGTCAGTCTTTTCAATATGTAGCTTTAATTTGCTCTTGTTTGAAAAGCATTAGCTATTTAAAAAAACCTGCAATGTAAATACCGGTCATTATAAACAGGACCTGTCATTTTCACTAAAACACTCCAGTGCATCTTTAAAACCATCAAAGGTGCAACAAGCTGACTAAAGCAGACACCCACACACCCGCATTCGAGACATAGCGGCTGATCCTCAACAGTGTGCATGCACTCTGTGGGACTAATTAGGTAAGTTGTGGCGGAATGATGGGGACATTACAGAGATAGACACATTATTTGCTAATATTCAGCTGCAGAGTGTGTGTGTGTGTGTATAGTGTGGAGGTGTGGGGTCATCAAACACCCTGCTGACATGTCAGAGGTGGGGAGGTGTGTGAGCACTGGACAAAGATAAAAGTTTAATATTGGATGGTTCTCCAAATAACTCAAAACAGATGTGTTAAAATTGTTTTCACATTTAAAGATAGAAAAATTATAGAAAACATGGAAAATACAGCTGGCAGTGAACATACAGCGGATGTTGGACCTAATATATGCTTAACGTGTTTATATATCCAGCAGAGGAAAAAGGCAAATGCCTCTATTTACCTGAAATTGCAATGCCAGCGTAAGTCCAAATGCACTTTTTGCAGTTTTCCTTGTTGGGTATGTATTTATTTTTTTCGAGTTTTACATGTTTTGCAATTTTCCTAGCACCAAACAAACTTGTTTGCACTGCTGTGTGACAACGGGCGCAGCTTCAGCTGTTGTGATTGGGTGGCGCAGTGAAATTATGATGCTCATTTTTTACAATAATTCTATTCACAATAAAACCCTCTCTTATCAAAAATCCAGATGCAGAGCAATTTTTATGGCATCACTTGGCATGCTGCACACACAGGGACAGCACCAAAAAAAAAAAAAAAGTGAGACCTTTTTGCTTTTGCTGATCTTCTTCATCAACCCAGATTACTACAGAAACATCAAACATCAACACTGCCGTTCCAATAACCGAGCAGCTCACAACAACTTGTAGAACGTTGGATCTTTCCTGTGGAGTTTAGAAACGCTTGTGTTCATCACAGAGTGGTAGAAATGATATGTTTTATCTACAGTGACAGAGATGCTGTGTGCAATTTTTCCACAGCAGTGTGACTTCAGGATCCGACTGGATTTAACAGTAAATAATATTTTAATTAAGCCCTAAACCAAACTAAGAGCCTAGTTATTTTTATGTCAGCTGAAAAAGATTGTTAAAGTTAGATTGCTGTTTTGCCGCTACCAATCAGGTATAACAATACCTTTTTGTTGGGAGAAAATATTTTGAAAACAAGTCTGCAGGACTGTCAAAGCTCAACATGAACTGACAATTACTTATTTTCTCGCAACAGTAAGTGGTAATAAATGCTAAATAAAACATTTTAGAAAATGCATTTGCAGTGCATGAAGAGAAAGAAACACCTTACATAATTTCAGTTGATAGTTTTCTTGTTCTGTTCAGAATCAACTCTGTGGCACCATCCGTAGTCCAACTTTATGCACTGCTGGTACAACCAGTAATTTTTATATTGAATGCATACAAAAATCCTAGATTATATTTCCTTCTGAGTATATTAAAACATGCAGGAGAAGACAGGATAGAGATCAGTTAACAGTTAATCCCAGGACAAATCAAACAATAAATAAATAATGAAGGTTGGCACTTTGTGTCAGCTATTTGTAATAGTGAGCAGGGTTCTGCCCATTAAGTTGTTCTGAGCAAGAGCAAACACAAGTACAAACAATTTATTAGTTGTAGTGTGCTTCCATCTGAGCATTCTGCTTGTGTCAATACATTTTTTATATATATCTATTTCTATTTCATGTATTTAATTCCCTATTGTGCACCCATTCGGTTTTTGCCTTTACAGCACAGAAACAGTTCAGAGCAGATTTGATTAGCCTGCTGGACATAGTCTTGCCAGGTCAGGTCCAGAGCTAATTTAGAGGTAATTGCAGATAAGTGGTGACTTAGTAAAACTAGAAAAGTGGAGGATTCTGGACTGAAGATGAACGATATCCACTAATTTTATTTTATTTTCATTGCTTGCAATTAAATGGTTGTGTCTTAACCGATGCTGGTGGGCCTATTGGCTCAGTGGTAGAGCATTGGGTTGGGACACAGAAGGCCATGGGTTCAAATCCCTCCGCACCAGGTGTGGCCCCGCTTGGTGGCTGAGCAGGGGCTTGTGGCGGGAAGGCCATCCGGTGTAAAAACTCATGCCAAATCAACACATGCAACTTTTTTTTGTGTAAGTGACTTATTATTTGCGGTAAAAGGTTTTATTGCTGCTTACTGAAGGCAATGAGAGGACAGTATGTGACATAGTATAACATTAAATTCCACACATGCCTTTAATGTTATGTACTGTATGGTGACTATTCTACCAAGAGATTAAGAGTGATGAGACATAACACTGAAAGAGGAAGAGACATACAGAGTTATGTTTAGGTATGCAGAAATAGGTGAAACTGGCGGCACTCACCAAACAGTAGGGTTTGCGTGCACTAAAGATGTTTCTATGAAAAATTGTTGTGTACAAAGCCCATGGATTAGCAAAAGCAACCAGCAAAGAAATTCATCATATGGTAATGAAAAGACAAAGAGAGAAAGAGGGATGACAACAGAGTGAAAAATAGCAAAACTGTTAAAGAAAAGAAGGGAGGGAGGTGATCCAGAGGTGACAAAAGGAAAGGAGAGAAAGGAAGAGCAGACAGAGAAGAGGAAGAGAGGTGATAGAGAGACAGAGAGTAAAACAGATGGTGGAGGAGAAGAGGCAGATAGAAGCTCACTGGGAGGACAACACTGGCTCAGCTAGCGAGGCACAGCAGGGAGTGTGGAAAGCTGAAAAATGTCAGCAAAAAGAGAGGAGGGGAATGGTAAGAGGGAGGGCAGAGCAGCACGGAAGTTTCTTTAAAAAAAACTTCACAAACTAAGGGAAATTCTAGGATACCTGATATTAATTTCAAACTTATCAGCTTTAAAGGACATCAAGTCATTTTAGAAGCATTTACAATGTGTTTTATTGATTGCTGAGCTGTCTTCACAGCTCATCTAAAAAAAATGAAAAAAATAATTACAAGCGTTCAGAAATTGCAACACAGAGATGAGAGATTTACAAACTTGAAAAAAAGACAAAAAGCTGCAATCTTTTGTGTGCATTTCCTGCGATATGCAACGTGTCTAATAAGTGTTTAACGGTACTTGACTACATGCTGGCATGATTACACCATGAATACTTCTGACCACTCAACTATCACTTCATCGTTTTAAGTGCCTGCATTCTTCCCATTCTCTCTTTGCCAACTGCAGTCTAAAAAATGTTGTCCACCCGCAATCGCCAAGACTGTTGCCAAATCTTTTGTCGAACATAAAAGTTTTTCGGTCCTTTGAAAAAAAGGGGAAAAAAAGCTGCTGACTGTGTGACTGCAAGTACTGAGTTCAAAGGCTAACATCCGCAACGATTTACCCAAAAATGCTTCTAAAGGTTGAGTTCCACACAGTAATTTACTTCCAGTGAAAAATATAGTGTTGAAAGTCAAACTCTTGCTGCACTGAAACTTAAACAGTCGAATGAGCCACATATGATAAAATATGTTTTACCGAAGAAAAAACATTTATAACTTACTGTAACATTTGTCTATTTCTATAAAAAAAAACATTTTCTGTCTTCTTGTTTAGATCAGTTACACTTGCTACAGCACACAGTCATTATTGGTCATAAATATGACAGACAACCACAGTGACGGAAACACACAGACACACAGACACACAGACACACACACAGAATACTTTAAGAGCTGACGTAGTGTCTGACAGCTGTTGTATGCAGTGTCTTTTTGCACAGTGTGTCTGTCTGTGTGACTGACCATCACTGTATGTAAAGGAAATGCCTTCATCAACCACAACCCCATTTTCCTAGACTCATATCTGCCATACCACAAACGAGGAGTCAACTCTCCGAAGGCTGTAGGTGCTAAGACCAGGGAGGAATGTTATCTTGGGTGAACACATGTCCAGAAAGACCGGGGTCCTTTTTCTTATCGCTATCCTTTATCTATAAAAACACACTTATTTTCTTTGTTACTAGAAGCATGTACAATACAGGGGAGCTCTATTAGCCCCAGTGCCTGAGAACAATTCCTGGTACTGACCTAGACTATTTTTAATAACCAATTTCACGATGATATACTGTTGGAAGGAAGGAAAGAAGAAAAAGAGATCACAAGCCAGGAAGCAACTTTAAATCACTCAGCAAAGAGAAGCATAAAAGAAAGGTCAGAATTTCCAGTTTTACAATACTCCTGCTCAACCTGCCCAAATTCCCCAAGGCTTTCTATTCAAACACCATTTATAGCCATTCCCATTCCACTAGTGACAATCAGGGATATGTGACCTTATCAAAGTTATCAATTAGGACGTGTCTTTGAGATGACTTGAGAAAAAGTTACAGCTTATGTTTACATATATGATGTACAGTTCTATTGATTGTTCTACAGTAAATGAGAAAATGTCAACACTCAGGGTATCGTAAGTGCAGAGGATATGGGTCCTTTTCTACTAATAGATACAAGCTATAACCACAAAACTCCTGTCCAGTTAGTTGGATGCAAGTGGGATTAAAAAGCCAAAAAGCAGAAATAGGCAATTGATAAAAAGTCCTCCAGTTAGAAGATGACTTACATGTTTAAATGAATAGTTTTCACTTGTTCACAGACATGCCTCAACTCTGTCAACATCCACAAGCACAGCCCTCTTCTGTATTCATGACAATGTCTCTTGCTGTATAAAGCAGACAAGGTATTGTGTCCTGTCTGAGATTTATTTGTGAGGTTACACAACTTCACTTGTGGGTGGAGCATGCATAGACACACAAACACAGTGAAAGGACAGGCATTTATTTGTCCCAGATAAAGACAATAGGGTAAGACAAATCCAAGTCACTGTGTGCGTGTGTGTGCGCGCGCGTGCGTGCGTGCATGTGTATGTGTGTGTAAGCTTCTGCGTTAAGAGGGCATGCTGAGAGAATAGGAAGCGTGCTTTCTGTGCCAACCCTCTCCTTGGCAGTCAAACAAGGACATGCACACACTCACACACACTCTCTCGCACACACACAAACACAATGCTGAGCATTTTTAATTGGCCACTGATTTGCCAGTTAGTGTTCCTGCCACTCTCTTCACCTCACTGTGCTGGCCCCCTGCCCTAGAACCTGGCAGAGATACAGCTGGAGCAGGAGAATGTGTGCATGTGTGTGTGCATGCGTGTGTGTGTGTGCGCAAGTTTGTGTGTGTATCATCCTGAAGTAATTAGTTTCACAACAGTGTGTGTGTCTGTGCATGTGTGAATGTACAGAATGGTGTCATTTCATGTCAATAGACTTTCACATTTGTTTGTGTGCTGCTGAAGGAAGTTAATTTTCAGTGTCAGACTTTACCATTTCTCAGGTTTTGTGGTTCCAGTCATTTAAAATTATTTATTCATTAATTGTTTTGTCCTTTTGGCTTATCCAGTGAGTTCAGGTTCACCACAACGGATCGTTTTGTCCACATGTTGATTTGGCAGTTGTTTTTTTCACGCCTTTTTTTATGCCCTTCCTGAAACACACCAAAGTTAATTTATTTAATTCATACTTAAAATGAAATATATTCAATTTAAATATGAGTTAATTTAATTTATTAAAAATGTTTCATCTCTTCAGATAGTTGTGTCAAATGTTTTCAGCACACAGTAGGCTCTAGGTTGGTCATGGGCAATGATAAAACAACATTTATTGTAAGTGTGTTATATAATACACTGTAAGTGAGGTTTACATAATAATATGTGGGTTTTTTGTAGTTCTTGTAAATTAGGACTCTTTAATGTATGCCTTTGTACAGTATATCAGTGTTGCGCAGAGATTCTTGGGAAAACCCTTTTAGGAACTGGAATGTCTATGGGAATGTAGTATGTGCAACAGGGTGTGTGTGTGTGTAATGCACATGATGATGGTGTGTGAGATTTATGTAGCCAATATCAGAAGCAGATTGCATCCTCCTCTGTGATATTTTGCAAGGCAATGACAATCACCACTCAGTCCTCTTGCACACTAATACACACTCACACAAATCCATGATCTACCCAAGGTCAAAACAAAGACGATGAGATAGGTGTGATGCATGTGTGCATGTGTTTGTCTGATGACATCATAACTAGAGTAGAGCACTCTATAACAGATTGATGGCGAGAGGGGTTTTTATGCTCGATTGCTGTGAACTCATGGCCAGTCAACCAGACAACTGGATCTCGTCTTTGAGTGTGTCCATGTGGATGAGTCTTGCAGCATCAGTTTACAGGATGGACAGGTCAACCTGTCTCACACTGAAAACACAGTCTCATGCACATAAATGAGTTAATGTGATGTGGTGCATTTACATTTCTGCACTCTACAGCTTCACAAATCACCAGCAGCTATACAGGAGACAACATTATGGCTCCAATCTTGACTATCAGACACTACTGTGTAAATACTGCAGCCATGTTGACTAGTCTTCAAAGTTTTAATTAGCTTGCGTTGTCATAAATTTAGGCTCTACAATCTGCACAGCATACAAAAATCTTTGTATCTTCTAAGATACACAAATCAAATATAGGCCAAACTATATTTGGTCAATGTTTGCATATAGCTACAACACCTAGACATTACAATACTGACATCCGTATTATGAATTTTTCCACAAGTAATGTAAACTCCACATTGTAATTACAGAGCTATTTTATTTCTGAACTGATGGTAGGTCAGAATGTAATGGTCAAGCATCTTTTAGTATTTTCCCTTTTTCTGCAGTGCAGGTAATCAGTCACCTTCATAGCTTTTTTTTTGCTTTTTGGAAACTTTTGTGTTACTCTCACAAAGTGTCCCTATCAACCCATATGTAAAATTATCGAGTTGCCAAAAATATTTGCAAAAAAATGAACACACGCTTTTCAGGAGGGGTCAGGAACTTAGTCAAAACCACTGCTTCTAACAAAGTCTATCCAACTTTCAAAGTCTCTTTTCAAAGTCAAAGCTAAATCAACATTATTCAAACAACATTACCTGTTCCTGAGCTTAGGCTAGCTAGCAAACACCTCTTCATGCTTTGACTAAATAGACTCAGTCTATTCAGTCTATTCAGTCTTCATTAGACTGAATTTGACCATCTCTCCTCTCCTCTCACCCCGCAATTGTCACCACTGTATGTCATTAACTCTGTGTGTTCTCTCCCTTAGTTGTCTTTGTCCTTCTCTGTTCCCCTCTCTCTGTCCCTTTCTGCAGGTGTCCCCCGGCTTTGAAACTGTGTGTCTTCCAGCGTGCAGCTCCTGGTCCTACCAATCGGCCCGATGTTTTGTTGTTGGTTTTTGTTGCTCTGTTCTTTTCTCTCTCCCCTTTCCACTCACCCCAACCAGTCGAGGCAGATGGCCGTCCACCCTGAGCCTGGTTCTGCTGGAGGTTTCTTCCGTTAAAGGGAGTTTTTCCTCTCCACTGTTGCCTATGGCTTGCTCCAGGGGGAATTGTTGGGTTCTCTTTATACATCTTTATAATCTTGACTTTATTCTGTAAAGTGCCCTGAGATGACTTTGTTGTGAATTGGCGCTATATAAATAAAGTTGAATGGAATTGAATTGAATAGACTCAGTCTATTCAGTTTAATGAAGAAAGTGTCTAATGAAGAAAGTGGCTTTCTAAAAGCCAGGGATTCCACCACATACCAGCTAGCAAGCTTAGCTCCTTCAAAGAGCTTTTTTTTTATAAATGATGAGGGTTGAGGTGCAACTATTGCTGCTTCACCCTACTGGTGCGGAGAGATATTAGGATTTCTGTTTAGGTGTCCAGCACCACAGCCCAACTTGCGAATGGACTGACAAAAGGATGAGATGATTGAGGAGATTCAGTTTGTGCAGAATATATTTTCCTAATTACCATTTTATACATACATGTATTAAAAAAAAAAATCAGTTTTCTAAATGTTTACACACAGCTGCATAAAGTAACTTACTTATTACTATAACTATTTAATAGTAAGACTAAACATGTTTTACTATTGCACTCTTATGAAATGTAATATTATGTAGCACTACGGAAGACACACACATGCTACCATCACATCACAAAAAACAATCCCAGCTAGGCCTGTTCGTATTTCTCACGAGCAACGGAAATTTATCAGCTTCAGCAGACTTCAAACAGGGTGAGGAGCGTCAGAGGAAACTAGGATATTTTGGAAAACTTTTAATTAAATGAAATGAGTCAGTGAAAGTTCTTTTGTGTCCAAACTGCAACATTTCTTCTGTCACCATCTGCTCATGTTAATATATTTAAGGTATGTGAAAAGAGGAAGCACTGACCAGAGCTGGAGGCTCTCTCATACTGGCACTCTATTTGCAATACTGTAAATGCAAACTATTTCTAGCCCAAGAAATTTGATTATGAAAATGATAGCACTGATTTGACAGTTTATTGGCTGTCACTAAAATAAAAACTGAGGTAGAATACCCCAGGGAGTAACTGTATAGCTTAATGAATAAAACATCTAGGTGCCAAGGTTAAGGGTTTTCTTTTTATTTCCACTGAGATCACATATAACAAATGAAAAATCTAATGGCACTGAATCTCCTGCTGACTGTGGCCCTGTTTATAAATGGGGCAGTAGTGCAACCCTGTGGTCAGATAAGGTCAGAGGTTAATGCCAGAGTCATGTGTCCTTACTGTAAGAGGAAGAATCCATGACATCTTCTGGTGAGTCACTTTCTTTGTCGTTTACTTTATATTTTAGTAAAAAAATAAAACATTGAAAATAGTATTCAATCAAGTGGATGGTAACCCAACTCCATTTCGGTCTGCATAGGAAGCAAGAAAATCAGTTATAGTTAAACCCAGACACAAATTTACTGCAGCACTGCAGAATGAAAGTATATTCGAAACCAAGGTAGATAAAAAAAAAGCAGATGAGCAGATGTGGGTGTGGTGATAACAGAGAGAATGAATAAAAGAAAAAAGATGGAACACAAAACAAAAATGAAGAAACAGAGTTGAGGCTGAGTATGATAAAAAGAAAAAGGAACTTGTCTGAGTGTCTTGCTCTCTCTCTCTTGCATTGTAAGATCTTCAAAGACTGATGCAGCACTCCTGAGACTGCGCAACCAACACGGGTGGGACACATGCAAACTCACACACTCGTGCTCCCTGCTGTGAGACAAGTTCTATGCTACCCTCCTCTGAACCAAAGTAATCATACACCAGAAACTCAGAAATGAAGGAATCGGAAAAGGCTGAGTCAGACAGAAAAAATAGAAAGAAAGAAAGAGGAAGAAATTAAATAAAAACTGTATCATATGTGATAAGAGAACTTCAAGCCCAGTGCCAGTGGGTTTTCTTTGAAGAATCTGCTTACAAATCTGTCTTGTGGTCAAAAACATATGGTTTAATTTGTCACATCAATTTTTATTGTTAGTGCAAAAACATGAAGATCGTTGATATACAGTGTAAAAGTCTATATCGCACAGCCCTAATAGCAGCTAAAATGTTCTGCATCAACAGTAAAGTAGATTTTCTTAATATTATTTGATATCAGTTTAATCAATTCTCAGTTAATGCGGTACTAAGCTTATGGTTTACACACACCCCCACATACCTTTATATTGTCATCTTTATTTACAAGCTCATGCAAATTACATCTGCTTGTGCCTATACTCACATTATTATAACGCAAGAAATTTCAGTTATTGTCATTACAAAAGTTAAGCAACACAACAAGAACATCGGCCATCTCCACACTGCTAAAAAAACATTGCTCTTTTTCTTACCCTGCGAGACAATTCACAAGTAAAGCTAACATCACTCTATTACTTCTCACAGCTTACAAGATGAGTCCTACTCTGCAGCGTGAAACTGTGTGCCCTGTATGGCTTTATCACCAATCTTGTACGGCTGATAAAGTTGGAGTCATTATTTGCTGTGGTTGTTACGGAGGCTGCTGGGTCTGGGGAAATAATATTTTTTTTGTACGCCTTGTTAACTCTGTTTCTCCTCAGTTCTTCCACCTGCCCACGTTTTTCCTTTGTCTTCGTCTCTCTTTTCTCAAACTGCCTAACTACCTCATCTCCCTCAATGTCTTTTCATTGTTGTCATTCAAACACTGTCACTGTGTCTGGCTTTAGGCTCTACACATCTTGTTCCTCCTCATTTGACCTTTCTGTTCTTCTCTCTTCTTAATTTACATTGCAGCAACACAAGCTGGGCTGTCAGATTTAAACTTAACTAGTTTTTTAAAGAATTATGGAGTGAATTTTATAAGCTGGTATAAATGCCATTTGTGTAAAAACAATAATGTCTTTAATGGTCTTGTAAATTTAAAAAATGAAGGGAAATTCAATTAAAGCTACAAAGAAATGGGCAAGAAGAAAGAATGAGATGGAGGAACAAGCCAGCAAAAGCAAATAAGTTGTTGACTAATAAGTAGTTTGACTTTAGTGGAAACTGAAAGCAAATAACCAGACAGGGGCACATTATGGGGTGTCATTTTCCTTTAAGAGTGTGGGTTTTTCAGCAGTTACACACTGAGCCACATCAGTTTTTATAACCCTGCTGTTTATGAGAACTATGCTGCATTTGCATGTGTACACACACCCCGATATACAGTATATATATGGTATACAGATTTACACACACACACACACACGCACACCTACACTGGCCACTACTAAGCGTGCTTTTCCTGCTGCATGTGGCAATATGTTTGTGTGTGTGTTCGTTTGTGTGTGTGGTTTGACATCAGTCTAACAGTAAATTCATGTTGCTACTCATCATTACAGAATACTTTGGTCACACTTACTTTAAGTGCAGGGGGTGTGTATGTCATATTGGTAGCAATACACACCAGCTACAAGAAATGCACTTCTGTTTAAAGTCTAATGTTTTCATTTAGACTTTAAACAGAAGTCATTTTGACGTGTCATCGTCACAGATTCTTTCCATTAAGTGCCGCATCAAGCCTGCTGGTGAGCAAGCATGTACAGGCATAACTTCTCCTTTAAAGCAGACATTGTGACTTATAAAAGGAAAAGCACAGGCGTTACTAATAGCATTAATAATGGCTTCTATATGTTGAAATGTCCCAGAAAGCTACGACAGCATGACAAAGAACGAAAACACACAATGCACTAATACTTGTTCCTATACAGTACTCTAATACACAGCGTGTGAGTTGTGCAAGGCATTTCACAATGTTAATCTTTTGTTTTCAAAGGATATTGCACTGTTGTGTTGCGAGATCTAATGGCCACTGTGAAAGACAGAAGTGCTAATATGTTTAATGCATTGGTTTATGTGTGTGGATGAAAGCGTCAGTGGTTTGTGTGCCACACGATATGAGGGGATGACATCATTACTACGACTGGGCGCCGGCTGAGGGAAGGTCATTATGGCTAGCTGCCATGTGGGGATCTTTTATTGACTTCATAAACATAAAGTACACCCACACAGTCTTTGTCAATCTCTGTACTAAAGTCAACATGACATTAAAGGCCCTGTAAAACCCTTTCACTCTCATGCCTCCTTCCATTTCCTCTGTTATTCTTTCTCCATCTTCACCATTTTCTTACGTTCCTTCTATATCCTTCATGTTTACCTACAACCTGAATGGAGTTTGTCCTGCTCCTTTGCTCCGTCTCATAATGTTATACAACATACTAAATTATAATCACAAGCAATATTACCTTCTTAGTGTTCACTGGCAAGATATTGTATCACTTTCACTAATTATGACTAATTTAAGTCATTTAGCAGGATTTTTGATGATTCATGTCAGACAGAGAAAAAGCATCTTCTCATCTCTTCCTCTTTTAATTTTGCCCCACTGAGCTCTAGTCTAATGCTTTCCTTTTGTATCTCCCTCTCAGCATAAATATCTCCATTCCTTTCCCTACTCTTTCCTTTCTATCCATTCTTTTTACATGAAAACAATGTGCTTGTCCTTCTTCCCATTTACTTCCCTTCCTCCCTTCCTCCATCTGTCTTTCCCCACCCTCTCTGTCCTTCACATCCCTGTATATGCAAATCACACCTTCCATCCTCTTTCAGATGCAATGAACAGTCCCAGTTAAATTATGAGCCTAAGTCTAATAAATTAAAAATGATGAACAGTGTCATTATAGAAATGACGCTGTTGTCATTCAGACGTTGGAAAAGCAGAGAAAAAGCTAATTTCAAAAGTTAGAAAGTTACTAATCTGTGTGTGTGTAGGAGTGGGGGGGCTGAAAGCTAGGGAACAGAGGGGAGCCACTACACATTTTATTGCAGTTAATCCAATGACATAAAAAAAACCAAAACAAAATCATGGTTTGACTGGAGGGACTTACTCATTCACTTTCAGTACAACCTCAATTGGTGTGTGTCTGTGTGTGCGTGTGTTTAGGGGATTCCACAGTTTGCGCTGCTCAGTGTCTCATTACATCATCACATGGTGCTCTGGGGTTGCTCACACAAAAACACTCACACAAACAGACACACACTGTGCACACACAAGCTGGAACTCAGGCTGAGATAAAATGTGTGTTAACAGTGGCAGGATATGTAGGATATATTGTAATAAAGTCATATGATTGCATGGACACACTGCTTGACTCTCTAAGAGCTTGTATAATACCTTTTGGTTAATGCTTGTACAAAGAGAGAGGCAAAAGGGAAGGAGGAAAGGAAAGAACAAGAGAGCAGTTGGGGAAAGAAAGAAAGAATATAAAAGAGGTAGCACAAAGAGACAAAGTAAGCTAAGAGATAAATGTGGAAAGAGTGAGATAGCAAGAAGGAAGGTGACATAATTACATCCAGCACTGCAGTCCCTAATGAGTCAAACTACCATAACCTGCATCAGGTCATGTGCAGAGCCACTCTACTGTGTTCTTTTGAGGAATGGAGTGTGCTCGACAAAAGGTCAAAACACACACACACACAAATCTGCTCATGTCCACATGAGGATATTGGCTGAAAAGGTTGCATGTCTAAGAACCTTCAACTGACTAGATATAGCAAACGGATCTACAGTACGGTATTTAGGTTAAGTCCAAAGTTCGGAGTTTATCCCCAATAGGTAAAGACAGTCGTAAGTGACAAAGACAGACAGACAGACAAAAAGAAAGAAACACATGGTGACTCAAAGACACAAGAGACACTGGCAGACAGAAAGTAAACAAAGTGAAACTAAGATAAAACAAGTCACTGTGTGAAGATGAGTCAAAAGCAAGTAGAAAAACAGACAAAAGCAAGAGCTACATTTACGTCATTAAACTAAGAACAGTTATTGCATCTACTTAACTACACTGATTCTATGTACGTAAATTCTCTGACTGGAGAGTTACTTATTTATGAGTGACCTCATTTTTATAATACCTCTCTACAATTCATGAGCTCTGTGGTCAGCCGTAGTGAGTACAATCCTACTCATAGTTAAAGGGAGGACACCTCAGGCATACACTAAATTCAGAAAACAAAATATAATTTGCATTCATTTATTGAACTTCTAAAGTCATTTAAAACATTGCAAACTATTACACCTTACACTGCTGTTTTGTGTGTGACTGACTGCACAGCTGTCTGAATGGTTGATGGCCAGGTTAAATGAACAGCTGTCTCCCTCACTGCACAGATGTATGACTAGCTAATGGACAAATTGATTATCTGTCTCAAATAGCTGGTAGCCTGGTTACTGAACAGCTGTCTTGCTGACTGCTCAAGTGCTTTCTCTGAGTGGTTGGAGGTTTACTTACTGATTAAATATCAGATTATTTTAAGTAACTGTGCTGACTGATACAATACATACTGTACAATTGCTGCTGCACAAGGATGTCAACCATATTCTTCTGTGTAATTGTGGACACTGAGCAACACATGTCTACATAACATGTTCACTGCCTCTTTCTGTTGTGTGTCTATACGTGAGTGACTGCATGTGTGTGTGTTATTTCTCCATGCACAGGGAGGGGCCCTGTTGCTCCCTGCTGTTATACAATACATATTGTATAACAACTGGCAGTGTGTGGGTGGCTCCCGCCATCTGGAGAGATGCAACCCCTGCCGTGACTGACACTACACACTCTCTGTTTGTGTGTCTGTGCATAAGCTCTTTGTTTGTGTCTGCACGGCAGCTACAAATAGATACACCGTCATCTACAGTAGTCAGGTTCCTGGGTTCATGTACATGGCAAATTAAAGGGAGGTAATGAAATCCATATACTGCATGTATTTGTTGTGTGTAACAATATGAGTGTTATTTTGTTCATGCTTATTTAAAGCTACAGATGTACTATTGCAAAAAAAATACTTTAGTCCGTAATTGTACCCACATCATACCTATGTGGAATTGTTCTCTGGTGCTTTGACAGATGACAGACAGTGAACAGTGACTTCATTTTCTGGCTTAGCAGGAGCCAAAGTCTGGCTGTTTCACTCTAAATTCTGAGCTTTCGCAGAGATGGACTGAAACAAACAAACAATGTCGAGGAACTCTTCATCCACAAATAAACAAAGACACACTTAAGGTACACACACACACACACACACACACACACACACAACACACAAACAGTAAATAAGGTTGTGAGAGAATCCACTCTATCAACTCAAGTCAGTGCTCAACAGCGAACTGTTGCTATGGAGAGGAAAAGCACGGCTTTGCAGTCTATTTTAAGGTAACTGGTGTTACATATTTTTTTCACTGCATATATCAGAGTCAAACAAACTGTGATGGCAAGCATTACCGCTACACAGTATAGCACTGTGAGATGCGTTTTAATTAGCAGACTTCACTATTTGTCCCTCATGCAGTTGTCAACTAATCACTTTACCTAGAATTAAGACGTCTGACTTGCAACGCATGCTACAAAATGTCCAAATTATGCACAGAATTATCGTGACTACGAGTTTACAACCATCCTACATAAAAATACACAGTCTTCAATTATGCTTCATGCATCAGTTCAGCAGCCCTGACACACTTCTTAATCTGATGATAGCTACGGAAAACTGTGCACAGGCAACAAAAAGCCTCCTTTCAAAGCTTCTGTTGATAGTAATGATGTAGTATGTCCAGTATTTGAGCTCTTTGTACTCAGGTATTTCCTGCTAGCTTTTCATTCATTTAATTTACCTTAAGTACACATGCAGATATGTTTGAATGGGCAAGAATGTATATGAGTTGGTGGATGTTTCAACTTTTTCTGTTTCAAGGTGAATGTGTAAGGTCTTTGCAGTAAGTGAGGTGTTACATTGTCTCTGTTTTTAGCATAAGACTTCACACTTCAATAGGAAGCTACTGAAGCTCATTTCCTACTTTAGTAATTAGTGAATTCCACCAACCATCTCTTCGGCAGCCATCATCAACTCCTTGCTGATTAATATTTCTTTAATGTAAAATTTCACACTCTTGTAAAGGGTGTTATATACGGTACTGTTTCTTCTATGTACTTTTATTTATTTAACTTCGGATATCTACCGAACTATTTTACAAGTGATACTAGCTGCCTGTTTAAAGAAAAATATAAGATATTTGCAGCTGCTCTAAGATTACACCTTGAGTGGGAAAAAGTGTGATACTGTGAAGGCCCTGGATATCTGTCTTATGACAACTGAACATTTTAATAGAAGTAGACTTAAATAGCATACATTTGTATTGTCCTGAGAACCCTAACGAAGATAAAAAAACACATACTGTACTGTGCTTTGAACCCCAAAGTTCAGGTTTTCAAGATGCTAATTTAATTCCCCCTGCTCGTCAAGCACAAATCTCCATGGCGCTAAAAAGCAGGAAAAGTGTGAAAATGTAGAACTAAGTGATTAATAAAAATAACTGCCTTCACTATGAAGTTATTTAGTCTAAAAAGAGGAAATATAATACCTCACAAAATTTTTAATGTCCTCATCTGGTGATGCACAAAAAGCTGTTTTTCATATTGTACACTGATGGCAATTTTTTTTTGGATATTCAGTGAGTCTCCTACATATTAATAGCACCTCCCAAATGTCTGTAAATTATATGCATTTTTCCAGAAATTGTAGCTTTTGAGCAATAAAAACTAAAAGTACTGCGCAGTGGCCGTGTTACTATGGTATATGAATGAAATGACAGCAAGTACTTCACATTAGTGTGCTGACCTGAGGACAATGGCTATAGGCTCTCAGCATATCAATACCAGGCCAAGTTCTTCACCATGCTAGCTGCTGAAATTTGCATTATGACCACACTGACATGTTAAACTGAGTTAAACAAATGGCATATGTGTCCCATGCACAAGAACGTACACTAGGAGCTCCCGAATATACACAATCTGCAATTGGAGAGCGACTATAATTTGTGAGTGTTTGCAAATAGCTTCTGTGAAACAGGCCTCAGGATTACTGAATTTGCTGGCCTTATGGTAGATTTACAAAGAGCCCATTAAAAACTATGGAAACCTAAACTCTGGGTAACACCCAGGTCCTAGTAGAGCACACAGGAAGTCTGCTGCTGTTCTTACATCATATTTTATCCTCAATATACTTCCCCTTACTTTTTAACCCCAAACAGGAAATAGTTCCTACACAAACCCCTTTGGGCCTGTGTAATGAGGCCTGTACTGTACAAATGTGTGTTTAAGTGAGTGTATACTGTGCTCACACAAGTGGGTGTGTGCACAAGGCTTACATGCCTTTAGATCTGTCTATTATTTACTTTTATACACAAGCACACACAGGTCTGAAAAGGTTATGGTATAAGGCTTTTTGGCAGCAATTGTTGGAAGGGGGGATGAAAGAGCAAAAGAAGACAAGAAGAGAATGCAGGAATATGAAGCAGGCTGTAAAACTTCCATATGTTCACATAAGCAAACAGAAAACTACAAATCAGCCATTTGTTTTTTTTAATATCCAGGGATACAGCTGAAGTGCTCTGGAATAGATTCGCCTAAAGAATGTTTCTGTACAGCTCAAGCCAATGAAATAAATACCAGGGAGGGGCTTTATAAATACCTGGACCAATGACACCTCATATCAATATTTAGGAGCACAGAGGATGGTGTAGCAGAGAAGACGGATATAGAGGGGTGGCATGAGAAAAGAAAAAAAAAGATTCCTGGTGATAGCCTTAATTAAGGTTTCTGAGTGATTTTTTAATGAGAATTCTCACTTAAGCAGTATATTTAGTATTCAACATGATAGTAGGACCGTGGCTAATAATTAGTTCTATTTTTAGTTTTCTTCTGTTGATAATTTTCTGCTTCTTTATTTATTTGGGAGAACAATTACTCAGGAAAACATGGAAAATGTCACCTCAATATTCCCATTTAATAAAAAAATCTTTCTGAGTTTCACCATCTGATATTTTTTCTTTGTATTAGTTACACTCATAAACATGTTTCAAATGATTTGCAAATCATTGCATTCTCTTTTTATTAACATTTTACACAGCATCCTAACTTTTTTGTATATTGGGTTTGTGAGTTTAGAATCATACAGATAAACAGAGAGATTGTTGGTGATCAAATCATAACGTAAATGCAAACGGTAAGAGGAAGCAAGTAGTTGATCCCATTATGATTCAGTTATAAACACTTTCTGTATTCATAATCAGATATCTCAGAACCCAATAAATATCTAATCTTCCTCGGATGAAAAAATCAAAAATCACCCATACTGTACATCACCTGAGAGCAAATGCTCCTTTGCATCTACAGTGAGTATAAAAAAGAATTAATTTTTCCAAAGTCACACAGTTAATTAGATGAAGATCACCTGAATGCAGTGAAATGTGTGTAAATATTGCAGTATAAATACAACTGTATCTGAAAGGGGGTGGATACATGAACATGTCCTACCCATTAAATATCTCTTGGAGGACAGTTAAATCCATCATTAAGAAATAGAAGCCATACAGCACAATTATAAATCTGCCTAGAGCACGCCAACCTTAATAACTGATAGACAGTGGAGAAAGGAGACTACTGAGGGAGGGCATATTCCTTCCATTTGTTAATGATGAATTTACTGTGCCAAAGAGATATTTAATGACTAAAAAATGATTGTATCCATCCCCTTACATCTGCTTTAAAACATTTTTTTTATTTTTTTGTGTTTTGCCAGAAAATAGTTTTGTAAGAATTTTGGATGAAAACGTCAAACTTTTTTATACCCATTGTATCCTGATTTTCACTTTCTTTGTTTTACCTACTGTAAAACGTGATTAAAAAAAAATACATTTTTTGCTATTTGATATGCTAAACATAGCACACATTTTCTCTACAGCTGTGCTGGTTATTAATGGGCCATTTATCAACTCCTGTCATAAAAACAGGATATAGACCTGTCCCACTGCCAACACTGAACCGCAACATCCATCTACTCCACTCGAGCATTAACTTAAATTGGCACAAAATATTGATACATGACACCAAATCTATACAAACAAAACTGCTGGCCCGCCCACCATCTTGCAGCCAGTGTGAAAGTCGGGGAGAGATAGGGCAGAGCCACTGTCAGTGATAAGCCCTGGGTGATAAACGACAGGGGAGATTGAGTAACATTTGTAAAATGATTTTCCCACCCATTCCTGCATGTCTGTGACTGTAGATGAGTCATTAAGAGTGGGTGGTACTGTGTAGTTTTAAAAACTGATAGATAATTATTCCTTAAAAAAAAAAATTCAAAGGTTAATAAACCTGAGGTAAAGCTGTTTTATTTTTTATGCCACCTGCTAACAAATGAACTTGCAATCTCTTTTTTTTCATTTTTGCTTTTACCTCATGGAAAAAAACAGAAATAAGAATTATGAACATTTCTCTAAAGCACACAATGTAAGATTATATCAGACCGGAAGTATCAAATTTTCTAACTAATTTGAATTAAAACTTCTGATTCCATGGTTTGGAATTTAATTTACTCAGTAGCCAGTTTTTTTAAACTCATCTCTCCATGTTTCTTTTGCTTTTGCAGATCAGGGTAAACTCCGGTTGTGCAAAAAATGCTAGTGTGAAGGCTCTGGTGACACATGGCAGTAAATAATGACTGTCTCAGTGCACAGAAGATTTCAGACACTGTAATAGCAGGTTGTAATATGGGTCAAATCTGTCCCCAAGGACAATGCAGGAGTAACCAAATCACTCAGATCACACGTACACACTCAACTATTGGCTCACAAATCAATCTGGCCCTCCTTTCCTCTTATTTAATAGAGGAGAGTAAAAAATTAAAAAAATAAAAGGAAGGAAGGGCCAAGAGAAGATAAGCATGTGTGCGTGTGAGAGAAAGCGGAATCGAGAGAACAAGAAAGAGGCATAGAAGAAAGAGAGAGATGTAGACAGCAGAGAAAAGAGGACAGGCGTTTTAATAATTCACAAACTCCTGCTTCATTTAGAACAGAATCAGTGCCCAAACTGGACCAATATGTGCCACACATGACATTGTGTGTGTGCGTGCGCACTGTTATGCAACAGTGTGCCAAAGAAAAAACATAGTATGTAAAGACACGTGTGGGTGTACAGGCACCTGAGTGCAGCTCTGCTGACCAGCAGACATAGATTTCTATTAAAGTACTGTAGGTTCATTAGTATAGCTGCTTTCTGAGGCAAGAGGGAAAAGGCCTGAGAAAAAGACTGCATTACATCTTTATGTAATAACCTTTTTTCTCCATTAAAGTATAAAGGGGGTCTGTGAGGTTGAGAGTGGCCAGCATCCAAGTAGAACAGACATGCCCACAACCTTCCTATGTCTAAATAAATTTGCCTCTGCTAACCTGGCAACTCCGTGGTTCCCATGTTTGAGTGTGTGTGTGTGTGTGTGTGTGTGTGTGTGTGTGTGTGTGTGTGTGTGTGTGTAAAGTAAGTATATAACAATAGTCAATAGTCCTCAAGACTGAAGCAGAAAGATGGATCCTTGTGTGTGTGTGTGTGTGTGTATAGGGACTGCATATGTCTCTTTGCGTGTGCAATTGTTTGATTTTCAGCTACAGCTCAGAGCCATGTCTGTGTGTTTTTTTATGTATTCTCGTGATGTGACAATTTGCATGCACTGTCCCATGCTGAACACTTTCCAGGAATTGAGAATGTTCCTCTAGTAGGAACAACATGCAGTTCCCTAAAACCAGTGATATAAAGTAAACCATTTTACAATGATTGGATAATTTTAAGGTGGAAGTGAAAGGTATTTAATCTTATGTAACACGTTAAAAAGACTAGGCAATGAAACCTCAAAGAAACAAAGTGAGTGCATTGCGAGTGATAGAAAAGTCAGCAATTTCCTATCATTGTTAGCATGGACAAGGTCATAAAAGAAACTAACCTTGCAATTGTATTCATATACATGTGTGTGTTTGTATGCTCTCCTCCTCCTGTCATTTGCAGTGACCTGCAGCAGTGAGCATCTTGGTTATGTAATCCTTGCTGTCAAATGCATTCACACACACCTCTGCCAAAGAATACACACACATACACACACACACACACAAACACACCTGCTAGCAACTCCCAACAGCTCAGAGGTTATTCTCGAGTCATACTGAGAAAACCCTGCATGGTATCATCGCACAATCAAGATGGGAATGTTCTCCCTGCAGCAAGTAAATAACAAAGTAGTTCAATTAAGGGCTTAGGACCTACGTCTGCAATGCTTGCATCACGTTTATACTAATGGTTAAATTAAATTTAAGGATGACATACTGCAGTATCACAATCAATGTAAGTCTTCTCAAAGTAAGCATTGATTTTTAGAGTGGTTTTAGATAGTAGTTTAAGTCAAACCGTTTACTTGGCACATTTTCACTTAATGTCTATATGGTAGGAAAACAATTAGGGCTGCTATTGATTTACTATCATTGTTCTTGTCACAAACACTCATTTTCCACATATTTATGAATGTGACAGTATGGCACATCCCCCCCCCCCCCCGTTTATGTTTATGTAACCTCCTACGCACCAGTCAACCCAGCCTACAGTTATGTACAGTGGCAGGCTCACGGCATTGTGCTACTCTGTGATGTGTACAGCACGTTCCCTAGCTAAGGCTATCACAATACTATACGAAGACCCAGCAGAGTGTAGCACCATAACGCCGCATTAATAAAGAGAAGGACTGTGTTGCACAAATGCATTCATGAAAGGTCTAGGGATTTCAGTCCAACAAAGAATTTAGTTAGAGGTGAAATATGTAAAGTACATGGAAGATTTATTTTCTGAAATAGAATAAATTATTTAACTGAAATACAACAGAGAACCCCACGTGCAGGCTCATCACTGCAAATGACTACACAGGTAGATACTGTAATCTTCAATTTGTGTAAATATGTAAAAGCTTGTAGCAGACCCACCTGTATTCATACTGCAATCAGGGTATGCATACACAAATGTGTATTTGACTGACTGCCGATCATTTTGAGTTACACAATTCCCAAATCGCTGCTGGTTCCAACTTCCTAAATTGGAGGACATGCTGATTTCTTTGTATTGTATGCTGGAAAAAAAAAACAATTCATTTTAAGGAGACTCTGATCTATATTTTATGCTATTTTATGACTATTTATTTAAAATATATATCATAAATACTCAAAAACAAAAATAAAAATAACTATTGTGAGAAACTTTTTGAGCAGAGCATGCAAGTAAGTAAAGTTACACAACCAGAGAAACTGAAGCTTCTGACAGAAAGCAGCACTTTCACTGAAGGTCCCACACAGTGTTGGTAGCTGAATTTTTTTAGGGGTATACAAACACACACTGTAGGATTGACACTCACTCAGACAGCATTGAGTAATGGCTGCAGGCTATCACCCTGATCTATTCCATTAAAATCCCTCAACCAAAGCCTATCTGCCATTGTTATACGATTCAGGAAACCACAGGGTGCTACATTAGCCCCAACTTCACTCTGCTCCCCAAGTGAAGGAAAACTAGTTTAACTCAAAGGGCTATTAGCCTGCACCTCTCCACACATAAAAGGGTAGAGTGGAAGAGCATTAGTGTAGGTTGAAACTTGAATTTTGAATCTTATATAGGGATACTGCTAAGTGGCCGTCCATCTGCACAGACTGCTCCAACAATTTTGTGATGGCATATAGAATGCATTACATGTACAATAAGAATTGTGTAATTGTTTTAGGCAGTCAGAACCCCAAATGCAGAACTATGTTTAAAGACAACAGATAAATCAGCCCATGTGAAAAGACTAATAATCCTGCTGCTGTTGAGATCTACAGAGCAGTGTATAAAACAGAGCAACTACATCATTAATGGCTGCCTTTAAGTAAGTTTATTTTTCCCCTGTCGAAGCAAAGTTAACTGGTTTTCATCAGACATTTATCACAGAGGGTGGGAGGGAGTGATTGGAGCTAAATGCACAGGTATCCTATCAACGTGAGATTGGGAGCATTGTATACATTTGGAAAACCATTTGCTAATTAAAACACCTCGCACAGTCTGCTCAGTAATGCCAACCACTCGAGAAAAGGCATTTTGACATAAATAGCATTAAAAAGCAGTGGTTGTCACAGTGCTGTTAACTATTAAATAGAGGGAGAGACAAAGGAGCGGGGGGGGTACAGAAGGGAGACAAGTGTGGCAAAGCCAACAGCAGGGAGTTAAACAAAGCTGTGCGGTGCAGAGCAAAAGGAAAGTGACAGGGAAATAAGGACGGGGAGTGAAATGAAAGGGAGAAAAATGAATAGAAAGTTGAAAAGAGGTGAGAAAGAGAACAAGATAACACAAGCAACAAGGCACAGAGCCAGAGTAACACACAGACAGTAAGATATGGAGAGTAGACGGCAGGTGGGAGAGAGTGGGTGGTGAGAAAGATGGCACTTTATCATATTTCTTAGTTGTAAAAGCAATAAACCCTCAATAGGTCTCAGCATAAGGACTTCCCAGGCACCACAAAGGCCATCCTCATTCATCATACTAAAAGCTGAAGTTGCTGAACTGAGCTCAACTTCTCCTGGGAAAAGTGTTTGTCATCATGAACTCCTGACTATTTCAGAATAGTCCATAGTCCACGATCCATAAAAAACAATTAAGAACAGGTTTTCAGGTGAGAGAACATTTGATTTTTTTTTTTATTGGCTTTTGAGATGTCCAAAAAAAGTAGTCTGATATGAAGCTCAAGTGAAATTGTCGTGTTTTCTACAATTTTCTATTTTATCAAACTGATCTTTGTTAAAATACTCTGACCTTTGGACCAAATCATGTTTAAAGTACAGTAAATCTACTTTGCACTGGTTTCCCATAAGGTGTATCATTATGAGTATTCACAGACATTCCATGCATACCAGCTCTGAAAACCATAATCATAAAATCAAAAAGGCAACAGGAAATGAGCATTTCCATGATTGTACATTCGTGCTTAGAAACTATTCATCTGCATTTAATGATGGGAAAAAAATCTGTAAATGATCTAATTTGCATGACCTTGTGGCCTTGTCTGCAGGTAATTACAACCCTCTGATGTGATCACTCCTGTCAGTTGCCAAGTACCAGCCACTATGCTATATTTGCCTTTCTTTCCCATCTTTCTCTTCTTAATTCTCTCACTCTTTCAGTGCACTTATATTGGAGGTGTGATTGCATTAAGCCCTGGACAGAAGGCATCCCTGCGGCTGCACTAATGTACAGAAGAGAATGTACAGAGTAGTCACTGTGAAGAGAGACAGAGAGAGGCTGCAGTCAGGGGCATCCATTACTATAATGATTTTACCTCACTTGAAAAGGTGGCTCTTACAGCAGCTTCTGTAAAAGAGAGAAGACAGAGAAAGACTGGGAAAAGGGAAAGAGAGGTGAGGAGGAAAAGGCCTCTCATGACTGTTAGTAATTCTTAATCTGTACTACATTCTCACACCTTTATTACTTTCCTCCACAAGCACCCAGAGCATCCACACAATAAACAAAGACATTTCAGCAGTACATTATTGTCCCAGTAGCGTGTTTGTAATTTCCTTGAGGTATCCTGAGACGTTCATTTTAGATGATAGCAATTAACAAGACAAGTCAAGCCTCTGCAGCAATCACAGCTTTTAACATTATTCACTTTCCAGGTTGAACTATAAATCAAACGTGCTAATTTCACACGGCCCGCTTTCAACCAAGCAGTGAATGCAGTTTGTTTTTTCTTTCTATGAATAACATAAAACCCAAATAAATGCCACCCAAAAGCAATATGTTTATCCAAGCAGACAATGAGGGATATCTTTCAAAGCAGGGGCGGAGGACAGGGAATACCCTGAAGGAAAAACATCTAATGCAATCAGACCGCTCTGGCCAATTAGTCTGCACCAGCCTAGCCAGAGATGATGTCAGTCATCATTACTCATTGTTTAATACTGTAAAGCAGAAAAAGATTCAAAAGAAAAGAGCAACAAAAGTGGGTCAGAGTTATAAAGGACAGTGGATTAATCACGCGGAAGGCAGACAAGCATGTTTATGTGAATAATGGCACCCACACACAGTGGAATTACACACATTACTGAACTTCCCTAAAGACATGTTTTATGTAACTCTTAAACGTGCATTTAAGACCAAATGCTTAGATATATGAAGTCACCCACAAAAAGACACCGTGCACACCACAAAAATGCAGATGCTGGCATCTACCCCCTCACACACACACACACGTTCACAGACTCACAGAATGTTCCAGGACATGTGTGGCTCATTAGTAATGACCTAAAGCAACATGTTTTTCCAAGCTAGTGGCTGAATTCTAGTCCCACAATACCCCACAGCTCCACACGGCACTTCACGTTTCACTTGCATATTGTTTGCGTTCAGCAAGTTACAATGCACAAACAATACTGTACAGGCAGAAATGCCTGCACCTCTAGCTGTAGGTATACGCTGTATTAACACAACAAATATGCTGACAGACATACAGAGTCACACACGGTGATGCTTATCAGGACAGAAGAATGGAACACAGTGGCTTATGGGGAGAGCCATTGGACCTCCTATATGATTAATAAGCCTGACTTTAACATTTAAAAACAGATGGCAGCTGAAAAGAACATAGGGAGCTGCTGCTGGAGTTTAATAGAAAAACTCTTTTACAGTAAACTGATTTTTTACTTTATGATTCTCAGAACAGAAAAAAACAATTGTCTTGCCTGAAATGGTCTTTTATGATGGTATCAACTGTGCAAATAAGAGTGCTAAGAGACTGCTGTGTCTGGTAGAACGTGGCAGAAAAACAGGAGATGAATCGCATTGTGGTACTCTGTAGCATTATAACTTACGTCCAGACAACATGATGTACATTATTATTTTTCCTAATGTGGAAACTAGAATATGAGGCATTTCAAAGGTTTTAGCATGTTCACTTTATTTAGTTATATATAGTGGAGTTGTTTGAAAGTTCTTATTTGTGTTATATGCTCTTTTTAAAATTACAATAAGCTGGCACTAGCATGAGTACACCTTTGTTCACACCAATGTTGTAAAGGTTACAAAAAGTTACATACGATACCTTTAAATGAATTAAGTAACTCTTGAATACAGGTCGGCTCCTCCAATTGAGAATGTTTCTCTTTTCATTCATTCATTACTCCACTTCTCCTCTGTTCCTCCTCTCTTAGTAATTCAGAAACAACCAGTATTCTGGGTGAACTCAGTGACACCGGGCAAGGTAATTAACTACATAATTGTCTAGTGTGCAAAGACAGCCACAGTGTGTCAGTGTGTGTAAGTATGTCAGCGAACGTGTTTGTGGGGAGCACTGGCAGGACGAGTAAAGGCAGCGAGACAAAAGCGAGGCTGACAGAGCAACCGGGGAGGGGTCAGTGATGGCGAGCAGAAGAAAAAAGGCAGAGGGAGGACAGCAAATAAGTAAAAAGTGAGACAGAGAAAGGCAACTAGATTATCCTCTTTTTCTTATTACCTCTGTCCTCACCCATCTTACTTTTCTCACTTTCCCTTTTATCCCTTCCTCCTTCTCTCTCTCCCTCTTTTGTTCAGGGCAGTTGTTGTTGCAGTTGGCAGTCTGTGTTTCCTTGCCCTCTAAACCCAGTTGAAACCTATTACTATGAGAGAGGGGGCCTAGATCAAATAAAGCAGAGCGCAGCTATTACGAGAAAGTAGAGAGGGGGAAATCCAAGCTCACACACAGAGGAAGGCTTGACCTCTCCATTTACTCAGGTTTCTTAACCCTCTCAAGGCAGCACATTTTGAAGCCAACTCACTACAGGGAGCTTATATATATCTCTGGCATATAATTGGTTTTAATGCTAACAATTAGAAGGCTAAAACAAGCACACTTTTACACCCATTTCCATAAACAACGGCTACTCATTCAGTTGGCTATATATTAGGCGTTTGTTCAATACCATGAGCTTTGTCGGACATCTGAAGGCTCCCATGAAGCTTTATTATAGAAAGCCTTGCTGGGTTAATTGGTAATTTGACATCTTTGAGATTACTGAGAGCTGTTCCTACAGGCTGCGTTGCCTCTAACCACGAGAGAGTGGGTGGGAGTCGTTTCAGTTTCAAATGGAAAACAAGAATAAAAATCAATCTCTGAAAATTTATTGAATCCATATACAGCTGTCAGATTTCCCCTGAAAGACATAAATAAGTTTACTCTTTCTCCAGGCATATAAAATATCTTTTGCGGTCTCCAATAATGAATTCAAAGCCAAGCATTCTTTGTAAACAAGCCCCAGGGATTATCTGAATATAAAGTCATGGCCAAACCATAATGCAAGAAATTTAATAAGTGAGAGAGATTGGTGCTTCGAGTCTATTAACAGTGGAGAGATGGCTGATTTTTTTCCTCATTTCTGACGATTCTGTCCAGTGCCACAGTGAGTGGAGTCTAAAGAACAGAGTTGACAGGATGGTTTTATCCAGTAATTCAATAAAGACGTTCAGAAATAAAAATATGCACTTCTTTGTTTTGTTTGTTTTTTATTTATAGGTCTGTAATTTATAAATTATTTCCTTGGATGTTTCAAGGATACAACAGCGGGAAAGGCAGAGATCACATGGAAATGTATTGTTTTAGTACTCATTCATTATTCAGTTATTACTGGAAACTTTACTTTCCATATATCAATAAATGCTTCTCTGTAGACAACCTTTTACACATGTACATGTGACCTACTGCAGAAGAGTGCTCAAAAAGTTTTTGAGCAAAAAATTTACCCACGATTCCCAATATGCATGCATTCTATAACTATTAAAAATAAAGGCCTGTACATAAGTTGTGTGTAGTCAGAAAGTCATACTTTCTGTCATAACTTCTGGGTATTTTGACTGGGTATAAAGTTGCTACAGTTACATATTAATGTAAAATCTTTTGTACCACTGTAAATATTTGAAATGACGAATATCACATGAGCTTCCATTAGGGTTGGGCTGATGGACAATATTAGCACCAGTTTATTGACAGACATTATCAGAAGTATATTAAGTACTTGCAATATTAGGTGCCTGGTAACATCTGTGTATTCTGCTGTTGAACTCACTCTAAACCAGTGCAACATAAGGCATGTGCCAGCCATGTTAGCACAAATGTCATCTCTTAAGCGATTTCCGTCTTGGATTCTGACTCGAGATCCTCAACAGGCAGCCAGATAAAAATGGATTAATTCCCTATATAGTTGACTGACAGTGTGTATATGGTACTTCCATTAACAGCCATTTTCTGACATGTGCTGATCACCACGACTTGCCGCCCAGCATCATTGTTTGAGCTTCTACACTGTCAGCCCTCCATCTGCTCATTTCTGAGGCTTTCTGCTCAGAGAAAGGCAACTGTCAACAGCAAATATTCAAAAGAAAGAGGGAGCAGAAAGAAGCAGGGAGTGAAATGTGTAATTTCCATTCAGCAAGACTGATGGGTGAAGAAAGGAGGAGACAGGGTGGAGGGGGGAGCAGGAAGAGGTGGAATCAACTTATCGGATAAAGGTACTTGTATTTAGCATTTCTGGTCAATTATATACCTTTCATGCAGCTGTTTAATGGACGTTTTACCTTCTTTTACACATTCTCTCAGGAGTTCCCCTTATTTTGGCCCCATCCTCACTGCTCCTCTCAGAATTGGCACAAAGTTAATTTAATAACTAATTAGTCTGTACTTCAAAACATATTTGTATAGCTATGAGGGAAGTCCCCGAGCACACTGAAGTACCTTGCAGCAAAATCTAATGATGCTGTTAGAGAGTCAAGTATAACCGTATTTTGCTGAAGGGTAATAAACAAAAAAACCTGTTTAGTCAAATGCAGCTATGCTAAAGCTGGAAGGAGACCTTTTAGAAAGAAGATGGTTTTCGTAAGGTTTCGTGATTTTGTTAAACTAATTGCACTTCTCAGTGACTGCTGTTTCAGAGGAAAAAAAATCCAGTCTGTAACTTGGCTGTGTTTTTATAAGCTTTTTCCTTCTATTTACATTTTGAAATACACCTCTCCCATGAAAAAATATATAAGGCAGAAGGCATGGGTTGCAGCAGGAGAAAAGAGGAGAGGAAAGGAGCAAGAGATGCGCTCAGTGAGATGAAAGACAGGGATTGGCTTTCTCACTGTTCTCAGTAAGCTCTTCTATTCATTCAGCTTTCCCTCCTAAGAGAGAATGGAGCTTCAACACACAGCTGGTGAGATGGAGATAAAAGACTGACGGAGGAACTTCAATAGATACTGTGGAGAGTGAGGACACAAAAAGAGGAGAAGAAGAGAGGGGGAAAGCTAGCTCAATTACACAACTGTAGCGAGACAGGGGGGGGGCAGACAGAAAGGGAGGAATGGACATTATTGAGGAAGATATATCTGCAGAACTCGAAAGACATCATGGTAGGAGGGTCACGGTAATAAGTAAAGAAAAGCAGGTAATCAGAAGTCACATGAAGAAGAAAGGAGGAGAAGATGGTAGGGGGAAAAAGAGCTCTGACAAACCGCAAGAAGTTTATCTTCTCAGACACAGAAACACATACTGTAAAACAAAAATACAGTTGAGAACATGACTTCTTATAACTATGCTGCAACTGTTTATTAACAGAACACCAGACAACTAAGTAGAAATAACTGAGCACAGGAGCAGAGCAGCCATAACATCTAATGCAATGGTTCCCTTTCTGGGGGGGTCAGTACTAGGATAATGTCAAAAATCACTAGGTAATTCCTTTTGTACCTTTTCTTTTACTTTGCTTTTTTTGGTACGATAGTAGACACTTCTCAACCTCTGGCTTTAGAAAAAGTGTTATCAACAAATCAGTAGGGCAAGGACACGTTACTGCACCTCGTGATGTCACAGTCCCATTTATGACCTGATTGATTAAATCATTATCAGCTGTCAGATTATGAAGTAGATAGAAGCCATGATGATAGTATAGGTCAGCGTTTAAAAAGGTCATCGTGTGGGAGTGGGGAGACATTAGCAGAAATGGTGTGGTAGATGTCCCACTCCTTGATTTGGGAACTGTTAACTATTCAAAAGACTCTTCAATCCTCCCCAAATGAAATGTAGAGTTGTATGTACCTGTTGAATTAAGTGAAAAAACCCAGAGCCAAGAGCAGGAACACAGAACAATGTGAGGGGAAATCCTTCAGAGGAGATACGGAGTTGTGGACCAAGTGAAATACGCAGAACGACGGAGTGGCAACCAAAACAAGATTCCGGCCAGATGCCAGGATTTGAATTGTGGTCAGTTAAATGACAGAGTGGGAACCTGGATGTAGGCTCGCAGCCTCACTTATCCAGTCGGTGGCCTTTTTTCTATACCCGAGGTTGCGAATATGAACGGCATCATGCATACTCATGCCCTAGAGATACACACAACAAATTTAGGTGACAGTTGCATTTACATCCAAGGTACAGTGCATTTACTATCTCTTTTGTTGAATAAAAGGGCTCAGAAAAAAAAAAAAAAAAAAAACAGATAATAACCATTTCTAGTTGAGACTTTACATGGACCTAAAATATAATAAGAGATAATGTATACAAGCAAAAATGAGGGGAAAATTGCTGTGTTGTCACTGCATTTAACTCACTTTTTAATACGAAAATACACAGAGTAGGACACCATGTTGTAATCAAATGTGAAAAATCCCAGTAATTAAATGCTGATGCATAGCTGTTACTGCTGATACCAAATTAGCATGCATTAATACATACAACTCTTCAACAAGCTCATAAGAGCAATTCCTTGACAAGAATTTAAAAATAATAATTAAAAAATAATTCTACTTCTGAATTTCATATACGCTTTTTACAAAACCTCAAGCCATGAGTAAACTACAGTATTTAGTTTGAACTAAACCAATGTTCTTTGTGTGAAAGCACCTGTACTTCATCAGTTGTCTGTCCTACCTGAGCAGCGGAGGCGAAGCCGCTTGGGTGGAGTGGGTGGAGCCTGCTGCTCAGTTCAGAGCTGAAAGCCGACTGGAGATCCTGGTGTGAATTATGGATCTCCCCGCCAATGGGAGGGAAGCGTCCCGGGTGTCTGCACCGTCTGTCCACGTATGTCTGTCTGCAAGTGCTGTCACCATTCCCTACAGGGAACCACAAAGAAACAGAGAGAGAGAGAGCGCTAACGCAATTTGCGTAGTGTTTCTTTCTCTATTCTACACACCAGCAGGCAATATAATTTTTTCTGATATGATTATTGAGGTCACAGCTATGGCTTGTTGTAGCTCAATTATCACTGCATAATAACCAAATCCATGCTATGCAATTACAATCACCAGCTTAACCTTCAGCCAAGTGTTATTTTGCAGTAAAATGATTTGCTTTCAGCTTTTATAGCACTCGTACAGAAAAGCAGCTTAGAAAGAAAAGTAAACTCATAGTGACGGTCTTGAGAGTTAAGGAGATCATTTATACTCCAAAAACAACTTGTTCAGTCAATTGCTTGTATTGCTTGGATTTTTTAATTCTTCAGATAATCTCTCAACAAAAGCAACAAATCATTGAACACTGACTTTGGTGAGAATACAAAGGGCAGCTTCATAACAATATACATGAAAACAAATAAACAAAATAATTGTCTTTTAGTAGAATGCATAGTATAATGCTGCTATAACAATAAACCACCACACTTCAGTTATTGTCAGTTGTAATGAATCGCCCCACAATAATTGGCCACAATTTTATAATGTGGCAACACATACTTCCTCCATGGTACTATTACTTTATAAGGTCCTCATTTAAGTTTAACTGTAAAATTCCAATCTGTGCTTATGTATTTGTATACTGGCTATTTCCTCTCTCTCTTGCTCTCTCTCCCTGCCTCAGGAGTATTCAGAACAACCTCCCATGCTATTTATATACTGACGCCCCATCGGCATGGCAACCACACATTGTTTACCCACATGGACACTGGTTCAAAGCATGTGTCCTCTTTTTTTTTTTAAACAGAAACAGAGTTACTTGGAGGTATTGTGGTCCCTTTCAGGAGCTTGGCTCACTTTCCAGAAAGGACAATGTTTCATTTTCACCAAAGGCCTCTGGTAAACTGAGAGCTGGTGAAAAAAATCATTTGTGTGGAAACAGGATTTAGTTAGTTTATCTATTTTCTCATTCTTTGGTTCATAGCCTGACTGGGCTGCTGTTAAACCTATTCTTTTAAAGCACTGCTACATAGTCAAACATACAGAGTGTAGCTAATTACACACCACCGTTTTAATACAATTTCATAGAGCACTATCACAGATGCTACTGTGAAACAATTATTCAGCTTTTTATTCAGTACATCACTAAAGAAAATAGATGTTAACTCCTATAATTCAAGCACTGACCTTGTCCAAACATCTGTTAACAACTAGGGTGTAAAACTTTACTGTAAACTACTCCTGCAGTACTCCACAGTAGCCCAGGGCAGAAACTATTGTATCATGTGTCACACTGGAATCTGAGTTTATGGCTGTGCTGCAGGCTGTTCCTGAAAAAGAGTGAGTTAATCTTTCTTGGGTAAATACATTTGGTAAAGTGACTAATTTGATGCACAAGCACAGACGATTCTTAGTGCACCCACCCAGTGCACTCTTCTCATTTACAGTAACCCTAGAGGCTGTTACCATAGCAACAAAGATTTGTCCCAAGGTCACGGGGTGGAGCTGAGCATTAAGTTGAACCCTAAAAGAAGTCATTTCCTCGGCAACACAAAATCAGGTCAGTTGATCATGTGACAACTAGGCCCTGGGGAGGCAAACTGATACTAAAGCATACTTTTTTGTTTACAATAAGTTGACACAAACGTACTGAACACAGTACACAAACAGGAGCATGCAGACATTGTGCAGACAGACAGTGTACACGCTGTATTCAGAATCACAAACACACCCAGAAACCCACAACATCAGAAACTCCCACACAAGCCCAAAGTGAAAAGATTGATAACAGTCCTGCAATCCAAAGATATGCATTTGAGATTAATTGGTGCCTCTAAAATTGTGAAAAAGTGTGAATGTGAATGGTTGTCTGTCTATATATGTTTCCTTGTGTTAGCCCTGGGATAGACTGGTTACCTGTCTAGGGTGAACCCTGCCTCTGCCCAGTAGTTTGTATAGACTGCAGGATGTGAATCTCAGTCATGAATAGACAGGGTTATCTTATGTAATAATATGATCTGTAACTCAGAGATGATAAAATAGCAGGGCCACCAGATTAACACATAGAAATGTGGCAGGAAAAAAATTATAATTTAAAGAAAACAAAACACACAGCTCTAATACTACAAAAGAATTATTGAATAAAGTAATACATGAATGAATACCAGAACACAGCTAAGCCTCCGAATACTGCTTTTCAGTTGTAAAAGTGTTTAAATCCTCTTGTAACCTGTCTTTTTTTTTATAAATCAATACCTATCTCTGGTCACTTTCAGGGTTGACATCAACACAGGCACAGAGCTTTCACCTGGATCCACCTCGGCTGATTCATGGAAAAGGGTGGTCCAAATATTCTGAAAAGTTGACCCATACACACAGCTCTGTAAATACACAAACATACAACTCTAAGTTTTTCTTCCTACTCAGCAGCATAGGATTCAGTTGCCTAAATGTCATACAAGACACTAAATAATAATGGCAGCTTGTGTGTGTAGGTACAGTACATGTGTCTCCACATGCACCTGCAAAACCATGCCTTGTCCCTTTCAGTCTGCTTTTTTATTGGTCCCCTGCCTGCTGTCTGTCTGTCACACACAGTCTTGGACAAACAAGACCCCCCCCCCCCACCCACACACACACACACTCATGCAGCAAGCACAACTGTCAGCAGAGAACACAGAGCCATAGGTAGGGCGCACATGTCTGCGTGCATGTGTGTCTCCCTGGTTTAATGAGGAGTGGAGCAGTATCTGTTCCAAACTTAGTTTGTCTGGGTAACACTTCAGTTACCATCAACAACATTCACACTAAAACAAGACTAAGAGGGACAAAAGTAATTCCAAAAATACTCACTGGGTATTTGGAGCAGGCTGTGATATGTTTTCGTATTAAAGTTTTACCTCTGTTTTCATGTTATATAAACTTGCATTTCCACACATTGTTATTTTTTTTTTTTGCTTCTATTTACGTGATTAAGTTAATTAAAATCTTTCTCAGGAGGCTAGGGAGGGCAGTCCATGCTCCCTTGGGGGCATGTTTGGCTCAGTGAGCATGTCCTTCCTTATGCTGCCTTTGTATTGTTGTGCGGAGATGACAAAAAAAATTAATAAACCCTAGAATAACAGAATTGAACCAAATGCACCAGAAGGCATCTAGCAGCAGAAGGGAATTCCACTGAAAATGACTTTTACTTGGCAAACTTGCAAAAGATACACTCCTACAAAACAAAGCTTTTTTTGTAGTTTTAAGTGCCCGTTAAGTTCTGGGGAAAGTGCAGCGTTTGCAAAGTTTTTGGATTTCACTGCAGGCTCCTAGTTTACTGGCTGCACAACCAGACTAGCAACTAACTGGCCACAAATAGGCTGGTTAGTTAAACCCAACCCAACAGCCTGTCTCCATTTTGGCAGTGAGGTAATTATGTAATTATGATCAAAATGTTTAGGGAACTAAAAAATGGTAACTCTTTATGATAACTCCACAATCTGCATACAGACCTAACCAAAACTCTGTATATACTCTGTGCAGCACCAATTTATTAAGTTATACTATTCCAAATAATTTAACTATAGAGGAACAGAAATCATCCATAAATACCTATAATGTCCACATTGGTAATGTACTTAACAATGTATTAGCAATAGAGTCCTGACTTTCAGTAAAGTAGCAGAAAAACAGCATATGTATATGTTTTTGCTTTGGCTCTGCTATTGTGAACTGTTTTGTTGGCAAAGCTCAATAAATTAAAATTAAAACAAAAAAAGGAAAGACAGAAACAACTGACGTTTCTCTCACAAACATCACGGAAACAAATATCCACAGCTTTCTATTTGTGCAACTCCCTCATTAACCCTCAGCACTATCAGTGCGGGTCAAAGTTTGGCACTTTTATATGCAGCTCAAACATGCTTCTGTGTACCTGATGATCAAGCTTTTCCTGCTGATAAACATAGACACGTCTCCAATCCCATTCATACAGTATACATACATACACAATGCAGCAGCATGCCTGACAACCTTGATATCATGCCTAGCAACCTAGATAGCACAGACAGTGTTGCGGCTAAAATAGACAATGATACGGACACAGCTTAGGTAAGGCAGACTAAGTGTACAAAATACCTGCACCTGAACATATGCATGGATTTTCTGCATGCACACAGTATTGACACCTCTTCATCTTGCTTTCTAAGAAACATTGTCAAGAGATGTAGTTTAAAAGAACTGTCTCGCTCTTCAACTCCCCTTACTTAGGCACCCGTAGGATGGAGCACTAACTGAGCATCTCCGGAAGTTGTTGCATAAAATCTTAACTGCTATCATACAACATAATGTGACAAAATATTTTAAAGTAGGAATTTAGGTCAAATTCACAAAGTAGGATTTCCCGCACACACAAGGGATGTCTAGATCATCTGTATTTATTAATAGTCGCATGTGAGTACAAATCTGTGTTTTTTTTATAATGCAGATTTGTTATCATGCACAACTATCAATAAATGAGGATACACTAGATATCCCTTATGTGATTGGAGTTCCTAATTTGTCAATGTTTCTGCTCCAGCTTTGCATTCCTTTGGGTGTATGGGCATACAGCTGTGTACAGGATTATCATCCGTTAATTCATTATCTGTCTGCATTCAGTCCTGCACTATTTCCACCCACTGTAAGACCCCAATAAAAAGGAAAAGGATTGTGAAATTCCTCCATTGTTCTTTTGTACTATATGCTTGCATGGATGTGAGAAGCTCACATGTGTAAGTGAAAGTGACAGAGTACACTAACACTAAACACCAAGCTCAAGCTGCCACCTGAAGGAATTCCACAGCATTCCACAGTGGAACTGTGTTAGTGCAGAGGGCCCGGAGAAGTGGAGGTCGCAGGGAGCCTAGCTTTGATCGGTCCCTTAGGAACCCACCACACTAGAATAAGGGGAATATGCTGAGAGCGAGGCCTGCAGGGAAAACACACAGAATCTCATCTTCAAAGGTGCACACATACTCACACATTGTGTTAGTCCAGTTACATTTTTCCGAACATTCAAAGGACATATATGCTGCCCACGCATGCATAGTAATAATCTACTGCTTTTGATCCTGTTCCAAGTGTCTCTCTCCTCTCAAACACTCATACTTTCCAAGTCATACATACATACACCCACACACACATTTTGGAAAACAGTCATCTTCACACAGTAAATCATCTCTCCACCGCCTTTAAAGACAAAGACACTTTCCAGACCAATAACATAAACAGCATGTGCACTAAACTCACACCACACAGAGGACTAAAATTTATATTAACCAGCTGCTTAAATTGACGTATTGCTACTTGATATATAAATATTAAAAATGTAATGTGTGCGCGAGTCTAGTTAACAGTATTGATGCTATAGGCCCACTCTCCAGCAGTAATCTGACAGTGAGGCATATGGATGGTACAGTATAATAGCTGGATTACTAATGTTCTGCCACAGTATTAGAGCAAAGGTTTACAAGCTGTTGCTGTTAGAGCAGGTTTCATGAGACCTCATTCATCCCCTTGACATAAACTTTTACTCTTACTCGCCCCCACAATTCCGCTCCCGTCAGAGTGTGCTAGATGGGGAGTCAACCTGTGCTCTTTTTCTTGTCTGTCATGCTTTTAGCTGAGGCTTGAGGGCTGTTTCTTTGTGATGGCTTGATTGCTTGTACAACTCAAAGTTCAAGATTGTTACAATACTCTGTAATTGCACAAAACGTAGATGTGGCAACTTCTAAAAAGGTGAAACCAAAGTTAAAATAAGCTAAAACCAATTGTATGTGTTTTTGTTTGTTTTTTTAAATCAAAAAAGGAATGGATATGTCCCCAAATTGTCTTCCCCACTTAAAATTTAGTGACTAGTACATACAAAAACTTACAAAAAGTAATGCAGCATATTAGACAGCATCCAGCAGCAGTGGCAGAGAAGACAAGGGTCTATTACAAGTCATGACATGTCAGAAGCCTGTCATGCACCAAAGGACACTGATGCAAAACAACACCAAATACACATTCTAACATCTGCATGTTATTTTGGCACAGTAAGGAACCTATTAACTTTGAAGACTTTAATATCATTCTTAACTTTAATACTATTCCGCAGACACTAAGGTGAGTCGACTTTAAGATGATAACAGCTATTATGGGGCTCACAGCATGACCTTAGGAAGTCACCAGCATACGTCATGAAGGACTATGGCTGTGGCAGGTTCCCGCTGGCAACACAGGTGCTCACATGCACACACACTAAACACACAGACGCTGATGCACAGACACTTGGCCAGGACACTGCAGGTACTCTCTCCCAACCCCACTGATGTATCACACATATAAAGGTGCACACGCAGACACACATAAAGTTCAGGTGCTCACACTGCCCTGCCACCTGTCCCTTGAGATCCTGCTACAAGGTCTGTGGACCAAGACAGAGAGGACAAAGCAGCAGCAAGACTACAGGAAAGAGCACTGAGCAGACGCCAGCACTGACAGGTGTGTGTACTCTGTGAGTGTTGTGTGTGTGTATGTGTGTGTGTGTGTGTGTGTATCAGGTCATGGCTCATTTCCAACGTGTTGCACTGCCCTTAACCCAAATAAAGTGTCGTTATCTTTGTGTAACCTTGACTGCTAGTGCTGTGTGTATATTTACGTGTATATGTGTATGTCTGTGTTTATATAACTCACCCTTGTTGGCTTCTAACAAAAGTGTGAGTACAACATAGGTGGTCATTTAAATCTGCGTTATCATCAGAAAACATCTTACAAAAAAAAAAAAAGCGTACAATTCCTTAGAAATCGGGCGTTTCAGGTCAGCATAGTTGTGACTTTCGGTTACATCACTGTCATGTCAGCAGCATGACACATCGTAAAATAGTTCTCATTCCTACAACAGACTGACAATCAGTTATATAACCAAGGTCAGAGGGTCAGAGCAGCAAACATAGCACAGCCACACCCTGGCTGCCTTTTAGCATTCCATATTGAGCTACACTGTCAATACTTGAAAGGCTGGAGATGTACAGCACGGCTGTCCTGGCTGCTGGGACCAGGCTCAAACATGTCTAGTGTAGCCTCACCTTTCCTGGCATCAGCACGACAGAATGCTAAACTCAGATGGCAATAAACTAATACGTTAAAACGAGTACATACAGTTTCAGTGCTGTCTTGCTTACTTTAGTTTTTTCCCGTATGACTTGTATTTACAAGGAAGGAGATCAACAAATGCTTCTATATCATACGGGCATGTTGTACGGCACTGTTGCCTGTCCTCTCCTCTTACCATGGGCCTATTGGGGCACAGGAACCTGTGGCTTAAATACTTCCAGAGTGTTAAGACTAAACTCTACTCAGTGGTCACAACTGAGACAAAGTATCACACTTAAAATAAAAATAATAATATATGTGCTGTAAATCTTAACATTTTAAAAATGCAACATGTTGTACTTCACACACAGGGGAAGTATGCTTGCTGATGTACTACAGTATACTTTACATTGTGTTCTTCTCAAGTACAACAGTGCAGTTGCCTGTGACAGCTCTGAAACTAACACTCAGTTGCAGAGATGGGCAACATGGGGCTGCATACTGCTACAAGGTCATGAGTTTACATTATTGGTAGTGCCAATATATAAAATGTCTGTTGATGCATACTAATGATAAATTCTGTAAATATCAATAACTATTCATTGTTGCATAGTGCAAAGTGGAAATCAGTAATTTTGTATAAAAATACACTTTTTATACATGCAGATTTCCGCTTTCAGATAATTGAGGTTTAACAAGGCCCACATTTTTGAATTCCTTAATAATCTCATATGGGAACATATTATTGCCATATGGCACATATACCTTTTTTTACACTTTGATTTTGCTTTATATAGTCAGGATATCAAACTTCACAAGTTCTGTCCAACAATTCACTGCTAACAAAACCAGCTGCATTCTAAAAGTTTAAATAAGACAAGTAGTCCTATAATGACTGATTTGTACAAGAAAAGACATATGGATTTACAACCACACACACACAGTAGTTTCAGGTCAGGGACTTCTAAGCGTAATATCATCTGGCACTTACTGTACTACAACATCTCACACTCTGTTTAACATGGTTATTGTGCACACACATGTACATATATACACACTGAGACACACACACACACACACACACACACACACACACAGAGTGCCCTGAGTGTCTATGCATGATTAAAATACTTGAAGTGGAGCAGCCACACGGCTCTAGCTCTGAAATTACTAGAGTTTCTTTCAGCCTACCTCAAACACACACAGACAAAGTATGCCTGGCAATATGCACACACTCCCACCTTCACACATTCACAAACCACATAGCATTGGCTCAATAATTGAGTGATTCCCTGATGAAGCAGCAGGGGAGCAGACAGCATAAGAGCCAACCACTTATTGGTGCTGGATAGATAAGAAAGACATTTTTTCATATTAGCCCCTCCCTTACACTCATCTCCCCCTGAAATAATATGTTCCTGCTGCGTTGCACTTGACAGGATGGTGGACATAATTATTTTATAACAGTATTCTGAACACCCCAACAGACATTAAGCTCCCTACCGTGGGTTCAGTGGGGGTCCACAAACTGCTCAAAGAAACCATCATGTTCCACAAAATATGTGATCTATTAAATCCTTTCTGAATTGAATGTGATATGTAAGCATTAATGAGAGAATATACACTTTGCAAAACTTTGCTTACCAAGATATTATTTTGTTATGGAAATTATGGCCTAGCATTTGCATCACTTTATTTTAAGCAAGGCCCGGTGTTTTAACATCTTATCTGCACAGTTAAAAGATTGCCTGGGTGTTTGGTTTGTGACCTCTGAACTTTTCACAGAAAACAACATCTGCAAACTTTGTAGGCACCAAAAATAGCTCTCAAAGAATTCAAATGATACTCTGCTTTTTCAGTGCGCTGGAGAGCAAACAAATTACCCGCTCTAGTTAAATAAAATCTGAAAAAAAATGAAGCAATATCAGTTAAGCTTCAGAATCATTCTGTATGTGATTTTCAATGTTTTCTAAGTAAACAGAGTTGTTCTGAGTTACATTTTTGTTTTAGGGCATAATAATTTGTTATTTTGAAGCCAATAATTTTTCAAAACGCAGACATCAGCCTTTTTTCTCTGCACCCAAAACAAAATTAAACAGCCCTTGATTAAACCTCATGTATCAGTTAAGAGATGGTCCAGCATATTTCAGCCAAATTCAGCTTGCATTGAGTCATACACAAATGTTGAGAATGAGGATGGAAATCTTCCATGACTCAAAGCCCCTTGGTCTGGGAAACATGGCTGAAATGAACTCGGTTCTGTTCAGTTACATTAAAAATATACTGGAGTAGTTACACTGGACTAAAATAACCAATTGCATAATTGTGTCAAATGGCAAATAAATTTTTAGAAATCATGGAAACTGTAGTTATTGTGTTTTATTTTTATACTATTTATCTGGTTCACAACTTTATCATAATCGTCAATTGACCATAAAAGGTATGTTTTCCTGTTAAAAGCCACTGTTAGGACCTACTTAAATACTAGGTAGTAGAAGTAAGATGATAACACTGATCGAAGTAAAAATCACTGTGTATGCAGCTGATGATGATTAAAAAACTAGACAGCCTGAACTGACTAACATCTGGTCATAACCTCTCTTTTTGTATCCTATAGGGCTTACAAGGAGAAAATTGTATACATGAGTACAGGACACAAGCTTACTACTTTTACAAGAAATTATGAAACTGTGCCTCCGTTTTAAAAGATTAGAAGTAAACAACAACAATTTAAACCCCACAAATCTCTTCTCCAAAGCTGGACTAGAGGGGACTGACCAGTAAAAGCAGCGTTACTATTGGTGGACTCTAATCATGTGTTGTGCTTGGCAAACACACTTAGGACTGAGAAAAACCTTTGCAAAAAGTTCAAATAGAAACCTGCAAATCCTGTAGCTTCTTAGCAGCCTTGTGCAAGGTTTCTGAGAATCAGATCATAGGGTGTTTGTGGGACAGAGGACTTGAGTTTGTGTTGTGATTTGGGGATTCAAAGAACACTTTTGCAACATGAATCTTTGAACTTGTGGATGTGTCCAGTTTTTGATTGATCATTCTTTAGAAAATGGGTGCATCTGTTTCAACATCACCTTCAGATAAACAGAAAAAGTAGATGCAACACTACAAATAATTTTTCCAAGAGAAGATTTTATAAAATACAGATAAACTTTGGGTCATGGTGATAAAGACTAGACTTGTTGCAGGTCAGCAAATAGGAAGTGAGGCAAGATTACAACTGCCCACTCTACACACACAGATACATTTTATAAACTTGCACATTGTAATCATGTAAATATTCATAGCAACCATCAAACACTAGAAAATGTGCAGGGCACTACGAGAAAGAGTGGGAAATCATAAACAGCATTGTACTTGAGTCCAATATATGATTGGAAACAAAATTCTCAACATCAGAAAGTTTAAACCAGATCGCTGTTGTCATAATTTATGCAGCTGTTTATCCAATAGCAGCGTAATAGCAGATGTTAGCTGCTGTGCACAGTCTGGGTGAATCCTAGTGGCCGTCACAAGGTTCAGCATTTCTGTAGTCGTGGGGAGTCAATCTGACCAAAAGTTAAACTGCTTCTCAGCCTTTCATTGCACATTTAATAAGAGAGAAGCTGTATTTGGCTCCTTGACAGTCTTGTTACTCTATGCTCAATAAATGACACTACTTTGAAGATCTTCTGCCCATTATGAATCCTGAATGCGCTCTTCTGTTTAGTATGGAAGATAATATTTCAAATCGAGTGTTTAGGCCAAAGTACTAAACCAAACCAAATCAAAACAAATAACTCTTACATTACTCAGATTTAAGAATGTGAATGTACATCAGGAAAGATATGTCAGACCTTACATAGGACAATCTACCAAATAGTATCAAGTTTCTTCAGTAGTGCTTGTACTGAATTATCAATAAAGTTTAAGCAAGACCTGAATTTAGAAATTTTATTATTCATGTTTTTTATTCACTTGGTCTTGTATTTGTGTTCCACAAAACTAAACTGCAGCGCTCTAATAACCAATCGGGTACACACAAATAAATGTAAGTTTTTTCCTGATCTGAAATGAGTAATGATGCTGTTATATATTTAAACTTCCAGAAAGGTTATCTTTTCATAATCTGCAGATTCTGGACAGTTACACTACATCCTGCAGTTTTTTTATATCTTTATATACAATAAGTGCATATAAATTGTACATTAGCAATGGCAGTTGTGACAGGTGTATTTTGTTCAAATTTGACACATTTGAAACGACACAAATTATGCATGTTCTTTCTCATAATGCCTGCACCCTTGACCCAAGGTACACACAAAATCTGCCCCCTCCCCATTAACAGCAGTGCTCTAAATGTAAACTCACATGAAGAGCCTCCTAAAAGGGTTACACTACCTCTGTGCTTTCAGTGCCTACCCTTTTAGCAGTAGTCTACAGTAAGGTAGCGTGTCCTGTCAGTTTGCGAATGCACTCAGTTATCCATCTCAGGTACCAACCCTAGAGGTAATGTGGGGGCAAACCGCTAGCTGAGCTAATGGCACGTCATGTAGTATTAAACCAAGCTGACTAGGCGCTCACCTCCAAAACTAAAGCACAGGGCTTAACAAGGAAGGGGGGAGGGGAATATATTTTCACCTGAAAATATTGTTGTCTGTTGTTGGGTTTTGAGGCTAATTTGTGGTGAGCGGTTTCACAGGAGGTGGAAATTCCACTGTTTTTGTTTTTAGGTTAGTGGTTACTGCTACACAGCTGACAGGCAAGCGTAGTAGGAACTCATTCAGATTGTCTCTTGATGCAGAATGCTTTCAAGTGCTGTGGAAAATACTGTACTAAGACTTTCAGAACACATACTGATCACACAAGGTAGCAAATGCTGCCTGGAAACTCGCAATTCTTTACCAGAGTTTCAGTGCTGTGACATTTATGGGGCATGTCATCAGAGGAGAGCACAGAAGCTGTGTCAACAACTGACAATAAAAGTATATTCAATTTCGTTTTGCAGAGTCCTTAATCATTGTTATGGCCTTAGAGCACTTCCCAACACCCATACAAGAAAATAGAACCGTTAGCCACTTTACAAAGAACCTGTAAACATTTGCATTAAAATATCAAAATGAAGAAAAAATCTTTCAATACTTCAATGAGATCAATCAAATTTTCTGTTTAGGATGAATAGCAAATACACAGTATGGCTTACTTCAGTAAACTGTAAGAACATCTAGGGATACAAATATTTTTAACTACCTTTGATTACGCATTTAGAACTTCACTTTCTCCTGAGGTGATATACAGTATGTGTTTAAAGAGATACATTTTTATTATAAAACCATTATTCCAAAACCACCTGATGTTCCACCACCACCTGATGGCTTGCTTATATCCGACATCTGGGAAGTTTAAAAGTTCCTGTAAGAGCCATTACGTTTGTGGAATGTTTAAAAAAAACTGAGTTATTTTGGTTGAATAGGGATGTCTAGTAATTTCCCGTTAGGTCAACTTTCTTCTCCTACCACAGGTATTTTCCCTGGGCAAACCCCTCCAACGGGTGCATACACTAGCATAAGGACAGCTGTTCTAAGTATGTGTGTGTGTGTGTGTATATATTATTGTACAGAAGTGTATGAGCCTATATGTCTGTAAATGTAAGATTTATAAAGACTGAATTGTAAGATTACACTTTGTTGTTGTACATCTTTTGCTTGTGGATTTGATCTGCAGTATGTGCATGAGTGTTGTACTTCATTACAGCGTGAGTATAAATATCCTCTCTTATGGTATGCATTACTCTAAACAAACTACAGTACAGCACAGATGACACTAAGCAATTCTGCTGCCAAGTTGCCTCCTCTTCTGTGACAGTTAAGATGACAGTGTCAGTGGAGCAGACCTGGCCGGGCCACACATTAATCTCATGTTGTAGCTCACCACCTGACCATAGTACACACAAACACCAAAACAAAAGCAAAAACACAACCCTGGGCTGCAACAAATACCCCCACACACATACCTAATTAAAGCACAAATAGAAACTAGAACAAATATAGCTCCTTACGATATTTTAACATAGTGTACTATACTTAAGCGTGAAAGAGCAGGACAATATTGAATATTCTTTGTCTATCCAGTGAAGGACAATTCAGCGCAAGGGACAAAAATGAATTACATAGGTATGTGCTGCCATATTTGTCTTGAGCTGTGCTTTTGTTACTACACTCAAAGCAGGAGGGATGCCACCATCCTTGAACACTTCTGTGTAATTTATTGTTCCAATTAAGTCGCCACATCTTAGCCAACAATGTAACTAAAACTGTTACCTTTACAGATTGCTTTGTTGCTCATCACACAATAGAAGAAAACCACTGGAGAAAATTTGTGAAAATAATACCAGGGATTCTAGACTATATAGGTGGAAGAAAAATATGGAACAATACAATCTCCAAAGACACCATGATAGTGTAATTGGTGATAGACTCATCAGCAGGCAGGCAACATGGCACATTAGGTGTTATCTCTATATATATGTCCATGTTTCAATGTCACAAGCTTGTAAAATAGCCGAAGAAAGGACGCGAAATTATAGTTAGTCAGTCAGACAAACAGTCAGTCAGCCAGAGAAGCTTGTCAGCTAGCTAGCCTGCAGGCAACGCAGCAAGACAAATGTCCAGTCAGATGAGACTGATGCATGGCCAGCCAACAAGTCATCCAGTAAAAAAAGAGAAACCAGCCAAGCCACAATTACCAACCAATCAGCCAGTAACACAGATAGACACACAGACAGATGCACAAACAGACAGACAGACAGATAAAGCCAACAATCCAGCTACGCATTCAGCAAACCACACCACAACACTGTCTGAGAGGAAATAGTTTCAGCCTCACAGAAACTTTAAATATTGCCTGTGGTTTAGTTACACAGGCTAGTTTCAACCTGCCACCTGGTGCCCACCCATGTTTGCCCCTGACCATATGGTGACCTGAGTCCAGTATCGCATACCTATGCACTTTCAGAAAGACTTGGACGGATCTTTGCTGACTTCAGCACATGTCGCATGAAGAACCGTAAATGAAATAAGATGGGTGCACATACTGCCACGTCATGTGTCCTAAGGAGTAAACAGTAGTAATGGAGAGCAGGTTTGTGCCAAGAACAACATTGGTGAAGGGTGGGTTTTGGTATTCAAGGGATTGTTTCTATCACTGGTCATTTTCCTGTTATTGAATTCCTCTCTCAATGCATATCCTCCTGGCTCCAACTGTTGATACCTACACACCCACCTTTGAACTGAGAATCTTGGGGCTTCACTCCCTACAGTTGGGGCAGGAGCACCAAAAGTAGAGGTAAATTAAGAGCAATTATAATAGAGGTACAAACCAGTTAAATAACTTCATTTTTCACCCTAAACAGGTACAGCTGCAAAGTAGTAAACACTTTGTCTCAATAATATATATAACACAAATAATAGAACAATACTCAAATGTACTACTACTACCAATGCATTTCTATTCAAAAAGTTATTGTTGGTCAAAATGTATAAAGTTTGTTTGCAATAATTTACTACCTCCCCATATAAACTTGTGTTAAGTTTTTAATCACCATAGGAACAGACCAGTTTCTACTAAATTATGTCACAATTTTTACACATTTCTAATGCTAATAATCATTAAACAGCAATTATACATTTATATCCAATATAATGTTTACAACATGTATGACCCCAATTCCTAGTGTTCTTTTTTCATCTCACTTCCTCATCATCATCCATCTGGATGTGTCCCAGGTTGTCAGCTTATCCTTGTCCCAGTCCTGGAGCTCTCTGGGACAGAAGAGAGTCTACAGGAGCTGTCTTACTGTCAGTCAGTGTCAACTCCCCTCTGTAATCCTCTACTGCCTGTGATAAGTATAAGGCAAAAAACACGAGGAAAGAAGAGGGGAGAGGAGAGCCCTGGAAAACTGAAGGGAACAACAGAGTCAGAAATGTACATGACACAACAATACGGTTTTAAAGTGGGTAGATGAGTAGAAATAATATTTAGAGAAGTGGCTGGGACAGTAACAATTCCAGATTCCAACCCCCCCCCAAAAAAACTGTGGCTTTGTCATTGCGTGAGCCACAGTTGAAAGAGCTTAGAGCCCCTGCTCTATATATGCACTAGAAAATACATAAAGAAAAAGGCAAAAACCACATCTGGGTGTCTTATGAAGTCTGAGTTGTTGTTAGTTAGTTTCTCCTTCATTTAACTTGGGCCTCAAAAGAGCAGTACTTAAAGGCCTAACTTCTCAGCTAGGCTTTGCTTGTATATGATCAAATATAAATCAAGGCAAAGAGATCACAGGAGGAACATGTTAAAATAACTACTGCATGATGACTTACATGAAGTATTACATTTGATGTATGGCTCAGGCACAGATCCTTATTGAGAGTTTATGAAACTGATTTAAATTCAAATTCATACTGCAGCAACATTTTGGAGTGTGAAAGCTTTGTTGTTTACACATATGCGCTACCAACAAAGAACAAAGACTTGAAGCCAGCTTCCCTTTTTCACATAGTTATTGAGCCATGCTGCTTATCGACCCGACAGTGTGACACAAGTTTGTAGACAACATGAGTCCGATGTCCTTCCATATCTCTCTGTCTCTCTCTCATTCAAACACTGTGGCTACTTTGGTCATTCAGAAGATTGGTATTGATTAGATTGCCACTTCAAAAATAAAGACTGTAAGCATGAAAACGGGATCAACAGGCTGCAGATTTTGTACATGTGAGACAATATTAGAGGATAATGTTCTCACACACACACGGCTAAAACTCGCAAGCACAGTCATGAGTGATCTCCTCTGTTTACCATGATAAATTTACAAGTTACTAGCAGGACATTGAAAAGACCAATTCAAAAATGTAGTGATTCACAAGACCATAAAAAAAAATCTTCTTATATTACAAATCTTTTTAAATATTTCACTCTTTCTAGATGAATAGCAGCTTTAAGTGACTGTAACGGTATCTGTATTGGATTGCCACAATGCAACAGACTAAGAAACACAAGACAGAGCACACACAATCACACATGGTGGAATGTTCTTTCACACAACATACAAAATAGAAACTCTCATTGATCCCCTTTAAAAGCTGTATTCTGTGTGTGAGCGTGTCCTTTCACTCGTATGCATGCACGTGTACTCGATGCACTCGTGAATAGAGGAGGATGAAAGGGAAAGCTGAAAAGGTCTGAGCGCACTGCATGGTTCAACCAGACAGCTCAATCTCTTGATCTGCCCCCATCGCAACCCACATCACTTTACTTTTTTAAAAATCATTTTACTCTCACATGCTTACTTTTTTGAAACCACTTCGATCCCATACTACATACAGTACATGTTCTTCCTCTGCATCTCGTGTATTTGGAGTAAAAGGAGAGGATTAACCTGCAATAGCAGGATGGTGTGTGAATACAGCAAATAGAGGCTGACAGAGTTTTAATTCTTCATACAAACATTAGCTTTGAGAGCAAAAGTAATACAAAATGTGCAAACAAATTGATAAGGAGAGCAGGGAAAAAGAAAGCCAGAGATCGATGTCCAATCAATATGCTGAACATTGCTAAAACACACATCCTTAAGACACACTGTATAATTTGTTTACAAGTTGAAGCAGCTGTATAAAGCTCTATTTATTTGTACATTATTTCAAGAAGTGCATATGTTTTTCTGGGCTGCCATGACTTTTGTGGCATATGAAAAGGGTCAATCTGGAACCGTTCGTTGCAAAAGCAGTAAGCTTTTGTGCTACATTAAACAGATAATTATTTGATGGTGCTTGATTTAAAAACTTTTAGATGTCAGTTCTGTCCTCCCATACCTGGCAGGGGACAATGCGAGCCATATATATAAGAACAGTACACGAACATTTACTCACCTACTGTATGCAGACACCAAATACTCAGTAAATATGAGTAAATGTTATTTCCGATTTTAGACAGTGGTGAAGATTGTTTATATGTGTTACAGTCCACTACACCTGTCTGCAGAGTGTAACCCAAAGTTATTCTGTAGGCAATCCTTTAGAGGTGTCATGGTCCCAGCACCCTTCCTCTCCTTGGACTTTTATTTTGTGGCCCCTTCTCCCCACTTCCTGTGGCTGGTTCTCTTCCCCAGCTTTCCGTTCGTTGTCCCTTATTGTTTGCACCTGTTCCCCTCACTTTTTAAGCCCAGTCTTCCCCACACTTCTCTGCCAGATTCTTGTCGTTGTCTAACCCCCCAGTGAACATGCTGAACTCTTAGCAAACCTGACTCTGGTAACCCTGACTTTGTATTCTGGACTCTGTGCATCTTTAACCTTTGGTCTGAGGTTTGGTTTTCCTGTTAACAGTCTTGTTTATCCTTGTCTCATTTGTTTAGTTTATCTCTGGTTGTTAGTTTCCTTAGTCTACCCTATGTGTCTACCTGCTTATAAGTTTATGTTTATCTGTGCCTTTTATTAATTTGGTTTATCTCTGTTTTGTCAGTTTCCTTAGGTTACCCCGTGTGTTACCTGTTTTAGTAAGTTCATGTTTATTTGTGCCTTGTCTCCTTTAGTAGGTTATGCTTTTCCCTGTGCCCTGTTTCTTTTGGAATTTTTTTCAGTTTATTACACTCATAATTTTTTTTTCTTTTTTTTTTCTTCCCTGTGTGATCATTTAGGTTTGATTCTTTGTTTCCCTGGACTTATTTATCCCTGCGCCTCTTGTGTAATTGTGGTAAATGATGTTCCCCTTTTGTTGTCAATGTTAGTTCTATTGTCCTTTTGTTTTCTATTAAGTAAACTCCCCTTGTGTTCAGATCCTATGGTTAGTTTCTCTTAGTCTTGTCCGTCCTCCAACCTGTTTCTATTACCCTCTTGTTAAGAACTATTTGTTTGCCCTTTTTAGTTCATCCCTGGCACAGTCTCCTCACTTGGGTCCACCCTTAACCAAAACGTTCGACAAGAGGAAGGACTGTTGTTCAATCTAATTTCTCTACAAATACATAAACACACCAACACCTGTTTCAGACCATGATTGATCAATTTGCACCTCCCAGGCATTTTCACTGCCTGTATTTGCAGGTTGGAGTATAAAGCCATTTCTGTCACTTATTCATTTAGCCGTGAAATCTACGCCCATTTATTACCCAGCAATCTTACTCTGTCTCTCAACCGCACACAGTTTTCTCTTACACAGACAGAAAACTCCAAAGACAATGGAAACACTCTAGCATGAACTAGCAGATGTGTGTATTCATGTGTATGGGTCAGTGTGTACATATAGCTGACAAATGAGCCAAGCTCGGTTAAATGGTTTGTGATTAGAACACATTGGCTTCTAATTGCCTCTCATTACCATTTGAAAGTGAGTGGCAGCTGGAATCAAAGGCTATGGTGGCAGGCTGTGTGTGTGGTAGGTGGGTGGAACAGCATGCCTGATTCACAGGGGCATGACTGTGCAATAGAGCGCTATGGAGCACTATAGTTTGGTCTTTCCCTATGACAAAGTGTTTGTCATCGGGAACACTTTCTTGAAGCAAAACCCAACAAACATGAACGAAAACATGCCTGCTAAATTCATGGACCTATTCATGTTCAAATCCTAAAGTCTGTGAATGCAAACTGATGACCAACTACTTCCTCTATCATTCGCTAAATATACAGCAGTAACTCACTGGAACCACCTCAATCTGAGTCCAGCACCCAGATCATGGTCAAACTTAAGCTTTTAATATTTTTAAATATCTTAAAACAGTTATTCTCCACTGGCAAGAAAAATTCTGTACATCAACTTTGCATGTCCCAGCCCTAAAGAGAGAACAGAGCTTCCAAAAGAGGTACCAATTTATGTTACAGTACTGTATACTGACTAATGACCTTTTGCAATGACAGGAGAAACAGAGATGCTCAAAGCCTAACCATGAATCCAATACTGAAGTAAATTTTTATCTGACCGGTAAAGACTATAGAAAAGCAGTCCAATGCAACTCTATCGTAGCACACAATGTTGCAAGCAAGTGAAACCCAAAGCACAAGGGATAAAAACAAAAGGTAAATAGCGTCTGCTAGCAATACGTGTCAGTAAGGGCACTTTGCAGAACTTATCCATTAATTATCTATAACCGCTTATCCTATTCAGGGATGCAGGGGCTGGACAGGTTGGCAGTCGATTCCAAGGCCAACACAGATAACAGATAACCATTCACGCCTAAGGGCAATGTAGAGTCCAATTAGTCTAACATGCATGTCTTTGGACTGTGGGAGGATACCAGCGTACCTGGAGGAAACCCCCACAAGCACAGGGAAAACATGTCAACTCTGCACAGAAAGGCCACATATATTCAATTATTTAAATAATGCCTCAAATGACACTTAATTGTATACAAATGGGGTACAATTGTGTTTGCTATTGTGTTAAACCTTTCTTAATTATTTATGAAATGCATGTAAATGTTTCAATTACAATAGATTAATCTTTATCAGTTGGCAAAAACAAAGCAATATGATTAAGTACTACTGGTTAGTGAAGTAGCTGCAAGTGGCCATAACAGGATTGTTGCCTTTTTTTCTTTTTTTAGATTAGTAATATTTTACCAAAACGGCACGTATTTAATGTATACTGTGCATACAAGTAGTGACTTCTATCCAGATATGCAGCACAAAACAATTGAATTATTCTATAAAGCATAAGCTTCAAGTAATCTACAGACTTCTGTGCAGCAGTATCCTAATGGAAGAGGTAAACGTAATTCGCATTTCGATTTTTGTTGCATCCAGTAGCAAACCAACACTGTATCATCGTTTATCTTTCCTGGAATCGCAGGTGTCACCATATGCTGTCACATCTGTGAGCAGCCTATAGCTTTTTGCTGAACTATTTGTAGTCTATAAGATGACTCGTTCATTCATAGCCTGGGGGAAGGTAACTCCCTAGGCTGCAGAGCATGCATTAGAAGGCATGATCAACAAGTAAGGCTGACCGACTTTTTGCTTAAATTGCAAGTAATGCAAACAATGTGCAGGCACCATCAGAAAAGGGCAACACTTTCTTGTTTAAATGCAGCCGCTTCTCATATTTGTTCGATTCGATGCCATATTACACTCAGAATGTGCGTGAAGCGTAGGGTACCACTTGGGACGGACAGCCTACCCTGAGTGCAACTCCGAGGTGTAAACAGAGTAAAAATAGCCGGCTATCACAGGGTTCCCTACAGTCCCGTTATATAATGGTCCAAGCAGGGATGAATGACATCACGGGTAGTCCAGCAATCACAAGCCCTATGTCCTTTACAACCAGCTGGCGTTGTAAAACACGGTGGAGTAAAATTTTACATATGCAGCCTTTGAGGCAACGCTCAAAACATGTGAAACACATGTAACTACATTGCCACTAACACGGGACAAATGATGGGAACCTCGGTTAGTTGTTCTTCGCGTCTTTTCGTGGAGTGCAAACACTTCCGCGATGGTGAAGCGTAGATAAAAACGAAATGATTGCCTCTGACAGTGCGTGTCAGTGCGAGAAGAGTTCCAAAGAAGGCACGGGAGGCTTTAAGTGACGTTATTTTGCAGCGTTTGTCCGCGTTTGCCGATGAGATACAGTCCGCAAAGAGCAAATGTATGAGCCGAGGTCGAGTGGCGCAGTTACTGGAAGTACAGCGTCAGCCCGACACCAACTCGTCCGGCGAACGCGCTCCTCACTCGGTCACATTCTAGCCAAACCTCCGCTCTCGATCGACCCACGTAAAACACAACTTTGCATTTACGCCCCGAAATGACAAGTACATACACCCAAGCCCCGCACGCGTCTGCACTGCTTAGTCACTTTAAAATAGGTCAGAGGGCTAAGTAAACATTTTACATGGCTTTGAAGTAAACCAGAGCGTCAGCGCCACCCAGCCCAGTTCTTCCAGCCATTTTCTCTGCACGGCTCCAAAAGAGAAAGTGGCGAGATGAAAACAAGAACACTTTGGCGAAACGAGCTCTGACTGAACAGTTTTGTCTTACTTACTGTGGGGTGTAGCGGGCTACTGAGTTTGTGTGTCTGCTTGTTGCCAGGGCTCCCCTGCTCTGCTCCGCTCCGGCGCTGACAGTGGAAAGCGTCTCCCCTCCTAATGATGTCTGCAGCGCTCAGCTAATAGCTCTCTGCCCCCTCCTTCACAGAGAGAGCGAGAGCGATCGAGAGAGAGAGAGAGAGAGAGAGAGAGAGAGGGCGGGGGAGTTCATAAATGGAGCAGTTAGTAAGTTACTCATGCAAAAATATGAGAGGGCTCGGAGCAGAGCAAAGGGCCACGGAATTTCGAGATAGATTCACTGAGGTTTGGGCGTGAGAATACAAGGTTCCATGTTCCACAAATAATTCAAGTGTGTTGGGATTATTTCAAAGCACAGGCTTTACGTTTTATAGCAAGTTCCAGGAGTGTGTGTCTGTGTTGATTTAAAAAAAAAAAAAAAACACTTTCAAAATTGTGATTTTAATTGATTGGTTCCACACAGATTCAAACTTTCTTAATAAACCCTCAAACCAAACTTTCAGCAGCTTTTTCAATTAAAGACGTCAATGTTGTTTAAACTCCTCTATATGAGTAAAGTAAGTAAATATGCAAACACATATTTGTTGGATTTTGAAATTAGGATGCCTTTGTTGTACATTTTAATGGTATTGTGGTTGCTTCATTTAAATAATGTGCATACAGTATAGTAACACTAATGTGGTCAAAAAGAAAACTGTTACATTTGACACCATAAGTATGTTAATGTTACAATTCTTTTTTCACCATAGTTGCAAATACTTTTTCTGTCACTGCAAAAGCTTACGTACACTTTTCATTTAGGGAAACTGAAGTGTCACGGCTCAGTTCACAACCGAGTGTTATGCAGACTGATACGTAAAGTCCCTGTGTTTCCTGTAGTGTCACGACTGTGTGTGAGCTACCCTCTCACCATGTGCATAAGGTTTTTGAAAACTGACAGCCCATTTATTATCCCCAGCATTTATCCCATGCTAGGATAGCGTACAGTCTTTATATTCGATTCCAGAGTAAACCTTTGACTTTTCTTAGAGAGCTGCTGTCAACAGACCAGAAGGTCACAGCAGGCGTTTCGAGGCAGAGAGCTTGGGATCTTTGGAAGAATCCACTCAGCTAAAGGCAGTGACAAGGTGCAAAATCTCAGCTGCTGTGGGTTTTCACACCCTCACTAAAAAAAACTGAAAAAATCATGGAGCAATACTAGAAAATTCATTGATGAAAGGCATTAATGTACAACGTCATGATTCAGTTATTGCTAAGTCACTCTAAGCTGCAATATTCAAACTGCTTCATGTGACTCAGTCACACATCAGCTCTTTAGAAGGCTGTGAGTTTTAACAGCTTCCTTAATGTGACATGATATTACAGTAACCAAAATTCAGAAAAAGCATTGAACCAACCACAGAACCGAGATAGTGCTGCAGTAATTGTTTACATGTACAGATAGAATTAACATTATAGAAATATGTGAATACCCGGTTAGTCCCTCTTCTCTCCGTTCAGTGTATTTTTTATCATCTTGACCCGTGTGACATCCCAGAGTTTCAACATTGCAGCGAGCCCCTTATTTGCCATTCCGTCACAGGAGATTGCAACATGACCCTCACCATGAGCTGTAGGATGCACGAGGCTGCAGGGTGACAGACGATCAGGGATGTATCCCACTCCATGCCAGTCACTCAATAAGTGGCCTATTGTCCAGCGATCTATTGTGCCCTTGTCACATGTGTGCCAAACAAAGAGACAGAGAGGTAGACTGCACTGTGTGCCAGGAGGCTAGCATTACATTCATGGCCTGGATGCATAGAAATGAGGAGACACAGCCTGATTTGATATTTGAAAAGAGACATGTATAAAGAGTTGCAGTTCACCACGCTATATTATGCAGAATATGCTGATAGATGTGGTCCTTGTGCTTCCTGTAGTATTACATTATATGTGAGCTGCACTCACAGCATGTGCATCATGGCAGAATTCAAGAGGAAACAACAGGCTGATTTTGAATAAATCACTGAGTGATCCCGATTAGTGATTTAATAATAGGGTTGTGTAGTGTATCGCTAGCTCACAGGAGGGAACTGCATGTACACACACACATACACACATACACACACACAAGCATGTACTTGCACCAGTCTTCACTCTCTTGTTCCACTCTGCATGTGCTTACAGGTATACACCTACACACTCCTACAGTGGGTTGATTAAAGGCTTTACTGTACATACAGAAAGCTCCAAGTTAAAAGTGAAAGAAGGACTAAAACCTGATGTGCACATACATGTAAGTAAATTCAGTTCAGGAGTAGCCCGTCTCTCAGAGCCAATATTTGACACATTTGCTTAATTTACACTACAATGAGAATACATACTGTACTGTAGTTGTGTGTGTACAGTCCAGGCCACAGCGTGCCTGAAGAATAGTAAAGGACTACTCCTAGAGGAGGACTGGATTCTTACGTAGAGGGTTGGTTTACTCCCTGGAGATGTACCTGTGTTCTTTGTAGGAGGTGTGTACTATATATCATCGGGCACTATAAAGTGTACCAGGTGTGGCCTGTATGGGAGGAGCTTTAGGAAATAGAGACCGGCTGCCTAAACCTGCATGCATCTGTGGTTATTTTATGAGATTAAATGACTCATACTTTAAATTTCAATGCACATTTTTGAACCTTAACAAATAAATGGCTCTGTTTCAGGGGAAGGGTGCGAGGAACTCATATGAGAATTAGTGACTAAAGCAAAAAATAACATGTAAGTTTTACACTTCTTACCAGAAATGACGAAGAGAAGCAAAAAAGTTAAGAAATTCCATTAAAATAACTTCATTTGTATACAGTATGTGAAACCCACTTAACTCACTAGTACTCCCAACAGAAGGGATTTGACATTTCACCTGCAATATGATGAATAAATGGCACGTTGAACTTAAAACATGCACTAAAGTAGATAAATAATTAATCATCACCTGCCTTTTGAAGCAGCTCTCAACAGAGTTTCAAGGATATTGATGGTCATGGACATCCCTTCTTTATTGGGCAGCTGAGTAACAGTAGAGCCCAGTGAAGTGAACTACTGAGCCTGGCAGGCATTTAGACGATTGCATTTTCTTCATTTATTTGCGATTTCTGCCATTTACCTGTTCAGCTATTGTGGTACTATAAGCAGGAGAAGGAGTAGGCGACTGCATTGGCATGTCAGCTCTTCACATTCTCCACAAAATCCAATAAAGACTTTCTTGGTGAGATGATTGCTTGTTCTATATGCTTTAAGAGCAGTTGTCACTTCACATTTCAAGGATACAATGTCTGCTGATGTTCCCTCCTCAGACAGGGGATGGAGTCTTTCACAGCTGCCCAGTGCTCCCCCTTTTGCTCAATAGTGGAAGTGTTAAAAAGGCTAGACATCATCTTATCGAATACTGTGCAACAAGAATAAATGAAAGAACAAAAAAACAAGTGTTTCACTTTATATTGTAAAGTCACATTTGAAGATCACATCATTATAGGCCGCATTACTTTAAGTTTAAAGTTTTATTTAAACATTCATCCATCAAGTCCAGCTAACAATGTGAACTGTTCATTCATTACTTTACACACAAGTTTCTTTTCCAAAAAAGTGAATAACAAAGTTCTTGGAATGTAAAGTTTCACATATTTTCAAAGCTTTTTTTTTTAAACTGCATAATGGTGCATCTCAGCCACATGTGGTAATGAGTTATAAACCTAAAAAAACATTACATCTACGTTATGTAGCCTTTAAATACAACTCCCCTAACATACCTTAATGTTCACACCACCTCTCTAACAACTAAATTACACAGGCTTAAAGTTGCCCTTGCAAGTGTAATCCTGCAGTGAACGCTTGCTATCGACAAACCTGTTCTCACACACCTTCCCCATTCCACAACAAGGGAGAATGAAGCAGGGAGGATTAGGATGCAAAGAGACTTACCTAATCTGTGTATTAACAGCAGCCAATTGAATCAGACGTTTGTGGGCAGGCAGATTTTGGGAAGTAATCTGGAGTGTCTTCATGTGTTCTGTATAAAAAAGATTCAGGCCTAATTAAAATCGATAAACATGTCTCAAAAAATATGCCTCAAATTCTCACACTCTCACTCTTTTTCCAGTCCAAACCAAAATATTTCTGCTTTTGCACATGCATCCACACAAATTAATCTGATGGTAAATTGCGAGTATTGAAGCAGATTAGAAATTACATTACTTTTTGTCTTTGATGGAACAGGAAGAAGACAGGAATAAAAGACACAGAGCAAGGAGGGTGTGCGTGCGTGTGTTTGTGTGTGTCAGATAACCAAGCCCCCTTTGTATGAAAAAATAATTGGCTCTCTGTTCTCAGTTCTTATTTTTAAACCACTGCCTTTTATATGAGACTGCAATATTACAGGGACACAAAATGTTTTTCTACTCATTATACAGACACATAACTGTTGCTTTACCTTCTGCACTCCCTGTTTAAACTGCTAATCATAATGGTGGTAATATTTTATTCCACTTTTACCCTTATTGTAATTCTTTGTGCATAAGGTGCCGCTGTTTCCTCAATGTGATGTGTTGTTCATCCCTCCATTCCCCAAATACAAACACCAGCCCTTCATGTATTATAAATGAGTCTGGTTCCTCAGCCATCTTAATAAGGGCTGAAAAAATGTCTGTTATGCCTGAGCTACTTTCTCTCTTCTAAGCAATGACTTTAATTATTGACCAGCCAAGGGGAGGCTCTTCAACACACTTTGGTACACACACAAACACCCTAGCATACACACACACACACACACACACACACACACACACACACACACGTACACACATGCAAACAAACAGTGATGAGTGATATTAGGACAGTACAGTCACCAACTCTGAGGTCAACAAAGGGCCAACTGCATAATAGATGAGGTTGAAAGAGGCAGCCGACAAATCTGTAGCAATTGCCCTGCCTGTCTGATTCTCCCATTTTTTGGTGTGTGTGTGAGAGAGACAGTGTGTGACTTTGTTTGAAGAACAGAGAGAACTGACGATGTGAGGAGCCAATTTCTGCAACACAACTGAGAGGGAGAATGGCAGAGACAGAGGTGAATGTGTGAGCAGAGTAGGGAAAGTAGAGCAGAATGTGATACTGTAACCATGAGGTGACAGTGGCATTTAAGTTTTATTCAACAAAGAAATATGTAGTCAACTGATACAAATATTTGTGTCGGGTAAATATTTACTTGAAGATGTCAGCCAGTGATCAGTAACAGTCAATTTGTGTTAGTGCAAAATAATCAAACGATTTATTGAATTGGAGGCCGTAGATCCAAAGCCCTTGTTCTACCACATGCATTGATTGCAATAAGTCGTGGTCACTGATCAGTGCGGTTTCTGTGGCATTGTTGTCTGACTGCCATCATTAATTCCTTCCATTTAATCCTACTGCTATTTTGCAAATACCACCAGCCAGGTCTCTCTGTCGCTTCCTCTTTTTTCCCCTCCTCTGCTTTTCTCTTGCTCCCAGTCAACCCTGACTTCCTTGAGTTTCCCTCCCTTCCCTTGTATATTGAGGTTACGTTTGCTGCTTCACCTCTCTCTCAGAGACAACTTTTGGTACTCCACTTAAGGGATAGTGCAGGTCTTTTCCTTAAGTGGTGCTTCAGGAAGTACTAGGCCCTGTGTTTGTGAAGGTCAGAATGAGCACAAAGCCTTAAATTGACTTTGTTTTACATTTTGAGAAGACAGACTACAAATTCTGCACATCTCCAAATGTAAATGCATTCAGATTCACATAAGTTGCGGCGTGGTTTTGAGTATGAAACTGGAAATATTGCAATATCAGTTAACTAAAAAGAGTAAAAGTATTTGGGAAATGCTGAACACTCTAGATGTGGTGAGGTGAATGTCTGGTTAGCTTAGCATTGACTAAAGAATGAGGACAGCTGAAAAAGGACTATCTGCTATTTTCCAGTGAATTGTATGTGACAGACTATTTCTTGGACACCATTACCAGTCGACCAGAACAGACTCAAGGAAGTTTCTGCTAGTTTTTTTTTTGTCTTTAAACAATTGTGTATAGGTTAAAATGTTGAGAAACTACTTGTTAATTAGGTGATTCAATAGGTGCTGGTGGGCTGATATTGTGAATTTCTGAAGGACAGAGCCAGGCTTGCTGTCAATCTGGTGTTTCCTGCTGAGAAAACTGGGTCATATTTTTACCTAAATATTTATAGGAAGGACATAAGAGTGGTATTAATATCTCACTCTGTCATTTAGGTTAGTTCTTCACAATTTCCTCTAACTCTCCTCCACAACATTTGTGTTTCTGTATGTTCTCCTATTAGAAGTACTTCTGCTCTCCTCGCTTTGTACTTACTGTGTATTCCGTTCAATGTGTTTTAGTGTTGAAAAATCTTTTGCTAGTACAAAGTTCGACAGTGTGCTCCCAAATGCCCAGACTGTGATGCAAACTCCACAAAATTCTGCCACCAAAGCTTTCTCACTGCTGTTGCTGTTCAAGTGCTTTTGGAGGAGAACATGTGCCAGGCCTGATTGTCTAGACCCTCAATTTCAAAGGCCTTTTAAAAACTTCAATCAATAAAGTTGCTGTCTCATCAACACACTGCTTGGCCACAAGAGGCCTGATAGCATTGTGTTTGTACAAACACTGCAACACTGCCAATTAATCTTTATCACTCCGTCTCCGTGTGCAGGTCTAGTCATTGTCAGTGGGGGGAAGCTCTCGACATGAGGGCGAGTCCCAGTATGAAATTGTTGAGTGTCGTCGACTGTTTGTTTATGCTGGAAGACAGAGAATGTTGACGTTTGCGTGTGATTATGTGCTCTTACATGCCGCTTGTGTATGGGGGAGATTGGATGTGGGAAAATGTTCCCGGTTACTCTCTGTGTGGTAATCATTTCCCAGGGTTGTAAATGCACATGCATACTGGTCGGAGTGAGTCAAAAAGGCTTGTTGTAGTAGTTAATTATTTAAATACAACACACATGTTCATGTCAGTTTCTGTTCTAAATTAAGATCTGTGTGGTTTGGGAGATTACACTGTTTACTGTAAGACTGCACAAGTGTAAAGTCTGAAAGCATTACTAGTCAAATACATAGGAGCAAGTTTTATTTTACAAAAGAAGACATTCTTTTTAAACCAATGTATGTTATGGTTGAACACACCTTATTGCTTATGTGTTTGCTATCTCAACATCACATTTTCAACATCACAGTCTCTCATTTTCGCTGAAATCAAGTTAGACAAGAATGATGGTGTTGCCTTGCCAGCCAATGGCCACCTTCAAATGTGTGTTGTCAACACAGAGAGCTCATTATTGTGAGGCTTTCAGCTAAGAATTAATTAGTTCATGTAACAAACTGTAATTACGTGTCATTATATAAAGACATTAAGATTGATAATAAAGATTGATATACATCCCTCATCTGTATAGTTTTATTATTACAGAAAATCCCCATAACATATTAGACTGAACTGAAAAAAAATCTGAAGAATTTAAAAAACAAGCAGTCAGCTATTTTATTAGTCCTCCAGTGTTTCCAGTCTGCTCATTTCTCTCTATTGAGACAGCCTCTTGTCTCTATTTATAGATCACATCTTTCTTAATTTATGAGCTCTTTGGATTTTCAATTAGTCTTTTGAGGACAGAGAAATAGCTTCAATTAAGTAACACATCTTAAGCCTGACAATAAAGCATCACACTGCCTTAGTATCCGCATCAGGGTTTATTTCATTAAAATCCGTCCACAGTTTAAAATAGAGGGTGAACTTTATCCTATGAATCCCCTGTGTGACTTAACACAAACCTCAAACTTACCCCTTATCTGAAGAGCATGTGTGTTTGAGTGATAAATTGCTTTTCTTGTGTATGCCTGTGTGCGTGTGTGTGCATGTGTGTGTGTGTGTACGTGACTCATTTACAGCGGACAATGAGGGGTTTTCCAATTCCCATAAACATTTCTGGCAGCATACTCTCAACATGGGGAAATTATTACATGAACTGGGACTAAGGGACATTTCACCACATACTCACACATGCCAGTACACACTCAACAACCTTTTTATACAACAGATAATTAGAAAATTATATTATAATTATATTATATATTGTGAATTTTGAAGTCCACTTACCATGCTGTACAAAATGTGACATGGATAATGTGTGACATGAAACAACAGGGCCAAAATAGGCCAAAACTCTTTTTTGTGAGTCAAACTTATGTGGATGGTTATAGGAACGGAGGTTGCTGTGTACAGAGCAAACAGGAAATGGCAAGACAATAAACAAAGCAAATATTTATAGCATTTGTTCAGCCCTGGCAGCTAAAAAATAAGGTATATGTGATCAAATGAATCCAACTTTTATTTGATAAAGAGCAGGGTAGATTAAGATGGAAATGCTTAGACACACTTCTAAGCACAGCACAGAAACAGCTTGGTGTTACTGATACCCGATATCTTTACTGGTACTTTGCCAGTTTGCTAAAGTACATTCATGTATAATCTAAATATCTAAACTGTGCTTGTGTGGTCAATGTATCTCTTTCCTCTTTAAAAAGGTGGTACCACAGAATGTTGAATCTTGATCTGTGTACTTTTTGCAGTTACATGCATGTGTTATATCTGTGTGTGTGTGTTTGTGTGTGTGTGTGTGTGTGTGTGTGCTTGCAAGCCATTCTATTATTAGCAGACCTCCCCAGTAGCTGAGCCTGCATTACCACATGTCAGTCAGCAGGCCAGATTATGACCCATCAGATTATTACTCTGCCATCTGGGATGTGACATCTCAGATTCCCCACGCACAAACATGAAAAAACACTATACATGATTTTTGTACACGGTGTATATCCCTTTTGTCAAATGTGTGAGTAAAGCTTTTCCGACTTTTGTATTTCAGTCGAACTGTAATAAAGCAGAGTACAGATGTGCAAATTGTGAACTCAACTACTTTCTCGCTGCAGCTAAGAATAACACAGTGGGTATGACCAAAATGGCTGATTAAAGGCTAAAGTGAATGCTACTGAAACGTAGCATACTTGAAGAACAAACAACTTGCAACTCATCAGTGATTGTAATCAACTGCAGTTGAAAGCCTGTACTTTACTTTTGTACTGTATGTTTTTTCATACATAAATAGTATGAATACATACTGGGCAGTACTTGAAAAAAGGGATATTTTTGCCTTATTCCCACTTTTACATCCTGTGTTTTGATGTTCCTATATATACTTATTCTACTGCCACCTATCTCTTCAAACTACTGAACACACACATAATCATATGCATTAAATGTACATATTGACCCACAGTAAATGTCACCAGCACCCACTCAAGGATCATTTTAGATATATGAGAGTCTGTAAGACTCTTGGCATATAGGTTATACCTCCACCAGGGGGAGCCAGAGAGTAGGTGTGCTGAGGCACCAGTGAAGAAAACCTAACCCAGGGTCACTGCTGGCTAATAGAGCCTGTAGCCTGAAATGTCTTTGTCATATTTATAAACCGCTGCAATGTATCAGCACAGCCTCAAAGAGGACACAGAAGCTCTGCAGAGTCAGCCTGCTGAAGGATCTAATGTTTGACAAAGCACAATATACCCAGCATGTCGATATTATTTAAACATACCAACACAGTAACACAATAAGTATAATGTAGATCTGTCTTGACAAATTCTCAAACACATTTTGACATTTTTAAATTGGGTCACTCTGTGAGTGTATTCCCAATATAATGCTGTCATTCTCAATTTCTATGTAGTAAGAGAGGTTTTGCATAATTGCTCACATCTGTCTGTGTGTGTGTGCATAAGTTGTGCAAAAGTGTACATGTAAGATAATGTGCGTGTGTGTGTGTGTTTTGAGTGTGTGTGCTTGGGAATTCACAAGTGACACAAAGAAGGTGGGACATATTTGTGGATGTAAGGCAATGTACAACATCTGACAGTACTGCCTTGCACACACACACCCACTCACACAAACACACACTCACAATAAGATTACTGCTCTGTCATCGAGCGCTTACCACTTCCTCCTCCTCTCTCCTCGTCTCCTCCTTCTATCCGAATATAGTATAGTACTACATGCTCTAGTTGACAGCTCATGCCGAGCCAGCACATTCCACATTATTACTACTTCAGATGTTTGTGGCCCAGAAGCGTGCAGATTGGCTGAGCCTCCTCCTCCACGGAGGCTGTTGAAAGCCAATGAAATGGAGAGCCTGTTCTGGGAGCAAGGACACTGCAATTTCAAAGGGAACTCCCTCTGCTGGGCAATACAGAGAATGTCTTGGTTTATCTAAACAGAGACGTCTTGTTAGTGAAACATAATCTAAAATTCTGTTCACATGGGAGGTTACATTTGTGTCCTCATATTTGCTCATATTCCCATTAGGCCACTTTTATCTGCTCTCTTACTTCAGACTCTCTTACTTCTCCTGGCTTCTTGTGTCTTTCTCTCCTTCTAACTCAAACGCGTTACTGTTAATGTGTCAGTGTTGTTACATTTTTGTACAAATATTCCTTATATGAACGTATGCAAATACAAATTTGCCTTGTTTCCTACCCTCTAATACGTTCTCATTTACTCTCTCCCTCTCTCATTATCCAGTCTTCTTGTCAGTCTGAGAGTGGTTGTATCTGAGCTTCATCACTAGTCTAAGCTCAAAGACCTGTTGTAGAATGCTGAGCTTCAGTGTTTGCGTGTTTGTGTGTTAGAATTTACACAAACATAGCAGATGTAATTAAAGTTTGTACCAACAAAACTATCCAATTTTCCTGCTTTCACTTAACAAATTAAGTGAATGTAATGATTTTGTTTCTAAAATCACTAAATGTTCCCATTAGACAAGTGAAGTCATTTTTACATCATTCTTGTTTAGTGGGCAGTGCACAAACACCATTACACATTGGTATGATACACTCATGGTTCACTCATATAAGCAGCAGTTTATAGAGGTTATTGATCCAAACTGCTACAATCTTAATTTCTACAGCATATAGTGTCACATGAAACGTGCCGCTTGTAGTGACAAACCCACAAAAACCTGAAACCTGTAACTACAGTTCCTTTTAACTCTACTGAGATGTTCAGCATTTGTCAGCTCATCATTTTGTTTTTGCATCTTTACTCTTCTGTTCAGCATGACCACTGTCATCCCACTGCACACTACCATTATCTAACGATAATTCTAAACTAAATTCTCCTTTGACAAAAGTGATTATTTTTCTCAACTCATCCAATTAGACTTAATGATATTCACCACAAACCATCTTTTGCCCCCTTTTAAATCTTAATTTGAAAACAAAACTATGGTGTGAATTTGTGTGCTGGCGGATATGAGTTGTGTTTCTGATGGTCTTGGTAAATTGCATCTGACAACGTCCAGCAGAAACAACTTTAAAATCACCAGTCAGAAGAGAAATGCAAATCCAATGAGAACTGCCACTTATTAAAGAGGAAAAAGATGTAGAAAAAAATTGCAAATACAAAGTTTACCTTGCATCCAGTATTTTGAAGTTTTAGATGTGTAGTGTACAGTATCTACAGTATGTAGTGTTAATGTACTGTATAGTGTACTTAATAGAGTTCAAAAGTATTAGGTCTCCTGTATTTTCAAGTCCTACAGTCCTAAGTGTGTGAACATCTGTTTGTATTTTGTGTGTGTGTTCATGTGACAGAGAGCAAACAGAGAAGGCTGAGCAGTGCAAGGCATCTCTTGTATAATAACTGTAAGCTTTAGTGAAGCTGGTTGAATTTTAATAGAGTTCTGCGGGGTATTCCATCGCCTCTGGTCCCACGGCTCAAAGATCAGAGAGAATTTTAAAGCATGGTGTCCCTCAGCTTCTCACCCTCACTCCCCTTCATTATTCCCCCCTCCTTTCTTATTCCTCCACTTCTCCTTCCATTTTTTTACACTCTCCCTCTTTTCTCATTTTAACTCCCCTTTGCAATCTTTCCCTTCCTCTTGGGCTTTTGTCTCTCTCTTAATCCCTCTCTGTGTCTCACACTTTCTGTTGCTCGCTCTCCTCACGTTGCCTCCCTGTGAAATTTGTATTACGGCCACTCAAGGCACAATTATTGCTAAGCCTCTCTCACTTCCCTGGCACTGAGAACAACTCATGACTCTCAGCACAAAAACTTGCTACTGAGGGACAAAATGCTGTGATAAACTAAAATCATGCACAATGGCTGACAAAATGTTTGGATAGTTCTCTCCGTGCAGAGATTATACAACAGAAAGCTCATTTTCTCTCTGCCTTAAAGCCATTTAAGGACTTTAATCCTTCTTTTTCTCCTTATATCAAAGTTGTACAAGATCAACATTTATGGAAGATGTTATACATTTATAATTTAGACATTGCATTAACATATGTTTCACACTTCACATGAGCACTCTCTTTGAGTGCAGGTTCAAGCAACATATTGATGGAAGGAAACTTAAGAAATACATTCAAGACCATGGGTGGCCATGACAGCTACACAGGGCACGAACAGCTTAACATAACAAAATGGAAAGACAAGCACTAAAAAGTCTTGAGTGGTTGTGATTTGCCTCTTCTTTTCCATTTGTGTTTGTGTTGGAGTGAGAAAGTTGACAAGAGGCTGGTGACGATTACTAATTTGTAAGGATTAATGGTTGCTATTTGAAAACCTACCATTCTGAGAAGAGACAAACGAACATTGCATCTTCCCACCAGGACTGTAAGACAAAATATGCCCGTGGGTAATGTTACATGAACACAGCTCGTAGAAATTAAACTCTGCAGCAATTTGGCACAGGAAATGAAAAAAATGTAACCTGCTTTGTGCATTTGTTCGTGTTTGCTAAATAAATTGCCACTGGGTAGCAAAACTTTAACCTTTTTAAGTATCCTGGCTAATAAGCTTCATCTCCTCATGATAAAATAACTAAGATGTTTTTTGTTTTTACTTTGATGCTTATTTTTAAGTGAAGCAACATAAAACTGAACATACATAGTGTATCTTCTTTGTATGCATATAAACTCATAAAAGTATTATTAGGTCTTGGTCAACACACTGAATACTTTCTACTAGTAAAACATTGTTGCCTTGTTTTTCCAAGGGCTAATATTTTTTGCTACAGTTGTGAGACTGCGGATGTCACAGAAGACAGATGTCTGTCAGTGTTGTATGTGCTCACATTATTAGCTGCTCATGGTTCATGTTTGACAATTACCTGACAGAAGTGATGCAAGGACAGTAAGGGACAGCATGAAACACGAGTGCACGTGTTTCTATGCTTTCAGTTACTTTTTTCTGTGTCAACTATGAAAGCACAGTCTAAGCTTTTTAGTATTTCAATATTATGTTCAAGAACTTCAAGAATGGCAGCTTCCTGGAATTATAGTCTATTTCTATCTTCTGTATCTGGGCCACGCCAGGCTGTAAATTAATGTGTGCTGCCTGATGTCGCCCTCATGTGGCAAAAAAAAACAACTGTGGAAAACAAAATGAAGACATCTGTGTTTCCAACATCTTTGTATATGAACAGTTCATTGTTTTTGTGTCAGTAGCCAAAATGATTTCTGTAGATTAAATGGCAGGGAGAGATTGATCAGTGTGAAAAATATTTATCATAGATCTTAGTAACAGTTTGGAGTTGGGTGGTACCTGAGTTGCCCCTTATGCTAAAGTAGCCATATCACCCTCATTCTCAGGCATGATTTCTTTTAATGTATTTTCAAAATCCTCTGTTAAAGTTAGTAGTTTACGCTTGACCCAATGCTGAATTTCATCAGCTTGGTCCGTTCCCTTCCTGCCTTTTTGTGTTCAATGCATCCCAGTCTTATTTTACAGTGCACACCCAAGAGATATACTCTAGTGTTGCTTGTTGTTTATTAAATTTAAGCATTCTTGCATGTTTCTTCTATACACAGCCGTAGTTCTTTCCTGACCCCCAAAGAGCTACACAGAACAAGGCTGAAGAACATGCCTTGCTAAGAATGACCTCTTTAAGAACTGCAATTCAGTTTCACCCCCACAAAGGGAAACTCTGAATTGATGCCCTGGAATGGTAGCAGGAGCTATTTAAAAAAAAAAAAAAAAAGACCTGATCAACTCCTTATTTCAGGTTTGGCTATTTAAATAAGATATTATGTTTAACAAAGCGCATAATAATGAAGAGATTCTAAACATTCCAAATTAGTACTTTTATTAGCAATATTACACAGTTTTATCAAAATGCATTTTACTTGTTATTTTAGAACTGGATTTCTAAAACAACCATGTGGTATGTTAAGAAATCCTTAGTTTTATATTGGTTAAAAAGCAGAAACCTGACATTCAGTGATACATTTAGCTAACAGCTGGTTGTTTCCTTTGATGCCAAACAGCTGCCCAGAGTCACAAGACCTACACGACTGAAGACGAAGAATATGAGAAGACTCATAGTTTCTTTTGTTTGAACCTCATTAGACAATAGTTAGAAAAGTTTTCAATATTGCAGAAAGTCATTAACAATACTTCATCAGAATATCCATAGACACCAAGCATGGTTACAAATAAGCTTGGTGTTTTTCTTAAAATAATTACAATATTACAAATGAATCATTAGTAAACCAAATATTTGATTCACTATCAGTGCCTTGAAGATAATAACCGTACATATAAGAAAAACTAATAATGTTTAATCCTCTTAAAGCTCCTGTGTGAAGAAATCTTATGTAATTATAGCATGTGTCAAATTATTGACAGCATAAGAAATAGGATCAATAACTATGAAAATTAGTAGGCCTCCTCTTTTTGTTTGGTTGGTTGCTTACAGCAACTAGAGGGTGCCAAAGATTTTAAATTCTAAATTTAGGAAATTTAAGCTTTTGATAATAAAGACACACATCACATGAGAAGAAACACTGGACAGGTTTCTGGACCTTTTTGAGCTCACATTGTGATTAACAAAAAAATAAAAAAAATATCAGGATACTTTAGAGGAAATCCTCACAGCTTATTTGTTGTTAAAAATGTGAACAAAATAAACACCTTGGTTACACCATTATAATGATGTTTTTTTTTTAAATTAAAACTAACCAGGCTAACCCTGTATGCCCTCAGTTTTAAAGTGCAATACATGTCCAAGTTTGAGCCAGTGCAGAATTGGCCAAAACACCCTATTTTCTAGATAGTCGGCACACATGGCACCCTCACACATTGTTTGGAAATCAATAGGAGAGTCTGCTGCTAAAGGAGAGACTATCTCGCCCCTCTTCGCTGGACAACTATGGTCCCCGCCACAATGTCATACACTGTCCTGTTGTGCTGGAAGAAGAGGACAGTGATGAAAACGGGAAAGAGAAAGGCAATGGAGAAGTTCTTATTCAACGCCCGAACTGTAGAGCTGTGAAGGTTAAGACAAGGGAAACAAAACAAAAAAAAAAAAACAACCTTAAAAATTATAACGTTCAATGCTCTATGGCTCCTATAAAAATCTAGTGACAATGGTTTGCGTTTTACTCGACTCCAACTAGGATAATCAAGTGCATATTTTGCAAGCAAATTTGGACAAACTAAGATATTATACAGTTTTAAGTGAAGTACAGTTTACTAAATGTTGCACTCACAACAGATGTGATTACTTACGCAGATAGGGAGACATTAGATGCTGGCACCACAAGGACTCGGTTGGGTCGGATCAGAGCGGTTGTGTCACATTTCACCACCTGCAGGCCAAGCAGGAACTTTCCTGGTGTGGCACCACCAGCTCCCCAAATACAGATAATCTGTTTGGACAAGAAGTTAATGTGAGATGTGGCTTGGTGCACTTTCTTGTTAGTCAGTCTGACTCCCAGTGCTAAAAACCCGGCCCTGCTGATTGTTGTAATTTACATATACTGTTATATTACACAACAGTCACAAACAGAATTTATTAATGACACCAAACTGTCCCTTGAAGTCAAGTAAAAAGGCAACAATTTTCAGGTGAACAACAAACAAACAAGAAAAGAAACATGCCAGATGGTAATACTGGTAATGGTGCATAGGTCCCTGAATGTCCCAGTGCTGCTCACCACCTGGGAAAACAAGCCGTGATGCAGACGTTAAACTGGGGACCTGATACATGACTTAATCTCTCGCAACTATGAATGCAATATTGCATATGTGTCCTCTGTGGGAAACTGTGTTGTGTTGTAGAGGGACTCAGCCTGTCTTCTGATTAAACAAGAACGTGGTAATGAGATAGCTCGTATGGATTGCTATGGAAAAAAACTAAAGACGTTGTTTTTATTATGATTTGGCCAAATGTTTGCTTTAGTAAAGCTGGGAAAAATATGCGAGCAGCATTACACAAAGAATACGCTAGTGTTAAACTGATTTAAACTGTTAAAAGAACAATGAGAAATTCAATCTGGGCAACATATGAACATTTATCTGTTATGAAGTATTTTCTGCATTTCGGTCTGTTGAAAATGACCACGACTATAAATTAAACAGCTTGACATTAGATTTCATAAGAACATCACTTAGCCTTGTCATTATGCGTGAAGTGACCCACCTCATAGACACAGACTAGCACCCTGTAGACCAGAGCTACAGCCATCATCTTCTGCAGGTCCTCCATGGAGGTGTTCTCATCAATTTCTTCCACAATGAAATGGGTAATAAATTTAGCAAAGTCCCTTTAAAGAGGAGAGACATTGTGTTGATGTTTGACTGAACTGAACTGAATGACTGAACAGCCAATTTAAATTCTATCTTTGTTTTATTTTTATTGTTTCCTTGAACGATATTCAGCAGCTTCACTCACTTAATCCCACTCAGGTACATGATCCACAGCACTATAGTGGCCTTCACACAAAACAGGATAAAGAAGTCCACGCTCTCTGCCAGGAGCCTGCGGAGAGGAGAGGCGATGATGTACTCTCGTCCTGTGAGGCAAAAACACAAAAAGTGTACCCAGAAACCATTTTAATCCAAACAGACACACGATTCTGCTAAAATTACTAAAGGTTGCCTGAGAGGGACCTTGAAACACTTTAAGCATGTAAGCTTGTTTCCATGGGGTTTTATACTTAAGCCTACTTCCTAATAGACCTGGTCGGATTATCTAACACACATTTCAATGGACGCAGCGCAGAGAATTACCTGTGTGAGGTAGATTCCCATTCTGCAGCTGTGCTGGCCGGGCATCACCAGCTGGGCTCTGCTCGGTCTGAGCGGCCGGGTGAAAGGAGGATGCGGGAAAACTGAAAGGATACAGGTTGTTGTACCAGTTTCGTGTGTCAAAACCCTGCTCTCCAGTTCCGTACGTCGGGGCAGGTGTACGCGGTGTCTGAGCACTTATGCCCGGTGGAAGGAAACTGCACGAAGAAGGAAAGGGGAAGGCTGACAGAGCCGCCCAGCTCTGCCAGCTGGCGTAGCCCCAATGATAGTGCCACATCCACTGCTGCAACTGTGCGCAGTATTCCGTCACTGCGGCGCTCTGAGGCTGCTTTTCGGCCTCGGTTTCAGTTGTAGGACCATTTGCAGTAGTTGAAAACATGGCTGAACCACTTCACAGACTCATGTAAACAGTCCGGAAAGTCTTCGCGCCGTGTGGTAATCCTGCCTGCGTTGCTGCTGGCGAGCGCTGGCTAAGTGGGTTTGTAAAGAGGGGGGTTTCAGAACGCCTCGATACTGTATCTATTTTCTGTTACCATACTTTCCTCTTCCTGTGATTCAAAATGATCAATTATAACTCCGGTAGAATTCTAAAGTGGACTTTATATCTGCTGCTGATATCAGAAAACGGTATCATGTTGTGTAATTGGTCCATATTAACCCCACCTCCTGTGCCAATAATGGTATGACCCATTTAAAGGCTTATACCGTGTATTTTCCTACTTTTGATTTATTTATTTATTTTCTTACTGTTTAACATTAGCTGATTATTTATAGTAGGCGGTTGTAACAACACTTATTTATTACACAATTGATGAAAACTCACTATAACTTTAGCTTGTCACAATTTCATTGTTGTGAGCATTTGTACAGATTTCATTTGCCCTATTTCGCGTTAGTTCGATACACCATAGACATCTATTTTATTTATTTAATGTATTTTAACACGTGTAATTATATAACAGACAAATCCCAGAATAACAATAGATGGAGAGGGTTTCAACTGGTGATCTAACCAAAGTGAGATCTGATTTTCACTAATAGGAAATTAGGAAAGTGCTCTATTTCTTTAAATGCCTGTCAAAGTGAAGCGAATTTAACATCTGCAGTTTATAAGTTCAATAACACCACCCATCCAGTGTGACTCTTGTGAGTAGACTAACTTCTGTTTTCTTTCTTTTTACCTTACCTTTTACCTTTTTGTTATCTTCTCACAGTGGATGACGCTCTGTCCCTACTGTCACTGTCTAAGAAAAACTGCTGTGGGAAACCTAGATTACCACAGGATAAAGGTATTTCCTTTTTGATTTTGACTAAAGGAACATAACCTTTCAGTTTCACCACAAGAGAGCAGCAGAGGCCTGAGGAAGTTCAAAACACATCAAACACAACCAGCAAAAAAATAATGATAGATTTTGTTTAAACAGTATTTATTTGTTACCATACCATACATTTTATCATTATATAATGTTTCCAGTTGAGAACCAAAAATATGAAAATACGGTAATTACATTTAATTGGTGTGTCTGCCTTAGGTCAAAAGCTTTTTGTGCATTTAAATATCAATGCTGATGCTGATGCCCTATTCTGTCTAGACCTTTGGACCAAGTGATGTACATCAATAAGGGGGTGGGGGGTGGTGGGTAGGGGATGAGGGGGTTTAGCCTGCAGCTCAATTTAGGAATCCCAAGCATGTTAGTGTAGTGACCAATACGTTGACTTGGTCACTGCACAGGCCATCAGGGTCAAAAACCCAAAACTCCTGCAGGTCTTTTGAATCTGGTTTGATTCAAAAGACCTGCGGGTCATTCATCTGATGATGACCTATGTTTCTCTCAGACATGCACACACAGTCACACACAATATCTTCCTCTTGTTTTCTTTGTAAATATGATATGATCCCAATCAGCAGTAGTTAGTCACTAAAGTCTCCATCTCTCACCTTCTTTCCACCACTGCTCTTTTTGTGTCTTTTTGTCTCCCCCCTTTCTCTCATTTTCTCTCCTACAATCAGAGTCAAAGTGTGTGATGCTGTGTGTGTGTGTTTGTGTGTGTGTTGTGTGTGAAGGGGGGGTTGTATTTGCTGACTGGGCTGCCCCGCCTGGGGGGTTAGGTGTTAGGTCTGCCAGGTTTAAATGATTGTGCCTGGCCTACTGAAAGGAGCCAGTGAGGCGGATGCCAATCTGACCCCAATGAACGTTATCCCTGTCGACAGAGGCCATACGATGACGATGCCTAAAAGTAATCGGGCCTAAATAAAAGCTGTGTCTGGCAAAAGCTGACCCCCATCCATACACACTCTGGTAGGATTACTGCTGTGGAGGTGTGTGTGTGTGTGCGAGCGTGTGTCTGTCTGTTTGTGTGTGTGTGCGTGTGTGTGTGTGTTTGTAAATCCATTGAAGTACCAAAGCATAATTTAGTATTCATGTGCAATATTTTTATTTAGTGAGATATATTCACTTTGCTTCATTCATCACTTTAACCTACTGCATCAAAGGGCTGTATGAACATTGTAGATTATTGTATACATTTTAAAATAAGTTCTATAATATAGTAACATATCTGTGTGAGAAGAGTCACATTTTTGTTTGAAATTTGGAACAATAACAAATAGCAATAGTAGGTAAATTGCTATAGGCAATTTCAATTCAAGGGGATCATAACTTAAACCTAAACCTAACATTCGCCTGGTACAAATGTTCTTTTATCATCAGAAGTAACAAAAATGGTCATGGAGTTCATAAATTAATAAAACAAAAAGGTAAATTAATTCCTGATGAAATGTGCATTAAATATTATGTTGATTTTAAAAAGTTGTCTTACTCTTTGACATTTTTAAATAAGAGGATGCAAACCTTTGAGCTCAACTTTTTCTGGTAAGCACACCTATATTCTGCTTCATGATGGACAGTTGCATGTTTCATTTGTTGGTCAAATTAACAAGGACAATGACACTTTTTACCATGGCTGCACCTTGGTTTGGTTCATAGTAACTTCTTTCAATTGATTTCATTTTCAGGCCTGTGGCCTTCAAAAAGTCTCGCCACTGAGTGTGAGGCAAAAAAGCTACACAGCTCATAGAGTTCCTGTAAAATAGGTTGCTGTGTCTATACAGGATATGTCTGTGCTCCTAGACATACACTGTGGGAACAAGGTCACCAAATATCCTTAATTGCTCTTCAACACTTTATAGACTAATTTTATTGTCTCTTTCGACTTTTTTCCAAGAGTCTGTCTTTAGAACTCCCCAGTAAAAAATTACATATTTTAAGGGCTACAAGGTAAGAACACTGGTATATGTTGACCTTCCTTCACTGCAGATTATTTCACAGGGAAAGGAAGAGGATAACTTAAGGGGCTTTGGTGAAGAAACTTATCTTTTTTCAAATTAATAGTTTGACATCTCAGGAAAAAGTTTTGTGCCGAGAGATAAGAAGATGATATGTGCATGATGAATATATGGCTACTGTTAGCTCATCTTAGCCTAAAGACTAGAAACAGGAAGAAAAAGCTAGATGGGCTCAAGGCAATAAATCTACATATCGAATTAATACAAATCTATCTTGTTTCACTTCTGAAAGTCCCTGACGCTTTAAAGGCAGGCTATTGTTCTAGGCTAAACTAACCATCTGCTACCTCGAGCTTCATATGAAACACACATGAAAGTGTTTTACTTTTACTTACTTTATTTCAAACTGTTTCTTCTACAAAATAGTGAAAATCTGACCTTGTTTTAATTTATTCTTACTTTTATTTTATGTACATATGATGAAATAAAGGCCCTACTTGTAAAATATCAGATTTTTATGTTTTATTTCCTTAGTTTTTGGCAGCACAGGGGTGGAGTTGTAAGCATTGCCACCTCACAGCTAGAAGGTGTGGAGTTTGCATGTTCTCCCTGTGCTTGTGTTTGTTTCCTCCAGGTACTCTGGTTACCTCCCCCAGCCCAAAGACATGCACGTTAGGTTCATTGGTGACTCTAAATTTTCCACAGGTGTGAATGGGAGTGTGAATGGCCGTCTGTCTGTAAATGTCTCTGTGTTGGCCCTGAGATAGACTGGAGACCTGTCCAGGGTGCACTAATGACAGCTCAGATAGATTCCAACCCCACCTGACCCTGAATAGGATAAGGGCTCAAAAACCTCTTTGTTGAGTGTCCTGGATGAGTTTGCATAGAATCATTCATAAATCAACCATTCTTTTATCAGTGTATGAAGGAGTTAAAATGTGAGGCTCCCACAAGTATGAGGAATTTAACACAACAGTTTACATAAAGGTTCTGTAGATAATGGCATATCACTGGTCTCAGCCAGCAGTGATTTGGAAGTCTTTACAAAAAGCAGTGACTCTTGGAGCTTCAAATATATCATTCAGATATGTATGCAAGAAAACCAAGTGCTACACATATCCCTCTCACGTGGGATTTGAACTTTCTGCAGCTCTGGCTCTTGTGCTCATGCGATTTTCAGAGTGACATGTTACCTTGTACAGCCACACACTGCTTTAAGCTCTTAGTAATGACAAAGGGTAAAATGTGGTGATTAAACCCAGTCTCAATGTGTCCAGTGGGTCAGAGGTCAAAGAAAGAAACAAAGCATTCATCAGAGAATTTGGGGGAAGGATCACATCCTGTTTTGATAAAGTGGGAAGAGGAGCTGTCAAATGATTCATGTAATAAATCATAAATTCCTATGTTTCTTTATGTGATTATGTAGATCCATCAACAGGCTTAAACACACAGAGCCGAAAATAATGGAAATTTTAACTTTGGCATTGCATGTTACAAGAATTTAAATAGCAATAATGTCAGGGTCATAAGGTTGATGCAGTTGTTGCTTTACTGTACTGCACTTTTCAGATCAGTTCCTTTTATTAAATTAACAATGCTGTAGAAAGAAATGCAGTTTTGAGCAGCTGATGGATGGAAAATGTTACTGGAACAAAGTACTGAGAGGAAAAACTACTCTACCGAGGCAACAGAGGGAAGTCCTTTTTACCTTTGGCCCCATGAAGAGAAAAATCCCTCTTAAAATATGCCTCTTTGTGTCATATGTGTAGCAGTGAGAACCAATTAAGTGAATTATGTCTGCTTCCCTGGAGCCCTGACAGGAACACCCAAGGGGGAGAGTGAGAACACAACTACTCTCCCACCGGCTTCTGCATCAAGCAAATCCCCATCATCTTATTCTTGGTTGCTTTATCCCTCATCTAATTCACCATATTTCCTGCAATTCTAACGTCCTGGCGCATACTCACCTTTCCCCTGCTGTTGGCTCACTGTGGTGAGAGGTCTATCATGTAACATTAACAGACCTCTTCCCTAAAAAAAACTATTTCTTTTCTTCCCTTAGCTACAACTCTTTTTTGCCATTTGCCTCATCTCTTCCTTTAGTCCTCCCCTTACTTTGTTTGTCACTTATTTTCTCACACCTCTTCGAAATCGATCCAATCAAAACTTCTTCTATATAGCACATTTTGTAGAGGTTTACTTAATTCAAAGTGCTTTAAAGATGGACCCACATCAAACACCTGTATATATTTGTTTGTTAAGTACACTGTAGCTTAAAGCTTCTCCAATCCACATCTTGTCATAATCAGAATCAATTGTTTTCGTCCAGTACATGACGAAAAACATGAACATCAGAAACAAACAGTAACATTTTGTTTTATGATAACAGTGGATCACATGACTGAATATGAAAGATTTTTTTCTCATAATTATGAACCCACAGGAAGTGATATAACAGCCATCAAGAGCCTCTGTCTATTTTTCCTGCTGTTTCCTTATCTCCTGCTAGAGGATCAAAGTACATCAGAAAATCTTCTTTAGATGTTCTGCAGTCTAAATGATGATGAACTCTTATGTCTAAAATCAGTGCAAATCTTTCTCGGCACGTTTTAAATGAACCTCCTCAACAGCCTCTTTAATTTTATTAGACTGGTGTCAGGATCTTTTAGTCACATGGACATTTAGTCCCATGCCTCGCTCTCCCTTCTGCTTTCTCCCCATCAAAAGGGGCTGACAAGACAAAGAGCTAACAAAGCAGTTAACCCACAGAGGGTGCTTGTTTGTTTTACATGCAGCTGTGCATTGCAGGGAAGGCAGCTGAGCTCTTTCCCTGTGAGTTTCACATGGGCGTCGACTCACACAGCTGTAAACCCACAGACCTCAGACTTATGGTTATACAGTGAGACTTAATAAAGAAATATGCTCTTGTCCTACAGGTACATAATATAAAGCAAACTGTAGATACACAACTTTTTTACTGTAAGTTGACATAACATTTACAGTGCCGTGACTGTCCAACGGTCGTCACCTTGGCAGCAGATGTTTCAGGAAACCTATAAAAAGAAGACTTTGTAGTGGTTTCATAAATCACACCTGAAGGCCGGTCTGCTGTCGGAGCTCATGCTGCTGAAATGCCTGTTTACAAGCCGTTTGGAGAAAGGTCAGCCTGTGACTAATGGTTTCCGTTTTCCTACTGACTATCAGAGGCACTGCCTATCTCTCCATTGCATTGTGGGGAAGTGCCTGTTGCCTACACACGTCTCAGAGTGTTCATCAGGCCAACTTTTCTGATAGCCTATTGTTTATTTTTTTTTTAATGTTTCCTAAGCCAAGTCTGAAGTTGTCTGAAGTTAGTAACTGATGAAATGTAACATCCTCTTTGTATATATAGCAGTAACGGAGGATCGAATTATAGCTTTTTTGTACATGATAGTTACTGTAATGGCCTAAAGTAAGACAGCTAAAACGAACAAAACCCATGCTCCAACCATCACTAACATGTTATTGGCAAGCTGTTGACAGCACTGGCTCAAATGTTGGGTAATTGTTAAGTCAAAAAGTCATTAACATCAACATGTAGAGCCTCTTTTTTTTTTCGTCTTTACAAATTCCTGGTGTCATTCTTCGATATTTCTCAACCTGAAAAATGTGAGCCACTGAATCCAGACAATTGTTTGACCTTTAAAATATCAGCACCATTCAGTCATAGCACCTGCACTGGAAGGTCACTGTGTGTGTGTGTGTGTGTGTGTGTGTGTGTGTACAAACTACAACAAATTGTTACCGCTCCATGGCTTTTCCACTCAGATTCCTTGATATCTTACTTTGTTATGTGTTATCATGCAAGGTGCCACAGACCAGCTGCTGTATTGTCTGGCACAGCGGAGAGACTTGTTCTTCAGACTGTAATGTCTGCTACATCACCCAAACTTCCGATCATCAGTCTCTTCAGTGGGTCACGCTTTTAAATAGCTTAATTATGATGCTGAATTGTATACATTAAGCAAAGACTTTAAGAGGGATTGTTTGTATTTTAATAACTTGGGCTTGAGTATGTAAAATTATCGCATTATAAATTAAATTTTCTTCACAGAAGTTATTTTCCTGAACTTCATGCTGTGGCTGCAAAATAAACAGCTCTGCGTGTTACAAAGTGAGTCAACATCAATTCTTTATAAAGACTTGATGTGAATGGATACGTTTTACAGCAGGGGTCACCAACCTTTTTGAAACTGAGAGCTACTTCTTGGGTACCGATTAATGCGAAGGGGCTTCCAGTGTGATACACACTTTTGAAATAACAAATTTGTTAAATTTACCTTTAATTATATATTATTATTATTAATCAATGAAATTAATGATATTCATCTATGTGAAGACCCGGATCATGTTAATTATTATCTCACAATAACTATCAAATTTGACAGCCCAACGTCACCATGTTGGTGACCTCTGATTTACAGTATGTTACTCCCAATGCCACTTAAAACAGCCATGCATACATCGAAGCATGAACACCCATATTCACATCCAGATTTTTTAAATCAGACCATTTCTCATCCCCCACCCATTTCGAGATTACAGATCACATGTCCTGTCACACAATAGTGGATAAGCCCAACACTGTCACGACTTGTGGTGGACTCAGAGCAGAACATGCCAGTACTTCCTGGTTTTTATAGCCTAGTCAGGCTTTTCTTTATCTGTTTTGAATAGAAATGTGCAAAAAACATGGACAAACAAACAGACATGTAAACATGCTCACATATGTCCATAAAACTTTGTGTTGCAGATCTCTGGGGGGAAAACTATTGTGTAGGATCTGTTTTGTATAGCCTGCCTTTAAAGGTTTCCACTATGCTTCCTCTGAGCTTTAGTCACTGATGGGGGGTTTGTTCTAAGCTAAACTTTGACAGGATCTCCTGGTGAGATGTCTTGAAAACAAAGATTATTTGTAGTGTCCTCAAAGGCAAAAATGTATTTCCTCATTAAAAGGACTGAAGCCCCTGTAAGTTATGCTTTTAACTGGCTTTACACCTGTGCTTCATAGAATCTAATCTTAAAAGAATAGCTTTAATTAATTTTCTGCATATATAAACGGTGAGTCAGAGCTTTCTAACGCTCACTTCAGAGTTGATTGTAGGTTGTGAATAATATGAATACAACTTCAGACTGGGGCTGGCTAAGAATTTACATAAAGGCTAACCACCAACCATATAATCCTATTGGTTGAACTTAGTACAATGACTCTCACACCAGTTGGCTTTTAGCATGCATTCTTAAGTCCACCCGGACCTCTGACCTCCTCGTGGAACAGACTCAGACAGCTGAATGGCTACCCATATCTCAGGTTTGTCTTCCAGCGCTTCAGATAAAATTATTGAACCAAACAAACAAGAAAATTCTGCTGCACTTACCGTTTGCCATATGTCCTAATACAACATGTGCGATCTACAGCCAGTTGCCTGTTTATAAGGAACACCTTGACCATAGACCTGATATAAATACATTTATGAAGTTTAGATGTCCAGTGTTGTCTTCACTATCTGCATGTGTATATGTATTATACAGTATATATCTTATATAAATGTGTTTGCCTGTTTGGAATGTGGGACACAGATGACACATTCTGCCTCATCACATGTGGAATTAAGCAATATTTTCTGCTCATTTCTGGTAAAAAAAGAAAAAAGATAAACTACTCATTTCAAGGGAGTGATTGGTTCAATTCTGATGTCAACACTGCAATCCTTGATTCCCTTCCTGGAATGTCTCTCTGACTGTTTCGGAGCAATAATAGAACAGTTTGCTTCTGTGCGACCAGACAGGGCTCAGCTTGCATAACACGAGACACTTGTTGATGAAACCACAGTTCACTCTTAAGGATAACTGGATTGCGCGGTTCAGTGGAAAAAAGGCATGTTGCATGGCAACCAGCCTCCCTACAGTTCTGTGAGGCCTCAACTGGCATAATTCTGCCCAGTTGTTTGGTCGCCCTTGGAAACTGCTCTTGGGTCAGCAAAGGTGCTGCAGGTCCTGCAGAGAGGGCTGAAGTAAAGCTGAAGTGTGCTCAGTGTTTACAGTGACTGTGGGGCCATATACTTCACAGCAACTCTTCTAGACTAGAAATGTTTCCAGGTGGGGGTTGAATACAAGGTCATTCCCACACTCGATTTTAAGTGGAAAAACATAAAGTCAGGGGTGGGATTTGAGCTGTAGGTACAGATGGGTCCTGCTCATTCTGTTTTTGCTTGCATTTCCCTGAAAACAATATCCCTCAGACTCATCAGCAAACTACCAATAAGAAAACTGACATCAAGATACCATTTGTTTCAAATGTGAGGCACCAATTTAATGTTAATGAGGTTTTTGTTGTTTGTTATGGGAGTCCAACTTCACACAATAATAATCAGTTTCTTTATATTTTTTGTGATTCTTGATTTGAAAAATTGAAATTCACTCAGCTTTGCAGATTAGATTGCTGTGACTGAAACTGTGCAGTGCCAGACACTACACATTCATACAGCTCATGACTCCTACAGCACCTCATACTTCAGCATCGCTCAGCATCTCAGAATCAAATGAGGCAGGTGAACCAATTTACTTTAGATTGACATAAAAAGTAAACTCACTGTTGGAGCACATGTGCTTGTGAGTACAACATAAAGAGTCCCACGGCACGAGCGTGTTACACGAGAACTTATAGCTCATATATGAGTACATCCTCGGCCCTGTTGATCCAGTTCAACATGAAAGGTGTTTATGTTTGACAGAGTTTAAGTTTAGGACAAGCAGAGGAAGGGTGTCAACACCACAGCTCAAGTGGAGCTTTCCAGATGTTATGCAAAGGATGTGAGTTCATTCTTCTAAAGGCCAAGACAAGGTTTTTTTTTTTCAACACAAAACAATCCCAGTGTCAACAAGATACCTTTGTCTATAGGTAATGAAAACACACACAACATATGCAAACAAACAGCTGCAATAAGGGGGAAATCATCAGTTTACATTGTATAGTCTATGAGCCACTTTCATCTTCATTTTGTATAGTGAAATTTCTTTTTCTTGTACATGTACTCGGCATAACAAGAACTTATTAGACCTAACAAGAGTGAATCTCACAACTGCAGTCCATCCTGTAGTGCTTTTTTAACCGTCCTTTCTCTGCCAGTTAAGTCTCAGCAGGCCTCTTACTATCTTCCTCCTTCCTGAACAGTTTCCTAACTTGCACTCTGTGTCTCTGCTGATGTAATGTTTGCCTCTGTCAACTCTGGGCAGCTGAGGAAGGTCAGGACCTGTCCTCCTCAGTGGAACACCTCCCTTTCTATACTGTTAAGCCTTAGGCAAGAAAATGTTTTTTTTTTTTTCTGATGATCTGAGGGAATCTCTGCATATACTGAAACTGAAATGTCGAGTGAAATGCTAAAAGTTGTTAATTGCAGCATGTGACTGATAATTTGTTCATATTTCTTGAGGTTTCCAGCTCCAGTTTCTATCATTAAAAAACACCATGAAATGTAGATGTTTAAGATAAAATAGGGCAGTGAAGCTCTGGCCCTTTCCCCACAGTTGTTCAAACAAAGTGATGCAGATGCCTGTGGATCACAAGTAATGCACCTGTAAGTCAATCTGAAGCAGATGTGATCTTCTATCTCTGGCTGTGAGAAAATGTGCATGTTTTTAAAAGCATACTGCAGTTTGAGCAGTATGCACAGAGATAAAGCAGTGATTTTTGAAATTCATTACATCAATATTTTGTTTTCATTGCCAGCTGCTCCAACAGTGCTTTGTGTCTTCAAGATTCACTTTTGTGGTCAATCCAGTGATAAATTGTAAAACTAAATACTACATATATATAAAATATGGTATGTTTAAAGGAACACACTGTTATCAACCTTTATCATGTTCAAATGTTTATTCAGAAAGTAATCCATTCAAGTGGATTAGTCAAACCACTATAACATTTTTGCTCATTATACCAGCTCAATTATATTGAGAACAACATTCACAGGCCAGGTAGCACTAATTTATTAAAACAATGGTCTCAGGGTTTCCATGTCAGATAGTTTATCATAATTTGATTTAAAACAATCCACTTTTGTTTATGAAAATACACTATTTCAGCAGAATATAACCCCAATATGACAGGATTTCAACAAAAGATGGGCTACAAGATTACATTAAAATGCAAGGCAATGTCACCGATGTAGGCCTGGATGTCCACTCTAGTCCGGACTAGGATCCTCTGAATCTTTAAAACAGTGCACTGTATTATCTTGCAAAAGTATGCAAGTCACATCACTAATATGTAACATCTAATATAAAACATGTTTAAGGCAACATGGCATACAGTTGCAGACTGTTGAACTTTGCTACCCACCCCACTGATAGTCTCATCCACTTGGCATCTGGCCAAAAGTTAACACTTAATTTTCAATTGTAGTAACTACCATTGTCCAAGCAGAAGGGAACCGGATTGTTGGCCCACGCTTCTACTCGTTTCAGCTGTTTTGGCCATCAGGTCCAATCAGTGCTATTATCTCCTTTTCCTGCCATGGGAAAGTTGTTGTCTGCTCTGGAACAACATCCCCCCCACTTCTAATAAAGTTGACCAGCAGCCAAAGGGTGGGGACAACCCATAATGCTTTTAGAATGTACATGTGCAATGGGAAATGTTCAACCTCCCAAAAAGGAAGAGGGGGGGAATACCGTTCCTCCCTGGCCTCCCTGTGTGATGCAGTAGTTCTAAAATGAGTTCACATTCCTCAAACAGGCCCTGCCAACATATATCATGTCTGACTTCTACTTGACCTTGAAGTTGGGAGTGTGTTTGAACTCTGCGCACCCACTTTGTCTTCTGACCAAAGAGGAGAGAACTTGTAGAAGACAAGAGTTGTATGTAGAATTACATTATTCACCAGGCACTATTCCTTAGGAATTAAAGTCAGGAAATCTTAAGTTGGGTTGAAGGGTCGCATTACACTTGCACAGCATTCCTCTGTGTGCTCCAATTACTGGAATGAGTAAGATAGATTTGGACATTACACTGGTCAAACATTTACCAACAGTCAATTAACACAGACAAAAATTGGACAAACTTCTCATTTTTATTCAAAACCACCACAACAATTCCAAATGAAACCAAATGTTATGGTGGAGAACAGATGCAGATATTCGCTTATGGCAACACAAGAAAGTGTAGAAGCAGAACACATCATTACTTTGGTTTTGTATTTCGCTCATTGAACTGAGCCGGTCATCCAGCAATGCATCCAACAATGTTCAGGAGGGGCCACATCATGCCTCCTTTACATATGTCCTCACTGCAATCACATCTCCCATTATGCATTTCTGTGAAAATAGAAGTCAGGCAGTATGAAGAACAGATAAAATCTTGCAGCTGTAACAGATGAAAATCTATTCGTGTAGAGTTTAGGAATCTGCATTTACAATACAGAGGCTGTTCTCCTGGAACCCTCCATGATCTGTTCTATTAAAACATTTAGCTACCAGTGAAGAGTTTGATGGGCATGAAGTGTTTAGAGACTCCATACTTTAGTTTTTAGTCTTCCGGGAAATATTGTTGATTTAAAAAATTAAAAATGCAAAGTTGCTGTTTGATTGATGAACTAGTTTTAAAAGTCATGCATAAAACCATGTCAAGGTATAACTTGGAGTAATGTATACAGAGTATCCTCCAAGTTCTCTAGTTTCATTTTATATGGGGTAAAATAAATAAAAAGTCTTACCGCTACTAATTTCCCGTCTGTGATCTCCCTCTCGATATTCGTCTCTTTGCCATCCCAGCTCTGTTTCTGCACAAGTTTGCCGTTCTCCAGAGTCACCACGGTCTGCAGGGGCACACAACACAGATAAGCCTGAAACTCCTATACACAAAGCACTGGTTGAGATTTTGTTTTATCCCCTCAGACCACACTAACCCTCGTCTTCCTATCGTCGGCGGTCGTCTCATCAAAGGGCTCGTTGAGCTTAAACTTGATCTCAGTAGTTTTAAAGGTGCTCTGCGACTTCATGCATATAATCCCTTGATCGTCCACGGTCACAATCAAATTGGGCTTGGTCCGGTTCCCCACCTGCCGAGTTGCAAATCCCACACCTGCAGAGCGGGAGAGGGAGGGACATCTAAATGCATCAAATATACATGTGAAATATGATGAATGCCAGACAGAAAAGTTTATATTTTTAATCAAACAATTTATTCTAAGCAAGCAGATCCTTCCTATACTACAGACCCCAGCATGTTATACTCGAGACAAGATCTGCAGGCCTACTAAAAAACTAGAATACCCTAAATCACACGCTCTCCTACCAATTGCCTTCATGTATTCATCAAAGTTCTCGCTGGAAATCATCTTCCATGTGCCAATAAACTTCTCAACCATGTTTGCAGGTGATGTGTGATCCTCCCAACAACGACAGCTGAGTGACTCCGGATTCACCTCTCTCGCACTGTGAGAGAGCGTTTTTAAAGGGACAGCCCGACTTTCTGCAACGCAGCAGCAACCAATCACACCCTTCGACATCACTTCACACAACTTTAAAGTCCCGCCCCCCCCCTATGCTGCTAGCATGTGTTAATGAATGGGGTTTGTCTTCAAAGTGACCTTTAGATTGTTGAATTGATTTTCCCCCAAAGACACCTTTATGGGTCTTTTTCTTATGTTTTAAGCCAAATGTGAACGCAACAACATTTTATCCCAAACAAGCCTCACACTCCAGCTTGTGTTCTCATGGCTAAAATATAAATAAAAGGCTACATAATCCACTAATGAAGCTCTTATATAAAATCATTGGGACATGGTGCAAATTTTACTTGTTATTAAGATCAGAATTTTTTGTTTGTTTGTTTTTGTCCTTTCAGCTTGTCCCGTGAGTTCCGGAAAAACTGCCACAGCAGATCACTGTCCGCATGTTGATTTGGCAGTTTTTACACAGGATGCCCTTCCTGACACAACCCTCCCCAATACCTACCGGGCTTGGACCGGCACTGCAGTCGGGTATGGCAATGAGCTGTTAGGGGTTCAGTGTGTTGTCCAGAGACACTTCGACATGTAGCCGGGACTGTGGTCCATGGACAACTGCCTTATAGATTATTAAGCAATTATTCAAACAATGTCTTTCGTAAGTTCCATATATATAATTCCATATATATCTGCAGTACTAATATAATACAAATATCTGCAGTATTAATATATTTTTCAGTTTTTCTGTAGTAAAGGTCATGTGTAGTTACAGCTGACAGGATTTGGTTCAAGAGGAGGAGTAGCTGACTCAGCATCCTGCCTGTTGAAATATGTCACATCCCAATCAATTCAGTAACTCAGGGGTCAATTCACACCACAACCAATGTATAATGACATTATTTTATTATAAACAACAAAACAATTACACAGAAACAAACTGATAAATTCAATAGACATATTCGACATGCAGATCATCACTTCTTCGCTGCAGCTTTTGTTTGTGGGTCCTTGGCTATGCAGTGGGACTGAAATGCACTCAGCATCTCAGTGCTGGTCAGCTTTGCTCCCTTAATCACAAGCCTCTCTCCATCTACTGCAATAAGAAAGACAAAGATACAATGAGATGACTCAGAAAGCCACAATGACACATCTGTCTGTGTAGGGAGTACAAAAAGCAGAAAGGTGAAAAGTTATCTGAGCAAAAGTCAAGTAAAACACAACAGAGCACTTCCATAATGTACTCTGCTGACCTTAGATAGAATTTTGTACTTTGTGTAAGTTCTTGACTCATGGTGGATAATTAATACTTATGCAAGCGATAAAAAAAAAAAAAAAACATCAGCATGAAATTCCCAAATTACACTGTACGAACTGCTGCACTTGCTGTTTAATACAGAGCCTATGTTTATGAACCTTAATAGACAGGCAAAATATGGAGTATAGGGTGTCTAAGTCTTCAAAAAATAGAAATATAAAGTCTACTTGGTCCAACAAAATAAAAAAGAAGAGATCTTTATGTTGTCTTATGCTAAGGCCCAATTCATAATGTGGATGATTTGTGCGTGTGTGTGTGTGTGTGCATGATTATTTCATTCCAGCTACAAGGTTTATTTGACAGGTCATGCTTTCTGTCAAACTGCTTCAGTCTAGAGGTAAAAAAACTGAACGGCCACTCTTTAAGAATTATTAAGTAATGAAGTTAATTTATAGTCTTTAACTCCATTTAATTCAAGTATAAAATAGTAAATATTATTGGTCCATATATGCTCATTGTTTTTGGAAAATACAAAGAAAATCACACTTCTCTGTGCAGTCACTACCAGGTAAATATATTTTCCCACTCAATGTGCTCAGTTAATACTTACTGTAGGTAATATCCACTACGGGTTCAGACTTGTCATGCTTGACTGTGGTTATCACCTCACAGTTCATGTTGGTAGACCTGGCCTTCTCTGACCCCACTATGGCCAGAAACTCCCTGTGGGGTAAAAAGTGTAGATTTCAGACTGATTAGAATACTAATTGTAGAAACAACACTGGGTTTAAAAACATTTAGCTCACATTGTGCTAAATTTAGGTAAACACCTTTTTACCAGAACCTATATCATTTTAGTTTTTGATATTATTTAGTAACTGGTGGATATCAGCAAATTCAATTTAACTTGAAATCAATTAAAAACAAAATATATATTACCTTGAGACTAAAATTAAGATAATCATGCAAAATTACTTTTAATAACAGATTCACAACACTGACCAATATGAGAGGTAACAAAGTTTGACTAATCTAAAAAATGTAGTTAAGTGGGGCTTCAAAAAAATCTGTATAAATATTATATTTTATACCTTACTGATATGTGTAATGCTTCATGTGTTTCTGTTATAGTCCAGAATAACTGAATGCCAACCTGACAGTTTTCTCACTGTCCACAGAGTCTCAGTGTTAGAGAAACAGGCAGTGTATGATTTTAATTCTGAGCTTAGGATGAATGCATGCTTGTTATTATAATATATATAATCACATAAAATAAATGCTCTCAGAACTGATGAATGGGGGAAATGACCCCAGGAGGGAGGAGACATAGACAGAAGAATAATCTAGGTTTGCTGATGAAAAGCTGACGCAGAGCAGGGTAGGTTCAGAGATTATAGGCTTAGATTTGATGTTACACACTTCAAACCACTTTTACTGACATCTGGGCCTCCTCCTGCTGCATGCACAACCTCTAGATTTTGATGTATTATAAATATAGGATATATTAGCAAATTTAAAAAAAACCAGCTTAGACAGAGAAAGAGTTAATCCTCTAATAAAATGCAATACTGACAAAATCTAGAGGTTGTGCATGCAGCAGGAGGAGGCCCAGATGTCAATAAAAGTGGTTTGAAGTGTGTTCGACAAAATTTGAGGAAGCTATGGGAATAACAATCTGTAACACCTTATCAGTACATATTGCATGTTTTTATCCAAACAATGGGACACGTGCACGTACTGAGTGGACAATTGAGTTAAATCTCAAAAGTGACCTTTTTATATCCAATCTATGTCTTTATTACACAGCTATTGTCTAAAAATAGGGTTTAACGGCGAAGGTTGTACATGTAGTAGGAGGATGCCCTTGTGGAAAACAGTTGGTTTAACATATCTCAAACAAAAAGTGTCAAAATTATTAAGACAAAACAGGCTACAATACCTTATTAAGCCATGTTTTTTATCCAAGCATTTTCCATATAGTGGGAGGAGGCTTCCATGTCAATAAAAGTGGTTTGGACTTTGTCAGTCAAAAAAAAAAGAATCTATTGAGAGGGGGGGGGATGATTTAACACCTTAGAAGTCCATGTTACATGACTTTATTCCAAAACCAAATCATCTGTATGTAATGAGAAGACAGAAATGATTATGAAGCTGGTTTGAAACAACCCAAAGAAAGGGGGAAATGGGAGTAATGATAAAAACATGCATTAACACTGCTGGCCACGCTGGAGGAACTTTGTAGATGGTCCTTAACTTCAGTCTGTCATTTCTCTGCGAACCATCTGCTGGTGCAAAGCTTGATGAAATAGCTACGTTTCAAACACGGATCGTTGGGCAAAGAAAACACCTGATAGCCTGATCAGAAGCACTTTTCTGCCACAACGAATGTGGTGTAGGTTCGTTTTCTCACTTCAAATTTAATGAGTTTGAACTTCGCTTAATGTCTGAATGTCCAACATTGAACTGTCTAAGCCACGGTGGTTGGTGGAGGTGATTTTTACCTTTTAAACAACTTTTTTTTTTAAATATAAATATCACAAGTCATGAGAAGAAAACCACTGGTTTACTTCATAACATTACTAATGTATTTATACTGTTTAACAGTGGAAACGTTGTGGTGCAAGATGCCCAAAGACCAATTAACCATCGTTAATTATTTTGGGTTTAGCAGCGTTTCCAAATTGCACCGACTCATCCTAACACACTGTCCTATTCACATCTACTGCTACTCACTGACATATTCCTGCTTTTTTATCCACACACACAAACCAGTCACACAACACGACGCTCCGAGACGACAACACATCGTTCACACTCTTCTTACCGTGTTGACCTGACATTGGACTCAAATGGACAAAACTGAAACGCAATTTTCTTCACAGTCTTTAGAGCCACGGTCACTTTTGAGGGAGCCGCCATGTTTTCTGTGACCTCTGACCTCGACGCAGGTTGCAAATTGTCATAGTGGCCACTAGAGGACGCCACAGGATAAATAACTCACTTGTAGTTTTTAGTTGACTGGGAACTTGATTGAGATAAGCGAACACTCGGTTTTAGTATATAGAAATATATGATAGTAATAATTATTTATGTTATATTTCTGCTTATTGCTTAAATCATCTACGTTTAATCTTCCTGTGCTTTGTGTTTCAGTGATTTAATATTTCCCCCTCCACTGTTTCATTAAGCTGTGGGCCTGGATTATGTAAAAATTAGTTCTTATTCTTTGAGATCATTAAAAATAATGACACAGTTTGATTAGCAACTTATTGTTGCTCTTAGGAAGTTGGAGTTTTATTATTTGTGAGACTAAGGAAAGACATTGGCCGATGCTGTCTCCCTACTCCTACACAGCATGTAGATAAAGTGCTTAGAGTACTTAGACAGTACTTAGACCTGGTAGTTGCTGAAGATCATATGTTACTGTTGAGGGTGTCAATGATGCTCAACCACATTCCTGATCTTTCCCATAATGTCAGGTGTGTGTGAGAACTCATAAATAGTTTAATAACACCTGAGGTGGTAGGACTAGCACCCTTCACAGGTATTTTTAAATTGCAATATGATTAAAGCTATGTAAACATCTGCATTCTTTTACAATTATGTGACAAAGCTCATTAAAGCAAACACAAATGGAAACTGACTGTGGCACTTTCCTGTAATCATCTGACAAACAATGTCACACAACAGAATTACATTAGGAGAGGATGAGCAAGGGTGTCTGTCAGGCAATAAGTCAATAAAGGAGGTGCTGCTCTCTAAATAGACAGTCAAACAGACACATCTCATAATCAAACAGACAAGGGAGGAGGAAAATGGTCCTCAGCAACTGCTGCCTCCTGCACTCAGCAAATGAAAAAGGTCAAAAGCCTATTAGGATATAAAAACATATTTTAATGGAAATGTATTTAAATTCTGACTATGTTAGCACAGTCACATTTTATTATCGCAGAGATATGGCTAGGAAGAAATAGTCTACAGCATCAAATTAAATTAATCATTTTGCAATATCTGCAGAGGGAAGCTTGTCAGATTTAATTTTCAAAGTAGAAACCATATGGGTGTGTACTTATCTTTTGGCCAAAAGTTGCAGTAAATGTGCATTCAGTGTATTTTCTCAGTAAACCAACAAAGTGTCAGTGATCAATTTTACGTGATAACAGCATACTAATCAAATCAACTACCCATTTTGTAGATGCTAACTTCTGGGTCTGAACTTCCTAGATCTCTGTATACCAGTGTATTTATAGCCACGCTGTTTTCAGGGTGGGTGAACAAATGTGTTATTCTCAGATCAGCACACCCAAGTTTGTTCAGTTTATCCTAACTCCTACAGACCTCATGTCTCTTTCCTGAATGGCCGACAACCCGACCCAGCCTGTGACAGCTGGACAGTGGAGACACAGAGGCTCTATATTTAGACCTATGACTACTTAAAAGCAGAAGCATTTCCTATCCCCCCCCGTCGCACACACAAACAGAAAACTGTTAAGTAGCTGTAGTATATGTGCGGCAATAAGTGAGTAAGGGAGAGGGTGTGCAGTAACAATGAATACTCAAGGGGAGAGCTGGCTTCAAAGGAAAACAAGAATATTGGCTTAGTGCTAGATTTCATCTGAGGTCTATTTCATCCATGCCTGAGCGCGATAATAAATCACGGAATGTTCTTTTTATTGTGAAGTGATCTCTCAAGAAGATACTGGTGCTTGGAATGTCCAACACATGTCCCTTATAAATTGTTAATGTTGTCAGGCCTGGTGATTGTTACTGCTTGGTGCCAGAATGTGGACTAGTACTATCACTGCATTGTTTAATGGGTCAAGAGTTCATACGCCGCTCACTTTTCACATCAAAGATCACGCTGATATAATGGAGTACTAAAGCTGTGATAGTATCAGTGGTAAATATGAAGCTGTACCTGACAGAATAATTCAGAAAAGGTCAAATGAGACTGAGGCGACGCCTAAGACATAGAACTAGTACTGTGTAAGACTTAGTAGGAAGTAGCACATTGGTACTGCATTCATTGTATCAGCTACTATTGAAGTGGATTTTCAGGAAATCCATTTTTTACAAAATGACAATAGATTAAATAACTTACTAAAACAGGAGTGCCTTGTGGCTCAGTGGATATTCCATTGGGTTGGGATGCAAAAGTCTGGGGTTCAAATCCCACCCCAGCTGGCATGGCTTGAACCTCCTAGGGCCACCTAGGGCCACTCTAGCCAATACATACCCAAACACAGTAAAAGTACTAATTGTGGTATCGCTCCCTCTGTTTATTCCACTCCCCAACTGTTAAATACAAACATGTCATTCATTAATCATGGAGCTCATAAATCAGTGAAAAGGATATTATCATCTGTTGAGCTGCTCAGGGAAATTTGTTTATAGCTGGCATGAACATTTGCCAATGATTGCACTAATAAAACAGAAGCAAAACAACCTGCTGACAAGTGTCTTGATCTTTCAGAGATACCCAAGAAACATGATATGCTCATTAGTTGTTTCCAGTTCTTATGTATTGACTGTGTAAATCTTTTTTTTTTTCAGTTTTCAGTCACCTACTATTCACCTGAACCCATGTTAAAAATGAAAGTGGATGTGTTCTTCAAAACCTGATTTAGTTTGACTACACTTCCCATAATCCACCGCCACGTTCACGTTACTCGTGCTGAGCGTGGGAATCACATAAACTTTCGTTTAAGTGATTGAAAAAGTGACCTACAGGAGTGGCATTGGACTACATTTCCCAGGACGCCTTGCGCGGCTGCTCCCTGGCACTCCTCCTCCCGCCAGCGTCCAGGCTGGCGGAGCTCAGAGCGGAGCAGACTGAAGTGAGCAGCTCCGTGTCTCTGAGGTCCAGATATGTGCGCAGCCTGAAGAACGGCTCACGGATCCCTCTCTGTGCGGCTCCTACAGACAGACAACGCACCGCTCTCATGTTTTAAAGCGGAGCCGGAAGGTTCAGACGAAGGATCGAGGCGCGCTGAACAGATCCAACCACTTTATCCACAGCCAACCACTGGCTGCTGGTCTTTTTTGGACAGTCCTCCTTCTGAGGTGAGTGGAGGTTTTACATCCTCACTTGAGCTTGTTAAGTTGTGGTTCCCTGATTGTGTGTGTGTGTTTGTTTTTTTTTTTGTTCTTTTTTTTTTGCTGTTAGTGCGGCACCTGTGTGTGTGTGTGTGTGTGTGGAAGGATGCAGTGAGAAACTTCACTGACACTTCTTGTGACTGCGGCAGCCTCCGTGGTCGCAGTGAAACCCTAATATGAGTAGTGACAGTTAAGCTTGAGCCGGGACTTGTTGCAGTGTTGTCGATTCTGCAGTTTCCTTAAATGTGACAATATTTTTAGAAATGCCGACAATTTCATCCGGTGTCATATGTCTTTTGATTGATCTGTTTTGACAGTTAATTTTAAGTTCATTTTCTGGACCAGTTTCATCATTAAGGCTGCAACAGTTTGTTCAGTTTTAGGTAAAAAATAAAGACAAACGTGGTAGATTCCTGTATGTAAAACTTAACTACAAACCCTTGTTGGTTGTTTTAATGAGGGGGATTTGAAAAGATTTATTTTTATATCTGAATGTCATTAATCACAACACGTATGGGGAACTACATCATCTATATATGCTGTTTGTAGATGCATACATCCTCCAAGGAAACACTATTAGACACAGGCATGCAAACATGTTCAACGAATGCACACACACACACACACACACACACACACACACACACACACACACATACACACACATCATACCATAGAGTGGATGGGTGGCCATTTGCATGGATGTTGCACAGCCCCCTGGATTTTGGCAGACATGCATAAACATCGCTGTCCTCACTGACACTGGGCATGTAGACGGCCTCCCTCCCCACATGCATGTCCATGCATGTGTGCATGCATGGACAAACACGGGTACAGTATGTGCATATATATAATATAACACACACATGCCGATGCAGATGCACTCACACACACAAACAAACACACACACACAATTCTCCAACCATCTTTCTCTGTAATTGGAAATAAGAATATCTTTTCTGCTGATGTGCCAAATAAATAAACACCCTTTTTCACACTCTGTCAGTTCCCCTCGAGTTCTCTTTTTTTTGACACACGCACGCACACACACACACACACACACGCGCGCACACACAGAGCCAAATCCCACCAATAGAACCCCCCCTCACCAACCAGAGTCTGAGTCGATGTGTTCAGTTCTTTAATAGGAACTGTTGGCAGTCCATCTACCATACAGCAGTCTGCCTTTCACAGAAGTTGACATTCACTTCAGCAAACACAATTTGCACTTTGTTTTAGTTTCCCTTTGCATTCAGTTCTCTTCGTTGAGCTATATGCTGAACATTAACAAAACTGCTATTTCCCTTTGCTCATGCAATAGAAACATGGTAAACAGAAACATCTGGGTTTGAATCCTAAATGTGTGAGCAGGCCTTTAACGATCATCACACCTATATTAAATAGAGTGTTACTTGATGATCTGGCTGATGCTGGAAAATCAACCAAATGCTCAGACATCTTACCTCAACTTGTCATGTCATTATGTTCTGTTTATAACACTGTGTACTGACAGATTAGTGCAGCTTTTAAGGCCACACATCAAAGGGTCAGAGCTGGATGACTTCAAGTCTTTTTCTCTCTAAGTGATCGAGTGTAGGGCTGTGAATGTAAGAGGTCGGCAGCATGGCAAAATCCTTGTGGCAATTTTAACTCCAGAACATTCATAGCATGCTGCTAATGCTGGTATCTGTATGGAGACAGGGAAAGATGGAAGATGAGCGATGAACAAAAGACCACAGAGTTTGCAAGCTTGGCTTTAGAAGTCCAACATACTTTTTTTAGATCTTGGTAGATATTCACAGCGCTGCATTTAAGTGTAAGCATGAAACAGCACAGAAACAAATTTGTAAAGCGAGAAATTAGAGCGTGAGAGAGAAACTCAATCTACTTCCTGACCCCTGAAACACCTGTCTAGCTGCTCAGTGAATGGAACGTGAATGTTGAATTGCCACACACCTCCCAGTTTCTGAGGTTGGACACATTTGTAGGGAGGAGGTTGCAGCCGCGTGTACTGTCCGGGAGTGTTGTGTATGTATGTCAGCAGCTTCCTCAGATGACATTTACATCAAGCTCGCTACGTCCGATCATGTAGTTTATGGTTAACACCATCTTCATCAGATGCCATCATCACTAATGCTGTGTTTGTCTGCACTTAACTCATGACTTGTTTTTTTTATTCACATGTTTGTGTCATCTGCCTCTAATGTTTATCTTGGCTTATACATGCTACCCGTTAAACCTGTTGTTTAGGTGCCTTCCTTGACTCTAGGTTCCTTTGCATGTGCATAGAAGACCTCACCGCTTTCAGAAAACAATTTTAGAACAGGCCTATTTAACCCTAGCCTTTGAAATGTATCATATCTTTATTTTAGGATTTTGAGTCATAGCACACTGTGGGGAAATTACTTTCTTGAAAATCATTTGCATGATCAGAGCTGTTTGGGAGGGTTGAATCTGAACAGCTGCCTGTGATTCTGCACTCATTAGAACAGGTCATAATGTGGTTGACAGACTGAGAAGCTTGATAGGGAACACAGGGATGTTGCTATGCTGGGACTAAAGGTCCTGCTGCTGGAAGGATGATGTATAATCGCACTCCATGTAACCGTTATGAAAGTGGAGTTCCATCATAGGCTGTCGAGATGTCGTTTAGCAGACTCCACACATTTCACACCCACTTAGGCTTTAACAAGCAAGGAGCCCGTCCTCATCATTGGTAAGCAAACAGTGGAGTGTTTAGCTCTGCACCCCAGGTTTTGCAATTACCCTGCACGCCCCGATGGACACCCCTGTCCATCTGAGACGCACACACACCTCAGGGAATTAGACTGAAGATTGCGTCTGAAGGATTCGTGTGTTGCTTTGACTACCAAAGCACAGAGAGTCAGGCTCGCTCCCGATTGAGCAGGACTCAGTGCTGTTAAAAATGCAGTTATCTTTTTGTTGTCTTTTTGTTTTTGTTATCTTTTGTTGCAAAGAATAATTGTTCTGAAAAGGGGCAAAATTAGAGAATCTACATGTGATTATTTCCCCTGTAGATGTAGTTCCTGCTGCGTTTGTCAGAAGGGGAATTCACGTGTTCAATTTTGATTTAAAATTCCGACTGTTTTTATGCAGGACTGAAGGGACTCATGCAGTTTACATAGTAACCGCTCTGGTTTATGTGTAATGGATATAAGAAAACTGACCTTCAGCTTCAAGTTGTTTTTCACTAAGTTTTCAATTAGCATCAGCAAGAAAGGGGAAATACGTTAGAGCCACCAAAACAGGCCACTGTCACTTAGCAGTCAGGGGATGTGTCTGCAAACTGTGTGGAGTGTGTGTATGTGAGGATGTTTAAGTGTGTGTCTGTGTGGCTAAAATGTACTTTACGTTTATACCCAGGTTCACAGGCTGATCTGACTGGATTTAGGTTTCCACTTCTGCACAAGAGCCAATAATTTTCATACAGTAATGGTTTAAATTTAAGGCTTCACCAACTGCAATTTAATGAGTTTTGGTAAATATGTCTGTCCGATTTAAGCATAATTTTGTGTAATTCGCCATTTAGAGTTGGCCCCTTTCATATATCTCACAGCTTTAATCTGTAATTTTGCTATATGAGGTCTATCATCTTAGGATGTAAGAGAACCAGCTGCTGGGGGGGAAATGATCATTAACTCTCCAGCTGAATTGGCAGTTGGTGAAAATGTCTTGTGTCCAGTATCTGTATAGATTAGAGTGACAAATGAGAAAGAGAAAAAGAAAAAAAAAGCACATGAAAAAAAGCCATTAGAAGGAGGGTTTGACAGAGGAGGAGTATAAAAAGTGAGAAAGCGATTTTATTAATAAAAAGAGGATATTGATCTACATTGCATCAGTTGGGTTATTACTGGTGCTCCTCTCAGTCTCAACACTATTGACCCTTAGAGAATTGATTTTTCATTTGTTCTGTACAGTGTAAAGGGCACTTGTTATGCTTTTTGAAATCCCATTCGTAGTGGATAGCATTCAAAGGGTGCACTTCACAGAGTTATAGAACTTCAACTGGTTTAGAGCCGCGTTCGCCTCAGAAATGCAAATTATCACTGTACAGTACATCTGTTTTTATCATGGATAAAGACAGATGACAAATGCTCGTTTGAAAAAAACATTTTCCGCACCTCAGTAGAATCAGGAAACACTACAATAATTGCTTAGATAAATCCAGGAAACTACACAATGCTCTGAATGCTGAGCTACATGTTAAATATTATGCTGGTGTAGTTAATCAGTGATAGGACAAAATGTTAAACCACGATGAACCTCTTCTCCAGCAAAATACTGAGTAGACTTTGGAAGGATCGCGGCAGCAGGTTTTATAGTAGAGCTGGACTATTTATAGCTTGATCATTAGAAGCTATAAAATTAACTACTCTTTTTGTTTAACCTGGGTGAGGATTTTTTACTATTCTGTTCTTTTTCAATGATTGTTGTGCAAAAGGGACTTGGCTTAAAAATCCTGTGTGTGTGTGCGCTTCACTTCCAATAGCAAGTGGCAGCACCTAAGAGAGTAAGAGCACCAGACCTTATTATGTAAGTGAGCCAAGCTAAGGAATGCCAAATCTTTGTGTATGTGTGTGTGTGTTGTTGTGTGTTTGAAGGTGTGTGCACATGTGCATGTGTGTGCTCGCAAGCAACACATCATACATTCTTTACACCAGACTTGTTTGTTCTGACGTACAGTAGTTGGAATCCTGTCCGACCCAGAAACACACACATGTACTAACCAAAACAGTAAAAATGCAGTAACCAGAAAACAGCCTCACTCACACATACAAACAAACACCAGTTTGCAGACATAAACGCTGACATCCACACAGTGTATGGGCACACATAAGGCATGCACATCTTTCCAAAACACCCACATGTGAAGCTTCAAACACTTCGGGTTACACACATATTGCATGACTGTTTAACTCTCTGCTATACACAGTAACCACACTGTTATCACTTCACGGTGGGCCCTAGCAATTTTCTCAAGAATAACAGGGTATTTTGTCTTTGGTTTTCAACTCTTCTGCTGCCGCTGCGGTTGAGTTCCTGCAAACGTTCTATGCCACAGCTCTGAAACAGACTTCACCTCCCTGCTACTGTGTGACAGAGCCAAGCAAACACTGCGGATGCGATTAAGTGAGATTGCCATGGGGAAGCGCTAATGGGAAATCAGAGTCCCTCTTCTCGACACATGTTTAAATGTATTCACTCCGGGTGTTAGGATCAAGAGACAGAAAAGGACAGGCGTTGTTGAGGAATTTGAAATGACTTGCATTCTGATGGCACTGCTGTGTAGTGTAGGGCCTGATTAAAGTCGTGGTCCAGAGCGGTTATGCACTAATCACAGGCTCCGTAGTTTGATCCCGGTGACACATATCTGCTTCAAGTGTTCTTCGGCAATATACTTATCCTCATGTTGCTCCCAGTGTGACAGGATCAGTTTCCTTGCATGGAAACTTACTGGTGTGTGAATGAGTAAATAAGAGGCCATTGAGACAGAGAAGTTACAGTTGAGTGTGCTTTGTCATCAAAATGATGGATCTTGATGTAAAGAGGTTGTATGGCTTGAATTGGGTAAACAGACATTAATCCACCTTCCAGAACTTCTAAGGTTCTTTCCTCATCTCAACTCAGCTAACTAGCCTCAAGCTAGATATTATATTATCGTTGTAATTGTGCTCCATTGTGCAATGATGTTAAAGTTTTCTCTATTCTATTAGAAGAAGAATAACAGGATTTGTTTTAAAAATAAATGAAGTAACACTTTAAAGTAACACACTTGGACCTTGCTGACTCCAAGTACAACCTTCATGCTTGAAGATATTTTCTTTTTTACCTGTGCAGGTAGTGTCATACAGTGGAGCTGAATGAAAATATTTTATTGTGAAATTGTGTATTTGTTGAAACTCAACAAAAAGACATGCAAAAAATGAGAAAAACTCAACAGGAACGTTTTCAGAAAGAATGTTCGAATGATTCCTCCAGGTAAACAGTGTGACATAACGACTTCAGGTGTATGTGCTTCTGCATCGTTTTTTGTGCTGTCTGTCTGTTTGTCATTCTCATCAACGCAGTATCTCAGGAATGCCTGCAGGGAGTTACATTATGCCTGGCACCAGCACCCACTTGGACATACAGTATGACTATGGACTGTTTAGAAGATGAGTCTGCTCATATATGCACAAGGACTAGATTTTCTTCTTCGAATGCTCATTCGCTGTTTTCCAAGGACTGGGAAGGAACAAGTAGAAAAAGCTTTCTTTGTAGCAGAAGCAGTAGAGTTTGAAGGAAATGTTTCACATCAAAAATAGATCCTTTAACATCTTCAAGTGCCCTTACTGTGCTGTATATGTGTTGTGTATGAACAGGAAGTGAACACATTTACCATACGATGAACAGCATGCTGAGTGTGCGGAGGGGTGAGGTGAGGTAGTGAACAGAAGACATGGGTGAATGAACAGGGTGTATACAGACTGTTCCCTCACCTCGGTGTAAAGTACTGCTGATGCAGCAGACACACACACACACACACACATAGACAGTCACACATTGCAGGGGTGGGATGCTATAATGTCACCCAAGGGGAGGATCCTCATCTCACACTCTGCTGGCTAAAGCGCTGCAGAGAGGGTGCACACACAGACAGGCACACACAGACACACACAAAGACACAGACACCAACACACAAACACACACATACATAAGGACAAAGGTGTCTATGCACATCCTGAGCTTTTTCAGTATTCTGTAAGGCCGGCTCGCTTTTTTAAGTGTTTATTTCTTTATGTAAGGTGTGTTTTCCTTGTTTCTTTCCGTCCGTCTTTCTGTTGGACTAATCTGTAGGACTTTCTGCATACACAAGCATGTCATTGTCCTTGTGTGGGTCTTTGTCTCTGTATTTCTCTCTGGGCGTCTTTACCTTCAACATTTAGCGATCCATTAAGTCAATGCTAATAGGGTCATTGTGTGTTTGTGGGGTCATGTGTTTGACATCATGTGTTTGGAGAGAAATAAAACATCTGTTCATGGACAGTTTGAAGCTGCAGTTGACTGAGGTTATTGGGTACTTGATAAAAAGATAAAACACAAAGAGACATTTGTTGGTTAGTTTTCTGACGTTCCTCCGGATGCATAGTTAGCAATGGTGTAACATCCATTCAGTGAGGTGTTTGTAGTCCACGGTTATTGCAAACACAACGAACATAATGGAGAGTCATGCGCACACATATCAGGCCAAAGTGTGGAACAGTTATGTGCCCTCCACATGCATTCAGATGAAAGATGGGATGGCCACAGGATTGGTTTCCATCTATCAGTACGGACCTCAGGCTGCTGACACCATTTTACACATTCTCTGTTTATCTGCCTGGATTTGTCAGTCTGCTTTTTTTGTTTCTCTGGTTGAATGTGTTGATCCCATCTTCTCTGCTTGTCTTTTCCTCCTCTCATACCTTCTGTCCCCATGTCTCTCTTATTTATTTATTTGTTATTTCTCTTCAGTTTGCGTCTTCTCCTTTCCTCTTTCTATATGTCTCATCTGTCTCTCTTGCACTCTCTCGTCCAGCCTGATTTTGTTCTTTCTTTCTCACTCACTGAAAAACCTGCATCCCTACCTCTGGCATTGATCTTGAGTAGATGCAGTCAGGCACACACACACACACACACACACCCACACACCCACACAAGATGACAGTCTGTGCAGCTTACAATTAAGGTGTACCTCCCTCTTCCCTTTCCCCAAGCAGGCTCATAATAGGAAATGCCCTCGTTATCACTATCGGCACTGGCGTATTAATATAAGCCATAGACAAACAACGAAGGTTTGCTATGTCTGCACACTGATAAAAGCAGTAGCACAAGGCTGAGATTTTTTTGGCCAGCCTTTTAGTACTATATTCCCCAAAGCACACTACTGAAGAATAGACAAGTGAGAAAAGCAAAGTGTGAAATGTGAGTGATGGTTCTCTCTAGGGTCAAACATACTTTTAAGTTTGATTTGGTCTTTTTCACGGTTGGTTGGACAGAGGTTAGAGATCTTAGTTTATAGTGCAAGGGATGCACAGCATGTCTATTAGGTGCTCTGTTCCATTCACAGTAAGGCTGCAACTAAGCAATATTTTCTTTACTCATTTACTCATACTCATACTTTTAAATAACTGATTAATTTTAACCTATAATATTTTAGAATATAAGGAAAGAATCAAATGATTCATGCTTTCTTGACATTTCAAAAATATGGTAAAAAAACTGCATAGAAAGTTGGAATAAAGGTTTGCCAACGAGCTCCAATGTCTCTCCTATAACACAGTACGATGTATCTGTTTTAATCATGGTAAACATGGTGGATGGTTTCAAAAAACTGCTGCTGCAGAGGTGTAAATGAAATAAAGAGGAGCAACACATACTTTCATATATTTAATAATAATTTCATAATTACTGATATTTCTGTACAGGCTGTTAAACCCATTAATTGTTCATATTTCAAGTGGCAGTGGGGTTGAGTTTGCTCCAGGCACAAATGTGGTTCTGAGATGTTATCACAGTGCAGTAACACCACAGTCCTGCTTTACACCACTTTACCTGAAGACATCTCCCACCTGGTTCCTTTCCTCTCTACCTGTGCAAGGTAAGAGAGCAGCACTGGTCATTATAAATAACATATAAGAGTCTTCTTCTCTCTCACTTGGTCTCTAAACATCTCAAACTAAAATGTTGTCCTTCAGCTTTTGCGTACCAATGACAATCAGCAGTTGATAAAAAGATGCAGCATGACAGCTGCTGGCCATGCTGGACACTTGGACATATATGAACCACACACTATGAGATTAGTAGACTGAAATGGCACATTTAATAAAAGGGAACCTATTGTTGTTTAAATAAACTTCAACAAGGAACCAGCTCCAAATATAAAACAATTACAGAGGGAGTAACTTCCTAACTTTGTCTTCTCTGTAATCTTTTTGATCACTGCCCGTGTCACTTTGCCTGCACTTTAACATTAGTAAGAGAGAGAGTGATCAGCTTCTCTCTTGTTTAGAGCTATTATCTGACTGTCTTAGATGCAGTTACCAGCAAGTTTAATCTATTTTCCTCTGGAGAGTAGCTTTTAGCCTGATTTTAAATTACTGTTTACAGCAGGGACAGTATTGGCTAATGGACTGTAGGGCGTTGTGTCACTAGAGAGCATGAGAGCATGTGTGTGTGTTCATGCATGTGTGTCTTTGTGTATGTGTGTGGTATGGGAGGATAAGACAGAGTGACACTAACAGTGGATGTTTGTGTGGTCTGTGTGAGTCCCACTTTGCAACATTGGAATCGTAGGAAAGCTTGAGAGGATTGCAGTTATAGCCATTAGGAGTGTTTGCACGTTTTTTCTCACAAATGAAGGGATTGCTTACTAATATCTGCAAACCATCGAGGGAATTTACTTTCCATCTCCTTCTGTTTTGCCCACTCCATCCTCCTCCTTCCTCTCTTCATCTCTGTCACTGCTGAGCTCTTTGAATAGGCTGTTTGTTTGTCTGCGTTGGCTGGTGGTGAATACGTTTTCACTATCCAGGACTAGACAGTGACAAAAACAAACCATAAAGAAGGAAGAGGAAGAAAGCAAACGAGGAAAATACACAGAGAGAGACAGAGTGAGGCAGGCAGAGAATTAGAGTGTCATGAATGAACGAGTAAATGGAAATAGAGAAAAGATGTCGTAGCCAAGTGGAGGAACAAAGAGCAGATTGTTGAGTTAAGCAAAGGGTCTTTCACTTCCTGGACAGTTGATCCCTCATGTTTTTCTTAGATTCCCTGATGAAAAGTTAGAGTTCACTGTCCAAACAGTTTCTCTTCATGCTGCGCATCAATGAAAGGAAATCTACAGAACTACTTCACAGGTAATCTTACAAAAATTATGGTTTTTCTGGACAGTTGGGGTGTAACCGCCTCATAGTGGTGCTAATCTGATCCCCGCTGAGACTGTCCAGTCTATTTCTGGGATGACACAAAGAGACATACAGAGACAAACATTCACTCTAACATTCACACCTACAGACAAATAGTCAAGTAATCTAATCTGCATGACTTTCGTCTATACAACAAACGCTTTACAAAATGTGAATCATTAGCTAGTTGTGGTAGAATGAACATCATTAGTAATGAGTATCGTTTGAGATTTTTTGCAGACATTAAAGAACAACTTTTTCATTTGAAAAGTAAATTTGACCTTTATATTGAACAATATTGTAAGCAGATTATAAGTATACCAGCATCAAAATCCATACGCAAAAAGTTGTGAAATTACTTTACTACACTGATTTGAGAGCTTTTGTTATTAGTACTATATAATAAATATAATGAAGTAATAAATGATTATGTATTATTATGGATTAACTATATGTCCATATATATATATATATATATATATATATATATATATAAGGTCATGCCACATGTCTTGATTTTCTTCTTTATATTAGACACAACCTGAGAAATGAAGCATGTTACAAATGTCCCTTTGTTACAACTGTAGGTGCCTCTGACATTTACTTTTACTAAGCTGAGGGTAAACTGCTGTTGTTATCCAAAACTGTTGCCTCATCGCTGGGGCCAGTGAAACCCACCATGTCGGCCAATGTGCTTAGGTTCGGCTTGATTTGTACTCATGCATTAAATCTACAGAAAACCAACCACCAACGACTGTTTTGCGAGTGTGATAACAGCATGACACCGACACACCAAAGCACAAATATAAAGGCTCACTTCATAGACCACTTGCGTAGCCTATGTCATAGCTTATGCCTAAATTTGATGCATGAGTATTTCTTAGCTTTCCGCACAGTTTTTTTAAAAGATTTGTTGCACTCAATACATGTCGTTTATATACAGATAAAAAACAGCTCTTACATAATATGGTTCCAGCTTGTCAAATGTGAAAAATAGCTGCTTTTTTTTAAAAGAAGAAAAAACATTGCATCTAAGATTTTAGGAATGTTTCTGGACTAAAAAAGCAGCAGAAGAAATAACTTTCAGACTGTGGAAATTTTGTGGAAATTCAGCTGTAAATTTTTCAACTTGATGATTAAGCAAATGATTAATAAATTAGATGAGCAGATTATTAGTTGACTGTGCATGAAAAATATCAGGTCATGGAATGCAGACTGAATGCTACATCTTCTTCACCTTGCAATTCAAAATGCAAATCTGTCACTTGTATAATATATTTTTTTTAAAGCTCAGTGAGGTTGTCAACAGACATGGCCTAGGGAGTAGAACATTTGAAAAACACCTACAAAGCCCAAACAGTCAAATTATGTTGCAGGAGGTGCACTTTTTCTTCAGCTAGTGGGAGTTTTGACATGAAGAAGAAAAAGAAGGAGACGATCAAAGTGGTTTACCTTGCAACTTATTCTTTAAAGAAAATGATCTGGCTGCCAGAGAGAGAGAGAGGCAAATGGACCTTTTTTAAAAGAGAGAGATGTGAGCATGAAAAATGAAGAGACCCACCACAGCAGGGTGCTGTGCTGAGTCGCACTGAACAACGACATAAAATGGTTCTGAACCAAAGCCAACCCCCAGAGCTCTCTGTGAATACTGAGGGACCAAGGAGAGGGGAAAACGGAGCGGAAATGATAGGAGAGAAATGTTTAAAAGAAAAACAGAGGATGAGAAGAGAGGGGCGAAGATGAAAAGAGTAGCAAGAAGGGGAAAGTGGAAAATAAGAGAAGAAAGGTGAGAACAAAGTGGGACCCTGGGTAGTCAAGTGAAGAAAAGTGTTTTCCAGTGTCTTCTTTCAAGTTGATAGAGTTTAGGAGGAAGCTTTGAGTGGAGGATACAATGTGCTTTTCTATAGTATGCTGCAAACTGTTTTTGTACAAAGGGAAGATGTGACAAAGAATGAATGCTCATGGTGAACTTATGATTATAGCAGTTCTAATGTATTAAACTTTGATGATCTGAATAGGACTCATTCCTTTTTTCTGAATCTGGACAAATGTAGGAATGGAAGGATGGAGCTAAGGGTAGGGACGGAGACTGGGAGGAGGAATTTGGAGAAAATCTCTGACAGGCTGGAAAATCCCAGCGGGGACTCCAAGCTGTAATCAGACCTATTGTAGTTCCTCTTGATTCACATAACAAACTGAAGAAATTCTTTATAATTTATTTTCAGTGTTAGGCTTTTTTCATGTCAATTTCCATAATCCTACAGGTTTGTAATTCTATACAGATTTGGTGAAGTAGTTGCATCATCCAAAACCCATAAAGTAACCGTCAGTGAATTGTGAATGGATGTCTGATAGCAAACAGAATCAGAAATCTCTGGTTCTCTAATGATTTCGTATTTTTATGTTTTCTGTGCGAATGCTGCAACTGTAGTTTGGTAATTCATTAAACTGCAGATGATTGCAGTTTCATTAATTATGTTAAAATATGTAAAACATGACCAAACGCCTGTAATTTATACCAAGATAAAGAACATGATAAACATTGAACCTACTAACATTACAATGTTAGAATTGTCATTTATAAAAAAAAGTGTTTTCATAGCTGATTATTGCAGATTAAAAATGAAATACTAAAACATCGTCAGAGTTGACATTGACCCAGAAATAGTTAGAATTATACTTAGAGTAAGTTGATTATAAACTAGTACCTACAGATGTAGCTGAATGAAGGTGTTTCCCTTTTTACTCTGAGCTTTCCTCTGCCTTGTTGCTCCTATTTCAATAAATATTCAGACTATTGTCAATAAAAAATGGCCTGATTTTATCTTGCATAAATAGAATCTCTTTAGTCCTGCTATGTCCTCTCTTTGATAAAGAACAGACTGCAGTGGCTGCTGCAGTGCTAAGGCGGGAGAGATGTAAGATATGAGAAAAGCATAGCAACGACCACTGTACATTATTTGTCATTTTTCTCCTCTCCCACCTCCACACAAGCACTTCACACGGACTTGTGGCTATGAAACACACTCGGTCATAAACCGGTAAATTAAAAGCCTCAAAACTCAAAACAGCAAATGGGGATTGGGGATTAGCTTCTTTTCAACCGTGTTATGAAGGTTATTTTTAGGCTTTTCTCAGGCTCACAATGGCTCATAAAAACAACAAAGTGAGTAAGCTTTTAGACTCAGATCTCTGGCTCTGTGTTGACTTTGATTTCCAGTAAATGTTGTTCACCACTTTTTTATAAAAGGGTGTTTCCTGACATATGTCATATACATGGAGAGTGGACTGTAAACTCAAAACCGACATGATTTAAAACCAATCTGTAATTTTGTTTTTTTGTCTGCGCTTTACACACACTAACATTTAATGAACCAACCCTGTGGCCTTGTGCACATACACACAGCAATAAGTGTTGGCCCTCAGCCTCCACAATAACTAATCACTCAGACAGCGTGGCCATGCCCTCTCATTAGGCATGCTGTATGCTGAAAGAAACATCGCAAATGACTCTGCATTGCCTGTTAGGCCCACTAGGATCTCAGGCTCAAAGCCACAATAGCTATCTTAGGTTACAAATACTCTACAGAGAGGTGCCAGTCCTGTTTTGTCTCAGGAGAAACGTAAAGGGGACAGACTCTGCAGGAAAATTCTGGACTGCGTGTGATTTTGCTGCTATGAGATATTGCAACAACACAACACATGTCACAAAACATGTATAGATTCTGTGCTTTTCTTTTCAGCATCAACAGAAGCTGTACAAACATTGAAACCTAAAGCCTCCTTGTGGTGCTCTCCCAACAATACTGATACTGCTCCAGAAACTTCATATCTCATTTAGTCTGATGTGGGTGCTGCCTTTTTAGCACTCGTTTCTGTGCTGTTGTGTTGCATCTGCTGATGCTTGGAAAATGACTATGTAGCCTGCTCTCCCACTGTAGCAGAGTTAGCGAGCCTGTGCTTTATGAATCTGACATTGTCAGCCAAGCAATCAACAAGAATTTGTTGGAAAGCAGATCACGGTGGTGCTGAAGTCAGTATTGTGTGCTCAAAGCAACAAAGAATTGGTTTCTTCTTTTTGGTGCAGGATTCATAAATTATATAACAGACAAATCTGGATTTTTTTTTTACACTTTTTCTTGCACTTTGTGCTCTGGATTCTTTTGACTCGTGTCTGTTGGCTCTAAATGCAGTTTTGAATTGACTCGTGCTGTTAGCAGGTGATGAATTGGATGGATAGGGTAACAGCATTGATTTTTGTTTTTTCAGTGTGCGGGTAGCATATTGACTGTCTGAGTAACTCAATCACTTTGATAATAGCAAAGAGGAGAGTGTGTGTGTGTGTGTGTGTGTGTGTGTGTGTGTGTGTGTGTGAGTGTTTGCGATTATACAGCCTTGTGCTCGACTTTGTGTCTCTTATTTGCAAATGCGGTGTTGTGTCTGTGTGCCTGTATAGGTATGGAAAATGTACTTAATGAGTGCTGTTGTCAAGCATTACCAAGTGTTGCCCGTCTGTTTGTGTGTGTGTGTGTGTGTGTGTGTGTCCATGCACTTGTGAGGTCTGCATTTTCAGCCTCTTGGCAACGAGCAAATGGAGTACCACTGAGTTCTGTTCTGGCTGTTCATCGTCAAGGCGCTGTCGCCCAGGGTTACAGGGTTGCTAGGGGATGCGCAGACAGACTGGCATCAGCAAAGTGCCAGCTAGACATGTGGGCTCTCTGCATCCAGATTCCCTGATCTTTTCTGCAACGTCCTCCCTTTTTCATTATACCCGGACAGGGCTGTGAATTTATCTAACTTTTTTTAATGAATGTGCAGACCTACATTTACCTAATGAGGCTTATACCCCAAATAGCTGATACCCTCCACTTATTTGAGTTTATTTGATTATCTACTGAAAACTTTTCCTCAGTAAATTCTACTGACAAAGACACCAGCTGTGTTTTCCATATGCTTATATCAAATTAATAAGCAAAGAGTGTTTGTTTTGTGAATATTTAGTGCGTTAAATAAAGTTGCTGCTTAAAAAGGGTGTTTTCAGTACTCGCAAAGAGGAAGGGAGCGTACAGTTTCATTTTCCTCCTTCTCCAATCGAAAACAACCAATCACAATTAGTAGATGACAAATACTATACTTTATGCACTTTATGAGCCCCTTGTTTCCAGTAAGTTTCAAGTTTCAAGTTGTATGGATGAATTTGTGTTTGTTTACTGTCAGTGATTAACTCCTTTTTATAGACTGAGTTGTTTGTCATTACTTTAAAGTCTATAAAATGCATAAATTATCATGATGCTTTTTTGGGTGTTGTTTTGAAATGTTTTTGTAGAATGTGTTTGTGTGTGTGTCTGTGAGCAAGAGAAAGAGGAAAGAATGGACGTCTGAGGCGCCAGCAAAGAGGATATGTCTGGCAGCTGTGTCATTTTGCAGTGTAAAGGATTATGAGAGAATTACAACAAATGAGCAGGAGGACCCACACACACAACTTTCGCTCTGCTGTGTGTCTGTGTTTAAATCAGTGATTAAGCCTGTGTGTACAGTATGTTCATTGTCCAGTTGCTGCCAATGACTCGCTGCTGTGGCATTTACAGCAGCTGTCTACCTATGACTTCCTGCAAACACACACAATGATATGAAGCCACGCCACATCAGATGAACAAAACTGTGTCAAAAAAAATTCTACTTTAACATTATCACAGAGACTCATTATGATTGAGTCATCGTGTGTCATAAGAATAAGCTTACATGTATACGACACATACTTTACACACACAACCCAGACGCAGCGATGACAAAGTCAGTCAGTTGTCTGGGATTACAAATGTGTAATGTGTCTGTGAAAGCATGTGTGTACTTGTATTTTTTTTGTGTGTGTGATTGTGTCATCTCATGCGCTCCTACGTTAGACTAGAAGGTTGTTGTATATCCATTGGGGCACCTTTGAATGTCTCCAAGGCTGCTGATTGTCATTTTTAAAGCTTAGTATTACTGGGACCCGCAGCTTTGGTGCCTGCAGAGCATTAACGAGGCCCTGGGAGGGTGTACGACCTCTGAACATCAGGAGGGATCTTAACAAGCTTTCCTTGATGTCACGATGTTTGTCATACAACATATACACTCACACAGATGAGTGCTTTCATCCTGACAAGGTCTCATGAGATAGCGTAAGAAGAGTTCCCACGCATTATTTAACCTGGAGCAGAAAACTTTAATATTCTGTACTAGAAGTTAAAATTAATGGATTCAATTTATGATGATAAAATAAAGTAAGCTCATAAATTGAATAAATCTATTTAATATTGATTAATCTTACCATTATAAATTAATTATCGTTGGAGCTAATAAAATCAGCACTTATTCACATTTAAAAAGCAGAAACAAGTAAAGTTTTGGTCTCTTGACTTAAAACCACAATTGAATTATTTAATCAGTCATCAGAAAATTCATGAAGTGAATTTCAGCTCTGTGTGTCACATGATGTTCCAAGAAGGACTTCTGGCAACCATTTACATGTAAACACCACTTCCCTCTTCAAAGCGATCCATCAGAAGGACTTTCAATCAACAGGACATGCTCTGTCCTGTCAAAACTGGACTCTGTCTGTCAGCAGTTCATCTGCATGGGTCACGGGTGTTTCAGGTTCGAGTCCGGGTTGTAACATATGTCACATATCACATGTTCTCACACTTCCTGTCTTTGCTGTTGCTCCCGGCTTTGTAACAAGTAAAATCCATGTGTATTCCTACTATGTGATGTTCCACTCAGCAACACCCACAAACCCACTATTGATGTCTGGTCATTAAATCATCTTACAAAATAACAGCTTCATTTGTTGATCGGTTATTCATAGTAGTAAGCTCAGGAATAAACGCCTGCGTCCAATGCTAGATAGAAATTTTAGTTGAATAATTTTTAATAGAAGGTTACAGATTCCCAAAGGTGCTAAAATTTAGCATTTTCCTTAGAGGGACATATCTCTACAAGTGTCTTGTGCTTCAGTAGACAAATTGTGTTTTCTTCTACTTCCCTTCCACTCACTATCTCTTTAATTTTCCTGCAGAAATCTTAGAGGATGAGGTTGAGGCTTTTTGGAGAACCTCCAAACATCTGTTATGACTTCCTCTGCATTTGCAGATCTTCATATAAAAGGACTCTTATCTCAACACGTTTTTACTGTCTGGTTACTTTTTCAGTGTCATTTAAAGGACCGTCATTACCATATAGCATAGTGATAAAGTGTGATACTTCCAAGTTATAATCACACACAGAATTTAAGGAAGTTTCCCTTGTATTTCAAGCTTGATTTCCCTCTTTTAATTTTCTGGCTAGGTCACAAGAAATCATGTGATCTTTTGGGTTTTGTTTTCTGAGGTCTTTAAGACGTTTTCCTAAGAAAAAATGCGTCAGCATCTTCACAGTCAGGTTTGCAGACATAATGCATGCTAACGGACTGAAATAAGCATAGTGTGTCTCCCTGCTAAAGAAAGAATTGCCAATTTTAAACAATGGGAGTCCAGCCCATTAAAGCCAAACAACTTCAAATGCCTGTGGGTCTGTTTTCACAGTGGCTTGGCCACAGTAACACAGCCTTTAACCAGCTGTTATTTGACTGCACAATAGTTGTGGTAGCCACATGCAGAAGGAAGGCTAACTCCACTAAACTAAGGTTCAAGACTGACCACAGGACAAGGCCAAGAGAAAAACAACACAGGAAATTAGCCGCTGTTTACTTTGCTTGTCTAGACCTGTTCCTACTAATTAAGCAAAACAAGCCCCTCGTGGATATCTGATCTCTAAGGAATGAGCTCTCAAGGTACGGCTGCATGTTTCATTGCCTGTTCTGCTTTTGAAGTGTAGCAGTGTTTGACCCATTTGTGGCCCCCAGGACTGTGTGCCATTGGCATTAACACTACAATAATCCCCAAGCGACCCAGAAAGTAATTTCTGGAGCAGGTGGTTATGTGGGCCATAGGCCTAATGACACAACAATGGCGTTATATGGCTGAGAAAGTGTTAAAAACAGCAGGGGTTTGGCATCTCATTGGACATTCGTAAAACTACTGTTTCAGATTTCTAACTGCTCACTGCACTCTTAAAGACAGAGCTCTGCTAAAAGCGTATTTTAAAATAGTTATATACGCACCTGTTTTACATATGTATGTCTAAACGCTTTCCATCATTGTGCGGATACTGATTGACATAATGCTTTCCCTAGCCCCTTAGACCTAGTCCATAGGTCTTGGGACTTATGCTTTTGTACAGATTGCTGCAATTCCAAGTGCTTCACAGATGATTGAACGTTAAAGAAAAGGCGCTCTAAACAAACATAATTAAATATAAAAAGGGGCAAAACAGTTCTCAATCACTTATTAAAAACACTTCACTATGGAGCTAGTGCAAAACCCCACAAAGACTGTTTTATTTACAGGAGAAGGGCTGATGTCTCTTATTTAAGCCGTCAGATTAGAGCAAAGCATATGTGTGTATTTCTGTGTGTGCACCACAGGCGAGCCAGACTGCTGAGCTGAGAGATGATAATTTATATTATATTTTCGAACCCCTGCTTTAGCTTCAGCCCAAAAAATGATGTCTCAGTATGACTTAGTACAGCTTTATTATTTTACCCACAATTCTGCATGGCTTTCTTGACAATTTGGTACGAAACAAAAGGGCGTAGGTTGATATATTTCCCAGCAGGCAGTTGCATTCATTTAGCCCCACTTGGGACATTTTGGAGGACAGTGTGAGGACAGAGGTGATAAACCAAGAGGACATTCCCATCAAACATTACTGTTTACTGGGGCATTTTTTTCCCAGACAAGGCCCTTGTCTCACGACCCCAGATGAAGCAGCAAAAGTGTAAGTGAGGATGAGCCTCACGCTCTCACAAAAAAAAGATCTTTTGAGCGTTTCGATTTGGTTTTACAGTTAGGGTTATAGTGAGGTCAGGGTAAGGGTTAGGTGCATGAATCTAGTTGTTTTGGTTGGGGTTAGAGTAAAGGGTTAAGCAAATGCATTGTGTTACTGAATGTCCTTGCAAAGATAGAAGTGCATGTTTGTGTGTGAGTGGTGGCGGCTGTTTACATTCCACTGATTCCTTTTGGGAATCTTGCTCCCTATCCTCTATTTCCTTGCTGATTTGCCTGGGAAATCACAAGTGTGTGTGTCTGTGTGTGTGTGTATTTTTAGACTTCTGTATGTAAAACAATTGGCAAATGTTCACAGACTACCACTTCCATCAATCCTTCACAAACAGTCACATCCAGATACATGGATTAACCTTGGAGTTGAAAATAGAAATATGTTGTCCATGTGTACTATGTGGACCTTAGTTCATCAGCCTGTTGCTCAGTTTTGCATCCCGAGCACCCTGAGTTGTTTAGAGATATGTATATATATATCTTCTTATCAACATTTCTAGGAAATCCTACTCAATGAAGTTGTCATAGTAAGTACAGGGACTGCAAATCTTACTTATGTGACTAAGCAGCTTATAGGGGCAAAATCTAAAATCTCTTCTCTGGCTCTGGTGTATGCTCTTAATTCCCCCATAAGAGTTGATATTATTCCACTCGCTATGTCAATTAGTTTTCCTTTTCTGTCTCTCATAATCTTTAGAAGCAGTAATCACACAAACTCAGGCTGGGGTTTTTGGATTTCTTTATTTTTTTGTTTCTTTCTTTCTTTGCTGAATATAGAACAGGAGCAAAAGTAGCGACTGTTAGACAAAGCAACATATTGCAAAGACCAAGAGGTGTTTTACATCATGGCCACTTTCCTTTAACTGATTTCCTCTTTAGAGGAAACCTTGCGATTGACAGCAAGCAGCATACTTTCTGGTCTGATAGAAAATTGATAAGATGCTTATAGATACTCAGGAAGTTCTTAAGTAACCAAGCAATAAAGAAAAGTCATTATCACCACAACATGATGACTGTGTGTGCACGCGTGGTGCAGTGTGTTAAGTGTCCAGGGCTTTGCTAATGGCTTAATATGACTTTGTGGTCAGGAACATGAAGAGGTAATTTACAAATGCTGTATTGTATTGGCTTTCTAATTTCAAAGAGAACTTTGAAGTGTCTGTTGGGTTGGAGGTCAGGTGTGTGGTGAGTATACAGTACAAGCGAGGAACTGACGAAAAGAACAAAATTAATGAATGACTGGAAGAAAGCATAAATCTTCCAAATTGAATTGTGAAATACAGGATGTTATTGTTTTTAGTTGTCCTTCAGATTTATAAGTGTTTCCTGATCTGAAGCATCACTGGCCCATGACTGTACCAACACACTAAGGGCTTTTACATTTTCACCGTCCAGAATTTTACATACCATGGATGAACACTTCATTTTATGAATGACTGCTCCTGTGTAGTCCACTTCCTTTGCCTCTCAGTTCCTCTGTGTCACTCTGTAAATGATATCAATGAATGTCACCTCTGTTTGTGCTGCTCTCCTCACGCATCTTGCCATATTATCCACCCACTGTGCCACAATGCATTTGCCTCTGGTCACCAAAGCTTCTTTGAAAGTGTCAGAGTGTGTCTGCAGCTGCATTTTCCTCTCAGACTGCTGCCTGCACCCGTTGGGTACTTTAATGTATTCCTTCACTTCTCTCATTCCTTCTTTCTGCCTCCTTCTCTCTCTGTCACAATGATGTCTGTTGCCTTCTAATTGGTTCATCTCTATTCTGACGACTCCATGTGTATGTGTGTGAATTTCTTGCTGTGTTTTTGTGTCTAATGCGTGAACGTGTGTTTGCATAAATAATACTGTATGTGTGTATGATTGACAGCAGATTTTCCACCACCAGCAGGCATTTGCTTGCTGCTCTGATGCACATTCAGTTGCTTCATTTGGTTTTCAGCTATCCCATGGGACACACTGAGCCGCCCCCATTAACTGATTTGAGACGGGGTTGTGGCAGCCAGTGCTGCTGTGTGAATAAATATTGTTCTGTGGTATATATTTAATATACATGATTTGGACTTCTAGTTCAGATAGCTGTTGAATATAACAAGCAGTTTGGTACCAAATGAGGTTAAGTTGATTATGCAGTTCTTGGCATTACTCGTGGTTGTAAAGAGACATCTGTAGTGCATAATTATATTCTACTATCTTCACTGGCAAACAACAGGTAATAAGTAACTTTTTTGAATGGGGTGAACAAAATGGGGTGAAAAGAGACTTTATGGCAAAACATAATGGCAAAACTAATTATTTAAAATAGGAACTAAAACTAAAGATTATTGTGCACATTCTCTCCAAATTTGCTGCTGTTCTTTTAATTCCTCTCTCTCTGATCTGGAGTGGCTCTTTTTTGCCGTTTGTACTTACTGCCGAGAAATATAAAATAATCTTCAGCTTGTGAAATGAGAAATCAAATGGAATCGTCAAAAAGGGGGAGGCAGGGCCTTTTTCTGTATCATGCAATCTTCCAGAGTTGCTCAGGCGTGTGCTGGATGGATTCAAACAGAAACCCATATATTGCTGTCTGAAGGTTGCCATGTCTTGCAGCATCCTCCCCCTCCTCCTTTTTCATATAATGGTAGCCATGTGTGGTTGGCTTCGACCCCCCACAGCCACCCCTACTCCCAACTGTTGTTTTGGATTGTAGATGTGCCCTTTGAGTCCCTGCAGGCCTCCATATTTTACCATATCTTTATAGGGTACCAGACATGTTGAATATGCTCTGGTCTGGTCAGAGACTGGAGGCTCTAGAGGGACAGTGGGAGAGGTGAGAGATGAGACTGGGCAGAAGAATGAAGAGAAATGGAAATGATAAGATAGAAAGGAAGGGCATGTAAGGAAAGATAAATTGTAGAAAAGACAAAAAAAAAAGTGCACCAGGAAGGCAGAGAAGAAACTGATGGTTTATTTGAGGGGAGGACAAGGGAGGTGATGGTAAACAAAATAAGCCAGTAGAAGTATGTCTGAAAAATGTCTCTGAAAAGATGGAAATCCCAGCAGCAGGTCTCAGCCTCCCTCCACTCCTTCACTTTTTCATTCCAACTCTTCTCTGCTCTTTCTTTTCTGTGCTCCTTAACCTCACCTCAAACCCACACACACAGCTATTAGTAATCTAGACATGTGCTCCCTTTTAAGCTCACACAGTGTTATAGTCCAGAGTGCAGAGGGTTGGAAGGGTCCGACCCCCTGCCATTCGCCTCATCTAGGTCGTCTAATAAAGCCACCCCTGCTGTGGTTATAGCCTGTTAAGACGTATCAGATTTCCATTTCACTTGCACATCTGCGCACACACACAGAGTGATACACCTCTATTAATTCCCCCTATTGCCCTGTGTCTTTTGTCCAAAAGGCTGGTGTCGCAGGAGGAGACAAATGAAGTGTTCTGTGGCAATTTTCAGAACAGTGGCAACGGTGTGCAGCCTCAGAAGCTCAGGGGTGTGTCAGAGAGAGATGAGAAAAAAGGAAGTATATCATTAGTGTTGGAAAATGTGTCATTGTTAGGGCAAGTGTTGTTAATGTGTGGCATGGTTTGTGGATCTGCTAGAGTGAGAATGAGATCGTGTGTCTTCAAGCATCTGTTGCATCTGATTATCAGCTTTAAGAACGAATTCCCTCAATAGATTTGTCTCTTGCACACACTCACACACTACATCCTTCATCCTATTCCACCCACCCTGATAATCCCTTTATCTTGGCAGCTATTCAACATATAAAGGCCAGTTCCGCTGAATAACGATGTGGTCAGATCTACTCCTCATTTACTCTAATGCTAATCTTCATCTCAAGGTGACAATGATAGATTTTATGCGTACAGTCATTCAGAGCTGAATAAATCTAATCAGGGGTTTATGTGAGTGTGTGTGTGTGTGTGTGTGTGTGTGTGTTCAATAGAGAGGAAAGGTCGGTTTTTCAATATTAGTGTCAGTTTAGTCAGGAATTAAATTGACACATGAAAACATGTTGAACATATGCTCACAGAGAGACAGACAGACACCCTTTGTAAAATCACTCGATTTTGAAGCCCTGTCCAGAGTTCAACAGTTCAACCCCCCTCCCCCTGTTCCTCCCCACCTCCCCATTAGTGTTTGCCAAGAAGGTCACTTACAATGTGAGTGACAATCCTTGAAATCATTACAACAATCCGTCTCTTTCTTTACGCTCCACGCTCCTATTTACATATTTGAATGACACGCCTGGCTGGTTTGTTTAATCAGTGTAAATTGCTCCACTGCACAATTACTGAAGTTGGATTTTTTTTTTAGCATTTTATTATTGGCTGAGCAGTGGAGCTGTCACAAAGCTGATCAATTTTAGACAACTACAGAATGTATTTTCCTACTGGAATGAAGAGATTACAAAATGTCATTAAATTTCAGTTTAACCAGTGTTTGCTTGCTAAGTAGTATGACAAAAATGTTAACATTGTGTTAGAAAGGTTTTTGCTTGTAACATTCAGAGGGTGACTGTGGTTTGGGGAGTTGCAGACAGCTATGTTTAACTGATGGGTGAAGTTCTTAGCACTAACAGTACTTCTCCTTTTACAGTGAGAAAGGGATCGTGTGGACTAGAACTGAAATGGAAAGATTTATTGTGCAAAACAGACAACTCTGCAAGGCTGTGAAAGCTGTTTTTCATGAGAATGAAACAAGGGCAGGAAAGAGAAAAGTGGAACTGAAATTGTATTATGTGTTTAAGGGTGAGAGAGTGAGTATTTTGTCCATGGAGTGTGATAGCGCCTCACACAGACACAATATTGTTAAGCTTGGCTGAATGAATGCTCATAGAATGCAGAACAACAGCCTCAGGAATTGGAGAAAAAGATGACAATAGGGCAGATAAGGTAGGAGAAAGACCTCCCAGAGCATGCAAAAACTGAGACATTAAATTATAAATACCAAACAATAGCGCAATTCTTTTCCCAAATACACATTTTTTGGCACTGAAAGTGAGGTTACCAGCTCCTCGAATTTCTGCTTAGTTTTTTGTTCCTGAGTGTGTTTGAAAGAAGCATCTGCAGTCAGAAGACCTCACGGTCATTTGTGTTCTTGAAATTTGAGACAGGAAGACCGGAAATAAATCTTTCTCATGGGGCCGTGTGACATTAACCACAGGCAGATTTTACAGGCATACACACATTTACACAAAGGCTGCACATACACACAGAGCCCCTGTGGACCATTATGGCTCTGCAAGACCGGGTTGGACACAGAAACGCTTATTGAGAGCCTTGTCATTCATGTTGAAGACACAAGACACGTGTTGCTGCTTCGTCGGCCTTCCAGCCAATATGTATTCACAACAAGAAAGGTTTGAATTCATGACACTAGATCCTCAGGGTAACCACAAGACCACTGTACTGTTCTGTAACATGCAGTAAAATGATGGTGTAAAGAGTTTATCATATACCACATAAACACAATGACTCAAGGAGGGAAACATTTATCTGCTTAGGAAAAAGGCTTCAAATTTTGTTTACATGCTCCCAGTGGGAGATCGATTATAAATGCTTCATCTTGCAGCAGATAGTGCTACTGTATCTTGGAAGCGTGGGGAGCATAGTCCTGTGTATGGATGAAGATATTACATAGATATGTGTAACATGAGTGAGAGAGAGGAGGGGGCGAGAAAACGGGGACCCTTGCTAAATTATGCAGTTTCAATTTCCCCATTTAGGGAGGATAGATCAATTTTCTCATACTAAAACCATTAACCCGTGGGATGGGCAGCGTTGCCATGGAAACTCGGATTATGTCCCTTGGTCAGAGGCACCTTTTTTTATGCTTGTACAGGCCTGCAGACACACACAAACATATGCACACGTGCAACATTAAGTATACAGTGCACTACCTCCCGTCTGTAGTGATGTATTTAATTCAACTTGTCCAGCCGTGTCTCTGCATGCGTATCTACTTAATTGCATTGTCTCAGTGAGGGTTCGGTCCCTGTTGCACTGTGGAGAGTTACATTTCATCAACCCCCCCCACCCCTCGGGTGTGTCTCTAGGGGTGTGTGTGTGTCACTATATATACTTCCTTCTTCCCTTTTCATGCTTCCTTCGTATAATCTTTCTCTCTCCTTTTGTCCAGTCCTCTGTTAGAGTTATCCTGTCTCTTTTTTTTGTTCAAAGATTTCCTTTGGATGCAGCATGATTTCTGTATATCTTGATTACTACCCCGTTTTTTCTCTCTTATCTTTTTCCTCTTCTCTTTTGGCACCAGTCCCCTATCCTTCATCTCCCCTCCCCCGGTTCTCCCACCCCCAACATCCCAATGGGCCTCCAGATAGGACACAAGATGGACATGGTGTGTATATTATGTGCTGCATCTGTAGTCATTGTTTGTTCAGTGATGTAAAAATTTCCCAAAGCCCTTCAAATATATTGTGTTTAAAAAGAGACGAGAAATGGAGATGACAGGAAGATAAAGCCTGAACAAATCATCTTTCTATTTAGGTTTTATTCCACGGTTGGTACACAGTGTATGCTATTGTCGAAAAACAATGGTGCAGAAACCCTGCAGGGGTTTGTGTTGTTTTCAGGGTTAGGGTTAGACTATGCAGAACTACTGATTTATTTTCTGCCCAGGAAGATCACACTAAACTGTATATAGTAGTTCCTGTGCATACAGTGCTTTTGTAACAATACAATTCTGGTTCCTTTCCACAAACGAGGGACTGTGGAAACAAAGCAACATTCTTTTTTATGGTAAAAATCTCTAGTCATCTATCTCCATCTATATCATTTTAGAAATTTTACTTCCATGTGCATGTGAGGGCTCTACACAAGCTTTCTTAAAGAAATCTGAAGCGTTTCCCACCTTAAAAGCTGGATTATTATTGTGGAAATGCCTCTGGCTTTCCTATGAGAAGCTTCCTGGGGCTCACTCCTCAGCAGCCATCCAGCTGTAAACCTTCCCCGTCTGTGTGTGCACCCAGAGGCCTCTGCAGAGAGAGGCATCATATTGCTACACTCACATCCACAGAAGTTGAAGTGCTGCTTTGCGTTCGAATGTTAATTCTCTATTTTCCCTTCTGTATTTCCTGGTATCCGACAGCTTGTCCAACAGATAAACTCCCACACACACACACGTGGCTCTGCCTGGCTGGTATGTTTTACAGCAACGTCAGGTAGGATCTCTGGCTGCCTCTCTGCTTATAGCAGAAGGGCTTAGATTGAATTTTTGGCTAGTTTCTTGCATGGAAGGTTATGCCTTCATAGGGCTTGTGGTTAGCCTTGGGCCTATGTATGTGTGTGTGTTTGTGTGTGTGTGTGTGTGTGTGTGTGTGTGTGTGTGTGTGTATATACACAGTTGGGTGAGGGTAGAATTTGGATGTCTGCCTTTAATTCCCCAAACAAATTCCTTCTGAAATGGCTTTTCCAGTCAGTTATTTTTTGTGGCATGAAACAGAAGAGCATCACACTGATTGTCTTTTATCTAAGGCTTCTGTTTTATTTCATCAAAGCCTTAAAGCACTGGGAGGAAGAGAATAACAGAGTACAGCTGTAGTCCTTGGCTTGCTGTCTTGTATCATGTGGTGGTGGCCTGTGAGTAGTTTTCCAGAATGAACAAGGTAGTCTGAGCTTTTATGTGTGGTATTCATCAAGCATTTTGGCACGAATGAGTCCTGACAGGGAAGAACTAATGGTTTACTCCACACATATTTCCTATTCAGCTGGGGAGTCTGTCAGAAAATGTATCCAGAGCTGGATCTGGGTTTTCACTTAACAGGTTCTGCATACGATTACAGTTAAGATGGTAGATGCTGTGGTTTTTTAAAATCCCATAACATGTGGGAGAACACAGTGGGAGACAGGGAATAGTGGAATGAAAGGGAATGGCTGCAAGTAAAAGGAATGTCCTGGAGTTTTCAGCTTCTGAGAGCAAATGCACTGCTTGCCTCTGTGGCTACAAGTTGCATTTAAAGGATAAAAGTAAAGACTTAAATGTGCTGTTGGACAACATATTGGCATTGGCGAGGTATAAGCCACTGTATGCTAAACAAGTGTATTAAATGGAACAAGCAAGTGTTCATTTGTAAGAGGGATGTGTTGTTTCATTCTTGTACATAGCATGCAGTAAAACAGGATTATGGAGTATTGATGAAGCAATATCCAAAGGGAACAGCTTATATATAAATTGCTTAGTCAATTAGAAAAAAGTTTTGATCACATCAAATCAGATTTATGGGTAATTTACGAAATTTTAAATTAAAAGCTTTATTGTCATCATTGACTACATACACATTTAAATATACATATTACAATGGAAATTGTGCTCCGCATTTATTCCATTGCCCTGGAGAGCCTTGGGCAGCCACAGGCAGCGCTCAGGGCGCTAACACTGAGTGTCTCGCTCAAGGACACACCTGGTGCTTGGGCTCGGATGTGAACCAGGAGACCTCCACGTCGCAGCCTGATTTTCTACACACTGAGCCACTGGGCAGCTGGAGAAAAGAATTGAACCTGGGCCACGGCAGTGAGAGCACCAAATCCTTACCACTGGAGCACCAGGAATTGAACATATTTTTCTGGCTTCAACATATAAAATAGCAAATAAGTTTAAAAAAGGTTTTATTTTTTACCTGCTTAAATTATTATTCTCTCTGTTTTTTTGACAGCAAAGATGCAAACGTAAAATATAAGCACAAGAGAAAAACATGGAAGGTCCAAATTATAGTTAATGCTGTGGTTATATGGTTATATGTCTTGACTACTAGGTCACATGACCTTTCTTTGTAGATAGACATGGTTTAATATTGTTATTATTATTATTGAAGAACTCTAATTGACAGTTATCCTGCACTAATGGGATGCTGAGCTGGTAACCATTGACATAACGACATAACCGCACACACCAAAACCAATATCATACCTAATTGCACACACCACCTGCTGCTTAATACTCCTCTAGAAGTTGCATTCACTACATTTATGGTTTTTTTGCTTTCTACCACCATAAATAGCGCTGATGTGTAGAAGGGAATGTTGCCATGGTGACACAGCCCGTAATTATTCTGCCAGAGTGTGCCAGCTTGTGTGCGTCTCCGCCAACAGATAGTGACACCTGGACACGAGCCTCTCAGAAGAGACTGGATAAGGAATTTATTAGGCATTAGTCATGGAAGATCCCACAACGGTTTGATAAAATGCAGTCTCTGATACACAAGTCATTTCAAGCCAAACCGCCTCAGCGTGTGTTCACTGCCTCAGTGTGTGTTTGCCTTTCTGTGCAACACCGGTGCAACAGTGTAGATTTGTGTGCTTCGGGCGGAAGCACTGCAGCTTGATGAGTGTACAGTGTGTCCACGATGCAACACTAGATAAAATGCATAATATTATATGATTTATATATATATTTATATATTTTGTGGGTGGCCTACTGAATAAATTGTGTATGTCCTTTGCGCAACAAATAGTGGAGACCATATCATAGACACTGCACTCGGCTGAAAGTGTGTTTTAACAGAGAGGTTGGTGTCGAAATGTGAGAGGTTGCCTGCTGTCCAATATGTATTTGATACAGGTATTAAAAGCACAAACTTATTCATAATACCCTTCTAGCCTCCCACTCACACACTTGCTAAGTGTAAATCCCTGGATATAAACACACACACACACAAACACACACATATACATGCACACATAGAACACACACTCCAAGGATATTATTCAACTCAGTGCTTTACTTCCACCAAGCAGTAATCCCCCTTCTCGTTTTTATCTGCTCTCTTCCAGGCGAGGCCAACCTGACTAATCATCCAAGGTGTCAAGGTAAAGCTGTGTTCTCCTCTCGCCATCCACTCAAACTGTCAGCAACTTGATCCCCGGAGTGTTTTTCATTCATTCGGGAACACACACCCAAATAGAAACTTGTGAGTGTCCTTTGAAGAACAAGTTAAATTTGGCTTCTGCAGCTCCATCAGATTCACCCCACAACTTCCTCGCTGCTAAAAGACGAGGAGCACTTCCCCAGCTCTCACACTCCCCAGTCACATTAGCATAGGTGAGCAAACAGATACAATGGAGTTTTTTTTACCTCTGGCAAAATATATGCACGTTCTGTACTTTCTCACAAGCTCAAACACACATACACTCAAACACACAGACACACAGACACACACACACACACACACACACACACATACATACATACACAGTGCTACAGACAAGAGTTTGGCTTGTGCACATGCCAGGAGAAATGAGACAGGAGAAGTGGGATTATCATTTTTGTCACCCATTCTTGCCAGGTCTGCTGTTGCTGTCTCTTCTCTTCTCCTTCTCAGACTGAAAGGAGAAGGACATGTAAAAAAGGGAAGATAAATAGATACGCAGGAAGAAAACACTTCTGAATTTGTACAAATTTTTTCCTGCCCCATGTCAGTCACCCAGCATGTCACTTGCACCTGCTCTTTCTGACCATCTTTTCGTTGTCCGCCCTCTTTCACAGTCACTGCAGTGCCAACTGTCCTCACATGCACACTTTCACAAGCAGCCTGAATGCACTGGGATACAAACCCAGCAATACACATTAATTTTTTTAAGCTTTTCGAGGCTTTAGAGTTGCACACAGTTTCATCCCACCCCTCGTGACACAGTACCACACAGACCCATAAGTCTCTTGTGATAACACGAGGGCATCTATCGGTATAATGAAACCCAACTTTGGGCTGAAACGTGATGAGGTTGCTTATACTGTGTCTGTGCTAAGCCCAGACACTAGTTTTTGAAGGTCTGATGTGAGGACCACTGCAGCAGACTGAGGCAGAAGGCTGTCTGCACTGCAGTCTGACTCTGTGCTGCCACCTGCTGGTCATTTCTGGCCACAAGCTGCAGCTACACTGCTGGGAAATGATACATTAAATTTGATGTCATTACTAAAGTATAAGTCTGATAAAACTTTGTGTTTTTTCCTCAGTATCAACGTTCCATAAATAGATTTAATTATTTCCTCTACTACTGAATACTGCTGTGTATCAAATCCCCACTGAGCTGCACACTGCCTGTCATTTTCATTGTTACAATGTCCTACATGTACTATACTGCACCATTATAGTACTATAGTATAAGATATTATAGTAGTAGATTTAAGGTAGATTTTTGTAAACCTGCATTTTAAAATAAAGAATGTATGGGTTTTGCTGTTATCTGTTATTTGATTGAGACAATTGTGCTATTACTTATTTTCTAAAAGAATTAAAATGTTTTCTGTAATTATGTTGCTTTATCAGTTAATTTAAGGTTGTATGTTGAAAGATCCAGCACAGTTTTGTCTTTGTCCTTCAACAACAGTAATAATTTAGAGAGGCTCAAAACCAAATATTCTTAGACTAAGATTTATTTCACTTTAAGATAGTAGTCTGTAGTTTTTTTACTGGCCCCATTTGTTCAAAGCTTTTAGTGTAATTCCCCAAATAATGACTTAGCAATGAACAGCATACAGTAAATAACCTCAGCAGATTTTGCTATGTTTCAAACTCGACATAAGTCTTCTCCTTTTTTCTCAGCTGGTGCCTGTCTGATGTCTTCTCCTCCCACTTTGTGATGCGTCATGGCTCCGGTGCTGAGTGGAGTGTGGTGGGGCCCTGAGGCGGGGGTCGTCGGGTCCGGGGCGGCAGCTGCTACTGGGGTGGCGTCGTGGCTGGGCAATGAGCAGCTGGTCTTGGTCATCACCCTCAGCATCCTCACTGCACTGTTGCTGGTCTCTACGTTGCTGATGTTGTGTGCTAGCTGCCAGGGGTGAGCTCCACCACACACGCATACAAAAACAGCATTGGCCTATGTACTGGTCATGGTTTTGGGAAAAAGATGTCAGAAAAGACCACATGTGGTACGATAAGAGTTTCCTGGTTTTATGTAATGACACATCCTGCACTGCCAACTCCCTAAACTGCCTGTACTATTGCTGGAAATGACAGCTGTGCATTGTTGTGCTGAGAATGGAACAAATACCTGAGAGGCCATTTTTTATACGGTGATTATAGGCACTGCAATGAGAAACAATGCTGCCGAGCAACACTAAGTAGTGCAGACAACCAGCTGAGCTTTAATGTCCTTGAGGGACAATTTGATGACGGTGTTATATTATAGGTTTCTTAAAACTTCCATAAAGCAGCCCCTAATTTAATTTGCAATTCACTGCACTGAAAAAGCAGTGAATTAAATCCTTTTTTCACCGGATCCTTGGCGAGAATCTGCTTCCTTTTCATTCACAAAGATCCTAATGCAAGAGGATACACACCATGCAGGGCGTGCATACCTGCATTGTACGTTTACAATCATCCACTTTTTCTTTCCGTTTCTCTGTTTTGTCATCTCTCCACTCATCTGTCCTTTAGGCAGAAGAAAGCAGCCAATGGGCATCCAGCAGGAGACCATCAGAACCTCATAAATGGAGTGAGTTCATAAACTGCATTATTAAGATGATCAATATATTTAAATCAAAATACCTTTATTTAAATTCATTTTTGTATGACCTTGATTACATATCAAAATTGTGTGCGTGGCATTGAATGTGCGAATGTGCAAATGTGAGGTGATGTGCAGGGTGGAACGGTAGAGTATTTTGAGTCATCTTGCCACTATGTGTCAGCCAGATTAGCAATTGCTAATTTGCAACATTTGTGAAAAGCAAAGATGTTTTAATAGTTTTCATACTGTACATATATTTACTATGATATCCCATGACACACTCACATCCTCTGACATGAAACAACTCCCAAATACAAAAACAAAAGTTATTAGCAGTATTGTTTCTAGTTTGCTGGCAGCCACTGATTGGGATGTAGTTACTCCTGCAAAGAGAGCACAGTGTAAAAGTAAATGAGCAGCTTAGTGGTGGAGTAGTTAGCACAGCAGCTTTACAGCTCCAAGGTTCAAATTCCTCACTGGCTGTGGCCTATGCTCCCTGTGTTTGCATGGGCTTCCTCCGGGCACTCCAGTTTCTTCCCACAGTCTAAAGACATGCATGTTAGGCTAATTAGTGACACTAAATTGCCCCACGTATGAATGTGAATGTGAATGGTTGTCTGTCTCTGTATGTCTCTCTGTGTTGGCCCTGAGATAGACTGATGACCCTTCTAGAGTGCACCCCACCTCTCACCACATGAAATACCAGCTGAGGTAGACTCCAGCCCCATGTGACCCTGAACAATATAAGCAGTTACATATAATAGGTGGATGCGGCAACAGACTATGTCGGAAATGAAATTCAGTAAACCAAAAGGACAAATGTCAGAAATCTGACAAAACAAAATATTTAATATTTAGAGTTCACATTTGCCCTTTCTATGTCCTACTTATACTGATGAACATTGACTCATGGGCATAGACAGTAATTACAAAGTCCCATAATACTGTCGCTCAAATAGCAAAGCAACATTTAAGTCCAACAAATGCCTGGCTTTCACACACTAAGTGACATCCAGTTACTCTCTCATTCAGTCACTCCCCCTGGGGTTTGTATAAAATGTGTGTGAGTGTGTGCGTGCGTGTGCTTCATTTACTTGCAGTGAGGACATTTTAGCCGGTCCTAACCACTGCACAGGAGGACTGGTTTTTAGGGTCGGGTTTAAAATTAGGTTTCGGTTAAGGCCTTGGGAATAATGAGTCCTTACAAGTATGGTGAGACAAGACTGTGTGTGTATGTATGTGTGTGTGTGTGTGTGTGTATGTGTGTGTGTGTGTGTGGCAGCCTGCATGCCTCCCTGTGCACATACACATTCCTCAGTGCCTTTTTTGTGGTTGATGGATATCTTCACTGTAACCTTTGCGTGGTGGCACAGTTGCAGGGGGGTCAGGTTGTTTCACGAGGAGCCCATTTAAATGACGGACCATGTCATAGACAGGTTAAGTAAGGGTCTTTGTCTTTGCACATGAATGAATCAGGTCTTTTTGACTCAACCACAGTCATTCTGAACGTCTTCCCTGTGGCCTTGTCCTGACACTACATCCCCTCTTACACCCTGTCTTTTTTCAAACATAAGGTAATATTACCTCAAGGGTGCCAAGAGTGTAAATCTGCAAATGTATTGTCTTGTTTATGTGTATTTGTTAACATTAATACAGAAAAATACAGAAAACAATTCATCATCTAGAAAAAATCGTCCCAGTTTATCAATTGTTCGATGACACTGACCTTCACCAGGATTTATAAATGTGTAATATATGAGAAAAGCTGTAAATGTTGCTGAGGCTGAGATTTTCTCAGTTTATCTTGAACTATTTCCCACCTTCATGCGGCAAAGGTAACAAAAGAATAACGTAAGATGTTAGAATAATAAAATAACTACATTACGTCATTGAAACCAACGTCCATGGCAGTAGAATACCACTGGGTGGCAATGTGGAGCTTCTAATACACAACCTGCACACACAGAAGGAAAACAACAGACCCCAAACAAAGAGAGTCTTGTTAGTCTCTGGTTGTGTATATTTTCAGTTTTCTAACATCTTGCCAACGAGCAAGGGAGTGATTATCATTGCCTATGGAAACGAGACAGTTTATGACTAACATGCATGTTGATTAATCATGCCTCAGTGCAGCAGGTGCTCAGCACATCCTGTGTTGATTATCATAGATTCTTTTCAGTGAGAGCGTTGAGTTGAGTTTTTTCTGATTTATAGAGCTGATTTGACTCAGTGGAGGCAGATCAAACGGGGTGCTTGGATTTTTTCATCCACAGTGTACATAGAGCTGCACAATTTGCCTTGTGATGTAGCAAACAGGGAAACGGCCTTCAACTACGGGACATGGTTTAAAGAAAAAGATCTGCCCTAATGACATATCCTAGAGCAGGACTGAATATTGGCCAGTTTCAGGGTTTGTTTTGTGTTGTAGGTTTCATGTTGTAGCATGTGGGTATTCACATAGTCTCACCTCCTGGTCTTCTGTGGTTTTGATTATTTATGTGATTCTGTAATGTTCCCTGTCTCGCGAACTGTGCAGATGTTCTTGACTTTCTAATAAATAAATGCCATTCAGATGACAAAATAAGTGTTTTTATTCCAAAAGAAATATATTACGTCAACTCAGTCAGCCTGAAGAACCAAATACAATAAGCTTAGATGAGAAAAAACAAGAGCAACTTTTCATTGTGCGTAAATAGGTTTTGTTTTTTCACATTCGCAGAAATTGTCAGCTGTCTTTAGATAGCTTTTCTTGATGGGAAAAAATACTCTAAATTTAATTGAGCATGGATAACATACCGATGATAGGCTTGAAGTAATGAGTAATTTGAGAGAACTTGAGAGTTGTGATCCCAAAATCCCTAAGATCCTTACTATAATGTTCCAGGACATGTTCCTTTTCCAAGCTGATAAGTGCAGATTGGTTTATGTTCCCATTTGAGCATTGAACTAGCATAAGACATTAAATGCCTTACCTTTGACAGCACTGAGTAAATGAGGTGATAATATTGCACCCAGCAATGGCAAACCTCAAATGCTTTGTTGTGCAGGTATCAGAGAAAGAAACGATCAGCCAATCAGCAGACAGTCCAGCGACTGATGTGGCCATCAGCAGCTCTCACAATGGTCCTCTCACCAGCGGTACAAGTAAGCCAAGAGTGTTGGTTACTCTGTTTGATTCACTTGCAAACTTGCACCTTGCAAAGTGCAGCAACAATTACTTGGAAGATGTTATTATGACACCATTGTCTTGGGTTCACTTTAAACTTAAGCTGATGTTTTGTTATAGGCGTATCTATGTAATGGTATTAGTCATTTTTACCTGCGTTGGTATTTAATATCAGTAACAGAAAGCTGTAAATAGTAAAACATAGTCTGGAGTGATGAAAAAGGAAAATGGTGACTCATTACAGTATGATTTTGAAGTAAATACGTCTTGTTCTCATGAAAAACACAATCAACAACTAGCAATGAAAAGCTGTTTACTTGCCTTGAATCTCCTTTTCTTTGTTCCAATAGTCCTCACAGACACACAGGACACCAGTCCCCAGCCGTCAGAGGAGATGCTCTCCAGCCAATCAGAGCTCAGGTCCTCCAAGTGTCCTCAGGATCGCGAGCTTCCCAGCATTCCTCCGAACAATGCCCTTATCGGTGATGGACCCCCACCCTCAGGGGACAGCACCTATGAGGTCAAAGCTTAAAATCAGCCGACAACAGCAGAATCCTGAATTTACTTGCTTACTGGGCTTGTTTGCTGTAACAGGAGATTAAAGCTTTGATTGACTGGCTGCTTGACTGATTTATCGATCGTTTGTTTAATTCAGCTCAGGGTCAAAATGTAGAGACACATTTAGAATTTTCTACTGTAGGTTGATGGATTAATTGAGTTTTCAGTTAAAGAACAGTGGCACTAAATTGATTTTTCCTCTTTGCAAGCACATTAAAATATCCAATATGTATATATATATCTCTTGTCCAGGTGGTAAAGGAGATTGCGGTGGCGTCACGCGACGTCAGCGTTGAAGACTCCCTGTACGAGACGGTCAAGGAGCTCAAAGATTCCAATGTGCAACATGGCCTCCCAAACGGTACTGTCCAATCGAGCCCGGACGAACCTCCCCATCATGACCCTGCCCTCCTCAGTGACCACCTCAGCACTCCTGAGCGGGGGCCTCTTTGTGCAGGAGTGGAGTACGCTTCTGTTGACCTGAATAAGAAGAGTCGCCACAGTGCAGACATGGAGGCTAAAAGGCGCTCTGGTAATGCAAGCACTCCCTCCCACGAACCTCTGGAGGACCCGGAAGAGGATTTGCCCCCTCCGGTGCCAGAGAAGGTTCTGGATGAAAATGACAACCAGCCAGTGGTGATGAATGGGCTGATGGGGGCTGGGCTGCACAATGGGGAGGTGAGGATTTATGTGTGTATATGTGGTTTCCCACTTGTAGGTCTTATTTGCATAAATTCAGATTCATTCCTAATTCAACAAAGAACAAAGACAACCTGATTTAGAAGGTCAGTACAGAAGCAGAAAACAAACTAATTTTCTTCTTGGAATTAAATTAAAAGGCGTTTTCAAAGAAAGGTCATTGTACTGATTAGTGAATTAGGTTGAAGAGTAAGATATTTGGGCACAGACTACTTATAGGAAATCCGTTCTAAGTTTAGACACAAAAACATAAATATTGGGTCATGTGGAAGATTTTCACTGAGAGGTTTCACTCTTGTCAATTACTGTTAATGTCTAAGCTTTAAATTACCGTCATTGTGCGTATTTATGTGTGCTGCACTGCACAAGCAGTGTTTCCAGACCGGATGGGTTTTGGAAAGGGTATATTTGTATAATTATCTGTCCACACATTTATTTTGCCCTGTAACTGTCTCTTTTGGACAAAAACTCAGAGAACCAACCGATCTAATTTCACAATAAGTATCCTTTCTCATTCTGGAGAGACCTGAATTTTCAACTTCTCTTTACAATTGTGTCTTTATAATCCACTTTATCCTCCATCTAAACTACTGTAAAGGTCATTTGTTTGACAGCCCCATGTAAAACTATCAACACACCTGGCTTTAGGAAGAGTGAATGGAAACTGAGAACAAAGAAATGGGAAATGTAGCCCCTACACAGTTATCATCTGCTAAGCTGCCAGCTCAGTGCTGCTTTAGGGAGAATGACAGACCAATGGAAGAAATTTAAGAGCGAGAGAGAGTGAGTGAGAGGGAGAGAGAGATAATAGTGTTGGAGTGAAGGGTGGAGAGAAGAATGAAAACGGGAGCTGAAGTGCGAAGAGCAGAAGAGAGCAATAGATGAAAAGGAGATGATGATGGTGAGAACATTGGAGATTGACTCCAAAAATGTCGGAAGGACTGGGAGGCATAAAGGGTGCGGGAGAAAGAGTGGAGGATAAGAGGGAGAGAAAGAGAATGATAGATACCCAGTGGCGTGCAAACAAAGCCATCTTTAGTAGAGAAGAGTAGCAAAAAGGAAAAATGTTATGTGGAAGAAATAGTATTGAAGAGACTAGAAAGGTAGAAAGCTGGAGATGTAAAGATAAAGAAAGGGCAAAATGAAAAGAGTGAAGCGGTGAAGAAAAGAGAAGATGGCCATCTCAGTGTCATACATAGAACGAAGAGGGCTGCTGCTGCTGTCAGCATGCTGCCTTCCTCATGCAGAGATCCATCAAGCACACGCACGCACACACACACCCATATACACACACACACGGAAAGAATTGCATCAGAAGCACATAAAAATCATACTGTCAGTCTGCCACAAAACGCTGCATGAAGCTGTAACTATTCTTCTCTACGCTCCTGTTCATATTTGCTTTACTCTTGTCTCTGCATCGCTTTTCTTCTCCTATTTTAAGCATAATTATGGTCTTTATAACTTATTTCATTTTTAGATATGCAATTGCTTTCAAGTCACCCTGTCTAGCACTTTGGTCTAGATTCAATATCTCAACAACCATCAGGTGGATTGCATCAACATGTATCAACATGCATCGCTCTGCCTCACACAGCTGCTAACATATAAACTCTTATTAATATTGCAGTTTTGGCCACGCTTGTTTTGTTTGGCTGAGTCACATGCTGACATTTGCATGATAACATCACTAACACAATAAGCAGTTAGAGTATAACACAACCAAACCCCCTCTTTTCCCCTGGCCAAGTGCAACTTTGACTGACCACACTTGCCGTAGTTGTGTGGGCTGTATTATTATTAGCATTTCGGATGTGGTTTAGATAATCTTGCTGATGACTTGTTGATGAGTCTGCCTGAAAACGTTCATTTCTTCTTGGACTAAGCACAATGAAAAACCACCCGTAATTGTAATAAACAAGGATTACTCTTCAGAATAGGCTGCTCTTTTCTCCTGTTTATTATTTCACCCTCCTCTTATTTATCTGGTTTAAACCACATCGCTCTCTTCCTTTGTATCTGGAGCTGAAGCAATTTAGTTAATTACGGCTGCTCATGTGGACAACAGGGGACTAGCCTCGTCTGACCCCTGGATCCATGATGATATCTTTATCTACTGAGCAGTACAGTGCATCTCCGTACCACACTAGCAGCCACACACACATAATAAATGTAAATGGTAAATGTCCTTGTATATAGCGCTTTTACAGCGTTGTTTCTCAGTCACCTATTCACACACACACTCACACCGATGGCAGTTGCTGCCATGTAGGGTACTCACCGATCCACTGGGAGCAACTTTGAGTTCAGTGTCTTGCCCGAGGACACTTCCACACGTAACCAGGAGTGACTGGGAATTGAACCACTACCCCTGTGGTCTGTGGCTGACTGCCTCACCAACTGAGCTACAGCCATCCCCAATGTAGTCATTTATAAATGCTCCCTATCATGTACCTTGCTGGCATGTGTAGTCATTGTTAATTCTGTTATTTCTTCCCATCCCCCTATTTGACACACACACACACACACACACACACACACACACACACACACACACACACACACACACCTACCTACACACACACACACAGATACTACAATGTATGTTTACATATATTGTGCTACACACAGACTCCCTGGGGCTGATTTAAGGTTAACCCTGAATGTTCCCAGCTCCCTGTGGTTTCGCACGTCTATGACCAGGAGCTGTCGGTGATTTGTCTTGTCAGACCAAGTGTGTACGTTGTGCATGTGTGTGTGTGTCTAACTCAAGTGAGTGCCAGCTGGCCACCATCACATGACAGTTAGTCTGGCTTCATGATGGATGATATGCGCCATAGAAACTCTGTCCCTTTCTCATACATTCACAAATATATATAGCCACATGTGCAAAACCTAGGGTGTCTGTATGTAAATGTCTGAGAGGAATCCCCTAAGGTGGCAGCTCAGTACTGTAAATGATGCACACACAGCAGGCAAACACACGCACGCACACACACACACACACACACACACACACACACACACAGGCCTTCTCATAAGCCTGTAACCACATATTCCATTACATGCACCTGATTTCTAGTGTCACTGTGGAAATGCAAACAAACACACCCATACACATCCTTTTTGTGACCTTTTATTCACAGCTTTCCTGAACCTCTACAATTATTGAACCATCATAAACAGCGGTAACACTTGTTTTGATTCATTTGACTGTGTGTTGCCTGTGGGTTTTTCATATGCTGTGCAGGAAATTGATTTGACCCAGCCAGTGGGCTGCTAGGATATACACTTGGGAAATGGACCAGGTAGACTGTAAAAAATTCAGTGTATAAGCACTGTTGAGCTGCCTTTTGAAAACTATTGTTAGATTGAAGATCTAAGTAATGTGTGTGTGTGTGTGTTTATGTGTCCTTGAAGGGGAATGTTATGTTGTATGTGGTGTTAATATCTGTTTTGCATACACATAGGAGTTGTTGATATGCTTGAATGGCAAAATTTTCAAAATAAAATCTAAGTTGGTGCATTAATAAGGATTTATATGGGCACATGTTAACATGCACGTCAGCATGACTGACACACTGAGACCCAAGTCGTCCATCTTCTGAGGTGGCTGTAATCAGCTTAGTGTCATACTTGTTTGTCCTGCATTTTACTGCATCTCCTATAAGCACACAAAGACATTGCCATAATTCTACACACACATACACACAAACACACACAAATATGTCACACTAATACAAAACTATTAAATGTAATGTCTCAATATGTAGACATATAAAACACCCATCTACATACTGTCTTCTTATGTTTATTGCACAATATATGACAAAATAAAAGGTCTGCTTTAATTTGCAATAATACTTGATCAAAGAATAAGAAGGCAGCAAATTAGATGATCAAATATTGTGACATAGTTGCAGAAACTAGGTGAAGTCACCTGCTTCCATGTTTCATACAAAGTCTCCTCTGGGGCGCTCTGCCTAATTGGTTGGGTAATGAAAAAGTCATCTGCCAGATCTATAAAAGTAATCATGTGTCCAAACATGTGTTATCTATAAAGCAGTCATGTTGATTTATGCTCTCTGAGAAAACGCTAAACTTGTATCTGCATGAAGCTACTGGTACGATACAGCTGGGATGGACGGTTTGATGGATGATCCATGTGCACAAATTTTCATTCATACATACATCAGTGTGTAGCTTGTGTGGATATGTGCCCTTGACAGGCACCAAGTACTGTGCTTCAACAAGTGAACAGCTTTCCCCCCCCCTTTTTTTTTAAATACATCAGTAATAACCTTGGTACCTCCAACCAAGGGCTTAGTAAATATATTCCTTGCATCAAGTGAGATAAGAACACAGTAAACATTTCCTCATAGTGATTTGTATAAAAGTTTACCATGATCTATTTAGTGGATCGTGGCAGGCATATTGAGGTTCTTGTTAGACTCCTGAAGTGCCTGGTGCCGCTGTCAGATGTGCTTTGTTGATTAATGGCTCCCGCATTTAATATAAGGCAATGTGGAGAGAGGCTGTGCGCAAAACCATCACACTCTCTGTCACTGCATATTGACTTTCGCTCAATAATGTACTTAATGAATGGGTGGTTATATACGACATTAGCTTCGTATGTATCACAGCAGAAACAACAAATGCAGAGCTTGTTCATTTTATTGATCGGTTACCAAGTGGTCTCTTTTGATATTCATAGAGAATTCCACTGGTGTTTATGTTTTTGAGAACTTGTCAATAGTTTGCCAGAATGTTTTAGCAGTGCACATGAATAAGAAGTGAAACCATCCCTTTGTTTCATTTTCTCAAAGTTGTTTCTGTCGTACAACTTGCTGATTTTGATTATTATAAGAGAAAATGTTGAAAGTGTTCAATATTACAACAGGAAGAAGCCACCACATTCTTAAAAAATAAAAATGCTAAACAACTCTCCTAATGTTCCTAACAGCTACTTTTAACCAGAGTCGACAACCACTTTGTAACCTTGGGAGTGTCTTAAATGTCTGATTCTGCACTCTACAGTCTTGTCTTTTCATACCCAGGCTGCCATATCTGAATCTATCTTTTTGTTCTTTTCTCCTCCAGTTACACTCCCCTCTGTCTCCTGCACCAGGCTTCAACAACCACATTCTGTCAGACAATGAGGTAAGTGTGTGTTAAACTCCCTTATTCCCCAAACTGCTGTTTTCAGTCCCGAGGCAGCAGCACTTTACTCTGTGAATGCCAATGCTCTAAGCACCCGAAATATAAAAAAGAAGAAACAAAAGATGGAAACTGGTAAAACAGTACAACAGACACCATGATGTAAGGGGAAAACCCAGCAGGGGTCTTTTGATACAAATTTGTCAGTGACACTTTCTTTTTGTGCTAACATTAATTTATTCTGCAGCAGCTTTTACCAAAAACATTTCTTTTGAATATTCATAGGTTTGTTTATCATATCATAAAAGTAATACCCAAAAAAAGGCAGTTAATTTAAACAGTGTGTCTCTTCTATCCTGTATTTTAGTCAGCTGTATACTCCATGGTCAACAAAACAAACTGTGACAATGCTGTAAATGAAGAAGACAAAGAGCACGACTATAGCAGCATTGCAGAAATTAAAGGTCTGGTCCCAACCTCCTCCTCTGGTGACCTGTACGCCACTGTCCGGGACATCTACACTGAGCCTGATGCGCCCCGACCTGGGGAAGACCCAATCATGGACAGCACAGACCCCGGCTATGAAACCATACGCATCCCAAAGACTAGTAGCTCAAATGATGAGATCAAGGCTGAGCTGGGAGCCGAGGGGTCAGATGGTGCCAAAGCAGAGCCAGATTATGAGAGTGTCGGAGAGCTGGGTCTGAGCCGGGAAACGTCCCGCCTCTAAGTTTTCTCCCCAATCATCTTCATCAGATGTCGTTTCTCTCTGATGAATCTAACAGGCGTCACTGTAGTGCTTTGAACCTGGCACCGGTGCATGACTTAGGGTATACTGACAGGAAATGGTGCTTCACAGCATGCGTCATCAATTTGTGAGCATCCATTACAGATTGGGTACAGTTTATCAAACATTTATTTTATAAGCCAGGGTGAATGGTACTAATTGGCCTGAAGTTTAAAAATGAACTGTGATACCTCAGTCATTGGATATGAATCACGTGGGATCATGTGCAGTTTGGATCATCATTCACTTTTTTGCTAATAGTGTATATCACAGACAAATTTAACAACACATTATTGTGAACAAATATCAAACAATCGATAAATATCCAATCACAGCATAGAAAGGGGTAGCTGAGGACATTATCAATTCCTTTCATATGATAGATTGATATAGAGAATTGAGTGCGGAATTCACGCACTTGCTGTACAAATGAAGGTAAAATTATGTGTATGCCCCTTCTGAAGCTGCTAGTGACTTTCTAGTTTCCTCCAGGTGGTTATTTCAAGGCTTATTCCTTGTCAGGTTGGCAGTGTTGCCACTGTGCACTCTCTGCCTGAAAATCCTGTGGATGAGTTCTTGGTGTAGAATCTGTGACCAAATTATAAGTCAAGACAAACATTTCATTTCAGATGTTATGTAGTCAAACAACAATGAGACATTTGACTGTTGCATCAGGTTTTTTGGTGAGACTGCTTGTTGCAAACAGGTCAGGGGAGCCGCAGATGCCAAATGGAAACAATGGGGTGGGGGAAGGAGAGTATGTGTTGTTTTACTTTATATTTTTCAAGCATTTTTAAATATTTTACACTCTCTGTGAACATTTTTGTGACGATCATATTTATTTGAAGATAAATATTGTGTATTTGTGACAGAGGATTTCTGAGAGAAAAGTAAATAGGGTTTTATAGAAGTTTCTAGCATTTTACTGAGATATTAAATGAAAGAAATTGTAAGAAGACAAAAGGTCGTAAAGGTACACTTTCCCCTGACTTAAAAAAAAATTATTGCTTAAAAAATACTCAATACACATGATGCTATGTTTCTTTTTTGTCACTTTGCACAGGGGTTAAAACAAATTCAAAAGGCTGTTAAAGAGAAAGAAATGACATGACAACCTTGTGTTAATAATGCAGATTGACTGTTGTTTTTTGTCTTGTTTTTTAGCCTAATGTTGGTACAGTATACAGTGATCAGCTGGCAACCCATATGATTTTAAAGCACAAGGTTTAATATTATGGTACTGCAATTATGTAAAGCTTATGAAAATCACTATCCAAAATTAGTTATCTGCACAAATTGAAAATCTAATGCTTTTCAACTTACTAGTAGCACTCTGAGAAAACATATCTGTTTGCTTGTACTGATGACATATCAATGGCTTGTATATAGATGGAGCACTATTTTAACCAACTGTTAAATTGGTGGAAGTTTTACTCTACGTAAGCTTTTTCTCATTTGTACAATATTCTGAGTGATATCATTTTAGAATAAGTCTGTAAAGAGCACTGATGTTTGTCTGCCGTGTTTTAAAAAACAGCTGAAACCCATCCTGTGGCTTTTTGCCTTTAATATAACTCAAATAGCTTTTGAGTTTTGAAAAGCTGTAAACAATCAGATGTCAAAAGTATGGTACAATGTTTTGGTACGTGCATTTTAAGAAAACAGTAAATGTGGTACTTGTATTTAAAATTCTGAATTATTGTATGACTACAGCTATTCTGTGTTTATCTTATGTTTAACAGGGACCATACTCTTTGCTCCAGAGATTCCTGTTAAAGTTTTTATTCCCATTTTGCAGGAAAATTGGTGTCATCTTTTTCCACCCACATCAAAATATTGTGGAATTACAGTATCTCTGGGTCTTAGTCCATTTTTTGTTAGACATGCAGGAACTTGTTGGTGCTTTACACAAAAAGAGGCAGCCCTCGCTGACTGGTATTAGATTCATAAATGATATCAGACATTTGTAATGCTGTTAAATGTCCCACCAATGCTGCAGCAAAAGAGGATTTTAAATGCAAGCAACCACCTAGTGCTTTATGAATGAAGACGAGGTAGTAAAGCCTTCAGAAATTATATTCATTGCTGCAAATGGGAAATTATCAGTATTATTTACACTCCCTAAGAAGGAGCACATTGTTCCTATCATGCCATGTGGTTGTGTATCTGGGTGGTGCCATCATTTAGATATAATGGTGTCCATAGACTGCTAGAAATGACCTCAAAGGAAATGATCTGCCAGAGGGGGGTGTTATAGTGCCAAATTTAATCAGGATAACACAAACACATGCACACGCGCGCACACACACTCTGTTAACACTTACCTAAAACCAGTTATTCTCTGCTGTCTATCTTGGTCATAAAAACACACACATTCCCCTTCAGGGAATGGGGTGTCACAGGGATTTGGAGATGCTCCCTTGCTGCCTCGGCTCCACCAACCCCATAATGAAGCCATTTGTTCCCCTTACAACCAGCAGACAACTCTATGGTGACACACTCCTTTGATCACAGGGCAAAGCCTGCTTTGGCAGTTATGGTCACATCTGTCACCCTTCTCTATCTGGGTTCCTTTCTCTGCATGTAAACATTTTATGCCATGAATAGTTCTATTAAAAAATATAGAACAAAATTGTGTCATTGTGTCTTATTCACTGGGGCACGTATGTCATGTAAAAATATTGTAATCTGTGTTTGATTCTCTAAAAACATTACATTTTACTTTAATTCCAGTATTTGTTACTGTGGTCAAACTTTGGTATTTTCTCTCTGCCACACTGGGTGATAATCATGATGAGTGAATTAGTCTCCTGATTTATGCATGATTTATCAAAGCATGGTAGACTTTCCTATCAAAGGCGATGCATTTATCAGATCTCTTTTTCTTTCTCAGAAAACTGAAACTTTTGTTACCTTGTGAGTCGACACTTTCTTATCTAGTAAGATGCAGCTTACGTGACTGCTGTTATATGCATTTTTTTACAGAACAGCGCAAAATAAAGAACCATATGACTAAATTCATTAAGCCTGTGACCTACAAGACCTGACCGGTTCAGAATTACATATGTGCAATTTCATACATATTTGCATAACATCCTAGCTATACTTATTTGCACATGATGCACTTTAGAATGTGGTTTGTTTAAATAAGGCTATCTGACTAGACGGGCTTGGATTCAGTAGGCTCATGTGTGGGCAGATGCCTGACGTGTTGATAAATGTTTGCCCCAGTGCTGTTAGTAGAATAAAACTGGCATGTTACGAAAATGTACTCTGCAAAAGACCTCAAATTATATATTTACATTCACAAAAACAAACAAGTGCAGCACATTGTTTTCACTTTAGTACCAGATTCTGATGGTTTAAGTCCCATGACAATTCAAAACTAGGCTACATGGCTGAAACAACGAGGTTGTAGTATAAAGCCTGTCTGTATGGTTTTGAAAGCTGAAATTCCCCTATTTCCCTTTCTTTCCTTCTACCATACCCCCTCCCTTCTCGTTTCCTCCCCATCCTTGCGTCATTGTTTTGAATGGAGCATCCTCCCGGCTCGCATTACCTTTCGTCGGAGGAGAGAGAGAGAGAGGGGGGGGGGGGTGCTGGGGGCTTGTGGAGGCGTGTGCTGCACCAACCAATTGCAGCCCGCCTTGGTCGCCGGACCGCACATGTTTACAGGCAGCATTCCGCCGGTAGAGTCTCTGCTCGGTTGGGGCCACGTACGGACTGGATGCACAGTAGCCGGAGCGGGATTACTCAAACGGCGGTGTTTTTAATCGTTTTCAGCAGCCGCGGTGAGCTGGCGGCGTTTAAGCTCGAGCGAGGTGAAATACTTCGACGTTTTTGCTTCGGTTTCTCTGCGCCCACGTTGTTTCTCGTGGGTGAGTTGCGATTCTGTCAAATCGTGTACAAATGTCATTTCGCCTCCGGAACGCGGAGGTTGGTCCGTGTTTTCCCGCCGCCCCGCTAGCTTGCAGGGAGCAGTGGGGAAAACAAACAGGTCGAACGGAGGAAGATTGGTAGCCGGTTGGATGTGGAGGTTGTTGAATCGTTTCCAGGTTGTTGGCTTGTTGTCGGGTGCTAATTCAAAGTCCTCCTTTAGTTTTCGGTGTTTCTAAGTGCGGTGCGTTTGGACGCGGTTTGGAGTTTTCGCCCTCCCGAGTATGTTGCCGCTTTCTAACATTTTGTCAGGCCTGCTGGGGCGCGTAGTCTACCCGCTGCGGTTCGGTGTTTTTCTCGACGTTGTTTACCGCTTATAATTCGACGTTTGATGGTTTTAAGTTCACTGGTTCGCCGGTTCTGAATTCAGTGCGACACTTTCAGACATGCATACAAGGCGTTTGGTGAAGCGGTCGATCCTCGGCAGCCGCGTTTACGCGCCGAGTCCGACGGGGGACGGTGCCCCGGTGACAGGAGTGGTCCAGGCTGTCAAGCAGGAAAACAGAGACGTGACGACGGCGGGAGGCCGGCGCAGCGTCTACACCGTGCTCCTGCAAGACGGGAGTCTCAAGGAGTTCTCCGAGGAGGAGATAGCCACCGGGTTCAACCACAATGCAGCCAAAGGACCGCTCAAGTCTAGCCTGAAGGTGTGTGTGTGTGTGTGTGTGAGAGAGCGCGCGAGCGCAAGGCGCCCCGGCCGGCAGCGGCGCTTCACTGTTTTTGTTGTGCGGGGTTTTGTAGCGTTTAACCGCTTCCTGCACGGAGCGGATTTAACGGTGTCGCCGCAGCCGCTGGTGGCAAATTGAATAAGCTGGGACGAGACCAGCATTATCAACAATAGCCGTAATTCCGATGTAGATGCATATTGCATCAAGTAACGGACTGTCAACACATTTTGGGGCCATCAGATATGTGGGACAAAGGGCTTGATAGGGCCTGCGCAATGTTTAGCGTTATGTGGAATAGTGGGTGGATGAGCTGAGGCAAACAAACACGCTCTGACTGCAGCGTTTTAGTCAAGTGTAGAGAGCATGGTTTTTGCACAAAAGTTTTTAATTTATTTAGCACATTTATAATTTGGCACAGTTATTACAGACAGTTTCCTGACAGAGTGATTTATATTTCGGACATTTCTATTCATAGAAGATGCAGCTTCTCACTTAAGTGAATATTAAATGGTGTTATGTGCACAACACAGCCGTTACACGTTGACAACGGTTACCAATAGTATTGGTTTCTTCTGGCTTTCGAGACAGAATATAAACTTTCAGTGCTGTCCAGATTTCTAGTCTTGTTCATGTCCTAACTAATCACTTCTTCACGTCTTCATTTCCGGCTTATTTGCTTTTTAGTGCATGGCCTTGGATGATGATTGCATGAAAAACAGAAGCCCTTGGATCACAACATTTTTTCTGGCATAGGGGAAGTATATTTTGTGTGTGCCTGTGTGTCATGTGTCCTTTTTATAGTAAGGGAGTGACTGGGGGTGCATGTGACTGAATAACGCTTGTTTACAGTTGGATTCTGATTAATTTAGATGGGTGTGATTTGTGCCTCCTTGGATTCATGTGTGTTATATTTCATTAGGCTGTTGATTACATTTCTGTCTATGATTTTTTTAAAGTCACTTACTTTTGCTACCAAAATAAAAATGTTTGGCCACTGTTTATCATCACACATGCTGGACTGCTCCCATTTTCTTTATGTGAGATAACAGGCAAGAAATGAATGTACAGATAAAACAGTAACACTTAGCCTTATGAAATGCACTTGCATGTTAAATAAAGCTCTGAACTGTTATTTGAAACTTTATGCAGTCATGTCAAAACTCAACAAAGAAATGCTCTGCAGCTCTGCATGGAGGCTTGTTAGAGCTTTGAATGATGGTAAATGTAGCCTAAACTTTGGTTTTCTGGTTTTGCATTTGCACTTTTGTGCATGCAGTGATGCACTTACAAAAGCTGTAGCACAATGCTGTTACAGCCACCGGTACAGGCTTGAGCAGTGCAGCTGAGAGTATAGCTCTGTCAGCACAATGGTCAAGTCTCTTTCAGCGCAACTCAATTCACATTGAGGTCGAAAACAAGTCATAAAATAAAGAGGAGGGGTCTGCTGTATGTGTGCACAAATTCACATCTGTATCTTGTGTTGCTCTCCCACATTATTATTTCTGTGCTTAATGAGTGAGAGCTGACTACTTCAGATTTTGGAGTGGGGGTTGTTTGGGAGGGCACACTGCCTCGTTTGAGTAGCATCTGTAAAGCCAACAAAGCAAGAACCCCCAGGTTGGCAACGGGTGGCATGGTCCAAAGAATCTGGATGCTTGGCTCATTGCCCAGCTTGGAAAATGAATGCTCCCTGTTTTAGGGTTAGGCGGAGGATGCCACTTGTTGACTTGTTGGTTTGTGCAAGTGTCTTATTGTGTGAGCACAGATTTTTTTGCTGCTACTTTAAGGCGTTACTTGTTTATATTTTGCGGACACTTTTGTCATCTTTCCCGTTGCTTGTGTTGATTGTACTCTGCTGCAGTGAAGCAAGCTTGTTGACAAGAGCTGAGGGACTCTTTGTTCCGAGTTGGTCGTCCTTATTGGTTGGCTGAGCAGCATCAGCGTGAAGCACAGTGACCACAGGGTCAAGTCTGGAAGTTGCCGCCCCTGCAATGATGTATGATTAATCTTTTAAGGCAAATTCATGGATACTACTTTCCTATTGAGGAATGAACTTGATACTGCAGCTCGCGGTATGCGTATGTGGATGTGTTCCACATGCGCTGTGATTGTTGTATTTGGCTAAGCTATATGAACAAGTAAAAGAACAGTATGTGCAACTGCTTGGCAAGAAAACAACCATAAATGTACAAATAAACAGTACACACAGCAAACAATTATTATTATTATTTTTCCATTTCACTTGTCTGTTACATGCGCAGTCAGCTCACATACAGTATGGGCTGCACACTCAAAATGTTTCGTCTCAACATTTTGTTTCTGGAGTTTTTGCCCAGATTTGTGACTGTTGGCAGAGGACTGAATGTATGTCACATGGAAACTCAATTTGGCATTTGATTAAAAAAGGTTTATGTGTAATATTGTTAATCCTAAACATACACTAGTTTATTACACATGCGCCCAAATTTTGATGTTTTTTCTTAGTTTCGACGTCCTGTGTCCTTCAAAAGTATCTCTGTCTTTTGCAAATGGTGAATAGAATGACTATTGCACCAAAAACATTGTAATTTAATTTAAATTTAAATCATGATCAGGCAACATGGTGATGCAGTGGTTAGCTTTGCCTCCTCACAGCAAGAAGTTCCCTGCTTCAAGTCCCAGCCAACTGCGACCTCTCTGTGTGCTATTGCATATTCTCCCCTTGCTTATGTGGGATTACTCCGCGAACTCTGGTTGCCTCCCACAGTTCATAGTCATGCATGTTAGGTTAATTGGTGACTCTAAATTGCCTGTAGGTGTGAATGTGACCATGAATGGTTGTCTGTGTATGAGCCTGAAGGATCCCTTACAGAAACTGATCACTATTTATTTTTGCACAGCGTAATCACAAATGTATTGTAATACAGCTATAAAAAAAAAAATCCCCCAAAATATATGAGGTCTTGTTGCTGAAGTCCTGTAAAGGGTTTCTTTCCCCCCCAAAATAGTTAACTTTAATTATTAGAGTTCAAGGCAGTTTGAGCTGAAATCAATGTCAGTTACAAACATCAGGTGTGTGTGTGTGAATTAGCCACACTTTGATGTAATAAATAACATTGCAGCCTTTGCAGTTCTCACATTCAGATTTTAATATAAAAACAATTCATTTTTTTAGCCCTAGACTAAGTCATGTAACTTATGGATTTATAACTTACGTTACTTATAACCCCGCAGTATTATTCACTGACGTCCCTAATCCAGATTATATCGACTGAAATATTTCTCACCAACGAAGTGCCATTTGAGCTGGAAGACACAGTCTGTTGGGAGTTAATGACATTTGGTCCATTGTGTTCAATTTATGGTCTGTGTGTCAAATTGTTTCATCATGACCTTTGACACATGCATTTCTCATTTCACAACCAATTTGGCATGCTTCACAATTTCGTGGCTATTTGAAATTCTATCATTCCTAAGTCTGAAATAACCAAGGCATTGTCATCAGTTTAAAATGAGGAGTAATTTCAGTCATACAAATAATACCTACAGTAATCATGCCTGAGTTGTTGAGATCTATCTTGTGGTTTTACTGTAACCAGCCTCCATCATGGATGACACTCAGTAATTCTGCCTCATGTGTTTTCACTTGATTATTTTAAGTAAAATTTTCTGTTTGGTGAGACTGTGTGTGTGTGTGTGAGAGAGAGAGAGAGGTATTGACTAGTGTGCCATTTCCACAGGCAAGCTTAATCAAGTTATAGTGCTTTGAGATAATGATCTAGATTGCACACAAACACACACCTAAAAAACACATGCACACAGCTGCATGTCATACTCCTCAGTACTATGTTGGCACTGGCACACAAGCTGTGTGTGTCCCTTGGGCTGCGTTGTCTCTATAATGCTGATGGGTTTAGTACGGAGAAGGTTTGCATGTGTTGGTCTGTGCGTAGGTGCATACAGGTATTCATGTGTAGAACCATGTCCTTTTTTTGCTGTTGTGTAAGAGAACAAATGATCTTGTGCTTTTTTTTTTTTCATAAGTATAGGTAGGTGTTTTCAGAATGTTTTGATGGTAGAAATGTTTCTGCTTAGTAATTGTGCTTCATTGAGTTGTTTGTGTTTGGGTTGTTGTGATTCTGTAGTGCAGAATCATGTTTCACTGTATGGAGTTTGTTGTTGCATTTGGTGTCAGGGGCGTGTGTATTTTTTGTGGATTGACTGTTCCGCTATAGTGATTTAAATGAAAGGCTGAAACCCATCATTGTTAAGTTCCTCACTGTGAACCTTGTGACAAACCAATCCAACAGTCAACCATCTGCTAGGGTTTGTTGCTTTAGTTGTGCTGTGTGACAGTCACTTTTTAGCATGTTGAATTGGTTGTGAATGCAGTCGATGAGAGAGACTAGAGGTTTTCTTTTTCACAAGCTCTCTAGCTGAAAAATCAGATATCATAAATAGATGTACAGTCTAAAACTTATTCACTAATAGCCTTGTATATACTATGCCACAACTAGCAAATCGCCTGCAGTGTTTCCCTGTAAGACCACATGGCAGAATGTGCTAGATGCCGCTTTAACTGTAAAACAGGGCAACAATAAAAAAATATTCTGGATAATTATTTTGAAATAAAGCTCTGATAATGATAAACTGATAATTGATTTCACATCATTAAATGCTATGGTCAACCCTGGTCAACTCTGCTGCACAGTCATCCAATTACATCTAAGTAATTGAGTCATGAGGCACATTTGTCATACAAAAACAAGGATACATACACATGCAGTTGAAAAGAATAAAACGCTATACAGTATAGAATCAGGTGCATAAATTGAAAATTACAGTGTGTAATAATTTGGGCAAACCAGTGAGCAATGGATTTAGACAGTGAGGTTGGAAAAATGTGCCCAACTCTGATGCTATTAGCAATAACAAATGAAAGTATAGAAGCCATTTGTGTACTAGCTTCTTATTGTTTCTTCTAAGCATCGGATATAGAAATTATCAGCAGTTATGGAAGTCACAGTTACAGTTTTTGATTATATAACTAATATAATTAACCATTAATTATCAATATTTGAATATGCCAGATACATATTTTATGAATGTATGTGCTATGAACACCAACATGTTCCACCTATGCTCACCGTGAAACCTGTTGGAAACTCTGGTCAGTAACAACAACAACAAGTGCTCCTTTATTTCATTTGGCTGAAGTAGGTGACTCTCACTAGGTGTTTCTTAGAAATGGTGTCAAGGATGGTGAAATAAACGTTACATACATTCTACATATAAACGTAGCGGCTGATTTATGTTCCTGGCACATTAGTGCAGATGGTGCCCTAGAGCTGCCAAAATTCTGCCCTGATACAGATTTTTGGCCTGCATGCAGGAGAGATTACACAATTTACATCACGGATGCCATGACATGGAGCCCCCTTTAAAAAAAAAACAAAAACAACTTGTTTTATGATTGGACAAACTCAAATGCATACAGGTACATGTAAGAGTCAGTCTTGTTTTTAAATGGCTTTTTTACGTACAAGGGGCTGTTTTTTTTATATCAGGGGCTGATTCTCTAAGCTAGCCCTGTTTGCCATCACATTTAATTATGCCAAAATGTGGTTTTGATTTGATATAGGGGCCTGTGATCAATGTTAAACTATATTTTGGGCTTATGTCACCCAATTAGATACATTTTTGTTACCTCAAATATGCCACTAAAATAAAACAATGTATTTTCCCTCATTAACAATATAGTTTTTAATAGTACCTCTGTGAAATAGTGTTTACATGTTGTTGGTGTTAACAGTCACAAGTGCAGGCTTTTTGTCACACATATTCACCTCCTCACATGTTACACCCTCAAGACTGTGCCAATATTTATTCTGGTCTGTGCATTGCTCAAAACACTTGTCTGAAGAAAATAACCCTTCGCTCTCCATTTGGTGTCAATAAAGGCTCCTGTTGCGCTTGGTGTTGAGCCATCTGTTGTGGATGCACCTTGGCTTTACCTCACTAGAATGACCACTGAATATTACAGTTCTTACTAGCATTTTTTGCAAATAATGTAGGTTTTCTCTGCCTGACCATTGTAAATCCCGAATACTTTCACACCCGGGTCTTGTTTCAGAAGGAAAAATATAATCTATCTTGACAGTCTTCCTTGTTGCTACTAAGCTGTTGTTGAACCTGCACTTGTTGTTCAGTTTCAACAGAAACATGGCTGGCATGAGAGTGTCAAAATAAAGGTCTGTATTCATACATTGAAGTTTATGATTTGCATCGATAACATCAACTAGTTGGTTATTTGATCTATGCATTGATCAAGAACAATGGATTGTTACACTCCTGCTAAGGATCATCCTTGGTATTCTACTCAAGCATTGAATATTTCCCCTTTTCATCCCTCTTCAGCACAGCTCAAGTAACGAAGCTTCAGAAGGCCACAAAGCAGACGGTGGCAATCACAGCCCAGAGGCAGTGGAGGAGCAGCGTGTGGTGGATGGCAAACGTGTTGGCCGAGACCCTGACACCCGATCAGTGTCCCTGCTAGAGCAGAAACGCAAAGTGGTCTCTTCCAGCATTGACGTTCCTCATGCCAGGTAGGACTGTTAGTCTGTTTACGTGTGTGTGTGTGTGTGTGTGTGTGTGTGCGTACATGGGCCAGTTCTTTGACAGTGGGCGTCTGATTTCAATCCTAGAGGGAGTTTGGCTTGGCCTCAAGTTAATCAAAGGTTTATGACATAGATATGTCATCTGATAAATAGGACAGAGTTTATGTGGGTTGACATGGGTTGTGTGATCCATGAAACCATTTGGAAGCTTTTGACAGTCCACATTTTATTATGTACACCAATACACCAATTTTATAAATGTTTTTTATAAAAATATTATAAACCAATGCCGATCTATCATTATGGCTTTACCCCCTAACAGCGCATAAAGTGATTCATATCAATCACATTGACCACTCACTATTATTTTTAAATAATTGTTTTGCACATTTTGCCATAATAACTCTAGTAGTAAGTTTCTTTATTGGAGTACTTTTACTTTTGTACTTTTGTAGATGACCTGTTTAGTGCCTTTCCTTGCATAAAAAATTTAAAGTGGTACTTTTAACAGAGAACATTTTAGGCCGGTACAGCTTGTGCACTTCTACCATATCGGATACAGTGCAGAGTTGGTAGAAGTACCACCTCTGTACCATTTTGCTGAGTATTAGGCTGTGTACCTGCAGACTACTCAGAGTGGCCATGCTGAACCTTTTCCTCCCTAACATTATTAGGACCACAAGTGTTAATGTTAAGGCTGATTGGTGTATATGCCACCATATGCCAACGTTTAGGTAGTCTAGGAATGTAGCCATGTCATAAATGTTCGAGGGGTGTGTGCAAAATGTCATGCTTGAATGAATCTCATGCTGTTGCCTTTACTTTCTGAAGTTGATTATGGTTACTTGATGTGCCTCTGCCAAATTGTTTAAGCAGTGCAACACAGATTCAAAGCCAACTAGAGAGTCAACTAACAGGGAAAATTGCATCAGTTAGCCTTTCCATTTCTTTTCTGCTTTATAGTAAATACACCACGGGCCTAATATTGGACATACTGCAGCTTATAGCTGAGATAGACAGAACAAACATGTTTGAAATTTGTGTGGTAGAGCAGCCAGCAAAATTCTGTGTATGTTTTATCAGAAGTGGGATAAATAATCCACCTGATCTAGTGTATCTCACCCAGAGCGCTCCCTCTCTTTCACACACAAACTTTTAGGCTGGTCAGTATAATCCACCACTGGAGTGGGTGCACAATAGGTCAATTAAACATCAGCAGTGTACAGGAATATGGTGCCATTTAATAAAGAAACAACACCTAAAATGTGAAACCCTAATACTTTGTAAAGCACTGTGCCCTTATCAAACATCACTTCCCATTACTTGTTTTGTGCTGCTGGAGGAGCTCAATCGATGGCAACATGCTGAAAAGTACAGTTAAGTTCACACATTTGTGCAGCTTTAACACTGTATCCAAAGCCATGCTTTAAATCTAACGCGTACTGATGCATCATTGATTTCGTTTTCTCATGTTGACAATTAAGAGGAAAACAATCTGTTTTAAATATCGACTCTATCACACAAAGTAAATAGACAGTGTACACCTATGCCACTATAATAACTCTCTTGCATAGAGATTACAGTAAATTATATTTTTATAGTTATTTGAAATGACTTATTGGTCATTTAAAATGTTTTGTTTGGCACTTAGTAACCCAAGTTCTTGTTTATCCTCCTAATCAGACAATCTAACAAGAAGAAAGCCTGAGTAAAGGTCTCAAAAAATTATCCACCCATCAAGACCTCAATTGTATCTGCTTATTGTGTTCAGTCACGGGAGGGCTATTGCAGCTGCCATTGGGTGAAAAGCATGGTACATACTGGACAGGTTGCCAGTCTATCTCAGTGCCAACACCGAGAAATGTACACAGACAGACAACAATTAACGCTCACACACCTATGGGGAATTTAGGGTAACCAATACCTACCAATTCCTACCATGCATATCTTTAGTCTGTGGGAGAAAAGCAGAGTACCTAAAGGAAATCCACTCAGGCACGGGGAGAACATGTAAACTCCACACAGAGAAGCTGCAGCAGGCCCGGGATTAGAACTGTCGACCTTCTAGCTGTGGACCCCCTCCTCACACACACACCATGCTGCCCCTTCTTAGAAATCAGCATTCAGTAATTTGGATATAATGGCTAGGAGCCAAAACATCACCTTTTAGACAGTTGTTTTAATTTAACTAAAGTTTTTATTTACTGTAGTTAGTCATTTGGAAGGTTTTTAAAATTTGCGCTATAGGGTGAAACCCCTGTCTTAGGTGCCACATGGAAAGTCAAAACTGACAAGTTTTGTGTTCAGACAAGTGAGGAGCCACATTTAACTCCCTTCTTTTTGCTTCAAAATATCTTCCTAAGTTCATCAAGTTCATCCCTTCTTATTGCCACATGGTCTTTTTTTTATTGTAATGAGAAATCTGTTTTGTAGCCAACAGCATAGACTTGACATCTAATTATGCTGTGTATAGCACTTCAAAGACTGTTACTCGCAATCCTAAGATCTATTGTGCTTGTCAAGTGCCAAATCAAACCCACTGCAAACCCAGACTTACAAAAATCCATTTCAGCCCAATTTATAAAGTGTTCTTGCACAATCAAGAACATAGAAAGTTCATTCTTGCCATATCTCGGGAGGAAGTGCTCACACTTTTTTTATAGAGTTTTATAGAGATATCTTTATAGTGACCTTTTTCTTGCACAGCACCAATATTGCCATAAGATTAAGATCCATGGCTCTCATCCCCTGCACACCTGGAGCCAATTTTAGCCTTGCTCTAGCACTGGAGAAGAAATGGTGTTGAAACTGACCAAAAAGTCACATTTATCTGTAATGGAGACAAGGGAGCTGGGCGGAGGCCGAAGGTTTGGAGGGATGGTGTAAAGGGGACAAGAGAGTAACAAACTAACAGTACAGTAAATAATACAGTTTGTGCGTATATGGAGTGAAGGTTGAGATATATAGAATGTAAGAGTGTAGCTGTAAAGGCAGCAGAAAAAGGGAGAGAAGAGACAAAATGCCGGAGGATTTTTTTCAGAGCTCTCCAGAGAAGTCTGACCTTGAGGTTGTTAATTGCACTCTCAAAAGTTCCCTCTCTGCTGGTGATTTACTAAGAAAATGTCTGGCTGTTTGATGGCTCTCTAGGTCCCTTGTAACCCAGATACAATAGGTTTCCTACCTGGCTGAGAGTCACTGAAGTACTCCTGTGCCATATTTGCAGTCATTGGAAAAATAGAGGAAAAATGACAGTGTACCATATCGATGTTAGACCTCAGGGATTTTGCATTTTATGTAGCTACATGGTTCTGTCAGTGGGTCCAGGTCTTTATACTTTATTACTTATGTATTTGGTTACTTCACATGCATTTGTCAAATCTTGCCAAAAAAATCAATAGGTGTCATTCTGTGATTGACCTTCCGTCCACATTGCCCTAACTCCCAAATGCACAAAAAACATTTTTTCTTTCTGAATTATTTTTGAATTATCTTCTTCTCAAGATGAAGCAGCAGGTGTTCCTAGCTCTGCCACCACTAACAACCAGACACAGCATATTTATGTCTGGTTCCTCGGTATAGTAAATGCTCTAAAACTTTACATTTGTCAAATTATGGTCTTATCTAGGTGCTGGGCATGCCCCTTGCTCCAGGGCTTACATTTTCTCTATGCAGGAAATGGTTAAATGTAACAAGAGCTAGCGGGGGCAGACCAGTGGAAACGAATGGTTTGGCTTTTGACAAACAGCATTCGGGAGACTAATTGCTAGCAGGGGAAGTGAAGTATAACCTTAGTTGAAGGGGAAATCAAGAGAGTGCGTTGCTTATCCTTGCAAGACCCCAAAACAACAGATCTGAGGGTTCAAATCCTCTTCAGACTGCCAGCAGTCTGCCCTCCCTTTCTTGAATGAAGCAGATTTACTTACGTTTCTGAAAATAACTAGACCCATTTCCTTTGATTTATGGCAACACATGACTACTTCACAAAACTGTAAATTAAAGCAAGAAGCTTGTGGGGGTCAGTACAGTACTGACTTCAAAACCTAATTTGATGCCCTAACACAACAGTTATCGTTTATCATTTTTACTGGGGATCAGTGTGTTCACAGATCACCCAGTTCAATGTGGTGAGCCACCCTGTGTTCCAAACTTGGAGTCTAGTGCATTGGCCAACTCAGATGTGGAACGGGGCCAAAGACTCTCCATTCTATGTAAAAGAGGCCCAGAGGGACAGTCAAATTATCGTTTGTTTCTTGATAAAGTGACATGGCTCTATAATTTGCCCATTTTCCATCTGCTTATGGTTTTCTTTGTCTTCATGGTCGTTCTTACCTTTTTGGACCATTGTTACTTATGTTATTTTTTTTTGCACAGTGTGTTGTTTGTGGTGAAAGAGGACGTTTGGGTTTCGAAATTAGAAAAAAAGGGGGTGGGAAGTTCAGGTTGTGTGTATGAGAGAAGTGTGAGTTCTCCAAAGAGTAAAAGAGAGTGAGCAAACAGGTTAGCAAGATGCTCGGCATTTGCCAAAGAAAACAGTTTTCTTGGTTTGGATGCCAGTGGTGTTCAGAAACCATGTGATTACCATCTGAAAAGACAGCTCTCATCTCTCTCACTCTCTCACTCTCTCTGTCTCTCTCTCATTCACTGCCTTGCCTCTACCAGTCTCAATGTACATTTATCTGATTGAAAACTGAGACCTTTTCCTGCAACAATTTATTTGACCAAACCAAGTGTGTTAAATGTTCTGTTAAACTGTATCAGATTGGCCTAACTACACACAGCTAAAAATATCAAACAAAAGTACATTTGTATTTACATAGAACTCACATTGCCCAACATGTTTAACAATAATGGCTCCCTAAATTTGAAACATTTTGGAATTTATCATAATGAACTTTAGCAGCCAGTGTTTTCTAGAGGACAGCGATTTTGCTAAATTCACGTTAACCCTACTTTTGGATACAATGTGTGCACCTACAAGAGTTTTATAGTTTTACTTAGCAGGATTGGATTCTTCCAGTGCTGTGGTGTAGAGTGCAAACCTGAATAATAACCCAGTGTTTTAACAATTTTTCCCATAACAATAATACAGTGCCCTTTAAATAATAAATTATTATATGGAAGAAGGTTTCAAAAAAGGATATTAACACATGTAGAAATGCAGCCAGCTTGACCTCATCACAACAAATGGCTTCAGGGTCTAGGAACTCAGTATAACAAAAGTCAGTACAATTCACCAGAATGAGATCTTCTCTTTGGTGGAAAAAATAAAGTGCACAGGAGACGTGAAAACAAGCTATGTCAAAAACACATTGTGTGTTTTAAGTTGGTTTCACATATAAACCTTGACATTGTATTTAAAATCAGGTCCTAACATTGTCAGGAGTTACACTTTTACACATTTAGCACACAAAAGGAAGTTGTTAGTGTCAGATGCATTTTCACTTATTGGAAAAACTGTATTTGATTTAGGTGAAGGGTTGGGCTTGGGTAAAAAAAAAAAAAAAAAACGCTCCAAATTTTATAGGGTTTTGTTTACAGCACATCAAAGCAGCCCCAGTCGTATGAAAGAAACATTGTCAACATATCCCTCACTGGGAATCCTCTGGACAATTCCAGGCTATGTTCTCACATGGACTCACTTGGTCATTACACTTAGACATTGTACAAGGGAGATCTCAGGGTAAAGTCTTTTTAAACTTTTGGCCAGCTGCTTTGGACATTTAGATTCTCACATACATAGGGTTCCAGTGCAGAGCAAACAACTTTAGGTAATCAGTGTGATTACCTTGGGACAATACACCCTAATATACTACATCATACATGGATTACCTATATATTATATTCGTGTTTACTAGCTGTACTTTGCTTGTACTGTTTAACATAATTAACTTGAGTTTGCTTTGTTCTATGCCACCTCAGTTGAATGCAATGCATCTCTGATGTCAGACCCAGTTGATAATTATTCAGACCCCTCCCCTGCTGTTAACTCAGCTTCAGATTTATTGCACACAGACTATGCAAAGACAAAGCCCTCACTCTTTGTCAATATCCATGGCACACTAGTAAGAGTCACATCGAGCTGGTCTACATTGGCTCCACCAACAGGTTTGAGCTCCTGAGAAAACTACCAACTGCGATGCCACATGACTGCAATTGTGAGTTTAAATTTAAATGCAAATTGGCTTTTTAATTAGGTGTGTTCAATATCAGTGAGCACAAGTCAGGGAATGGTTAAGGATGTATTAGTACACAGTCCTAAATTCACTGTAATCTTTTGCCAAAGCACTGGACCCTGGCAGGAATGTGTAGGCTGTGTGTTGTGATATCTATCTCGATTTTATGTTCACTTAAACAGTAAAGATTTAAGAGCTACTTGCAAGTTCACTGGTACAGGGCTTGACATTAATGCTTGTCCGCTTGCCCAGGGCAAGTAAACTCTATGATCACATACCACAAATTGGTTAAAAACTAATTTTACTGTAGTGCTGTGTGCAGCGAGTTTGACCTGGTTAGTAATTTTTCATTTGTACCTGTCCGACCCCTGTTTGCTAACTTTACCATAACTTCATACTAATAATGTGGATCTGCTATATATATATATATATATATATATATATATATATATATATATATATATATATATATATATATATATATATATATATATAGTCATATTATTATAACTTAATTCAACTTCCTGAAGAATCGTGTCCTTTAACAACTTGCACAGCCATGACCTGCAGCTGCCAGTTAAATTTATACTGTGTGAATGTGGTAAATGATCTGTGTCACTAACAAAGTGTAGAAAATATCTAGGAGGTAGCTTTACATTTTGCTTATTATTTAGCACTGATCAATCCTGTTTCTAGTTGAAACAGAACTAAAAGTTACATAGACAAATACAGTCTTTATACCCTTTGAAAGACCAAACCTGCTTAGAGTTATTTGAAAAAATAATTTTGGAAAGTAGAGATTAGATATAAATTTTAACTCTTAATTTTAGGTTTGTTAAGGTAATAAAATATACTAATTGTCCAAAAACCTGTTTATCTTTTAATAGAGCCACACTTTCTACAAGTAAGTTTGGCTTTCGGACAAGCAAAAAAAATTCATCTATATCCCTGATAAAGCAAGTGGTCTAAAAAGCTTAATGTCGAGCCCTGTGTTGTACATTTGGCCTGCTAAAAACAACCTCAGTTATAGAAAACCATCTACAAATCTTTAATGTCTACACTTAATCTAAAAAACACATTTGACACTCTGGACTTTCCATGCTAATTACTTTGACACTAGTACTTGAATTGACTCATCATGTGTAACGTTCATTTTAAAGCCATCAGCAAAAATTTATTTACAGTTATGAGGTCGTAAATAAACAAAATGAAGCTTCTTAGGAGTTTAGGCAATCTTTATGGCTGTCATGGGAGCGTGACTAAATGTGTCCCCCTAAAAGCAATGATGCTATGAGCATCCCAGAAATTGTCCCTAATATGATCATTTGTCCTACATTGCTGTTGTTGTATCTGTAAGAAAGACTTGTGTTCAGTCACACCCGCCTGTTATCTATAATGCATAGTGCAACACCTACAAGCCAATGTATATGAACATTGGGCTCTGCGGGCCTTCTGCTGCTTCAGACTAATCCATAGTCCATGGCTTTAATGGACTGATGGCGCAGAGTGCTGCAAGATAAAGAAAAAAGCTCTAATTGATTTTATTGGCAGCTGTGCATTACAGGCATCTACAGTATATCCGAGGTGGTACTAATTGATTGTAGTGTCACAAGCTGATGGACTAATGAGGAGTGTATTGTTCAAAATGTTTAGTACAAATTTAACATCAACTTCGCTGTTAAATCAACGGTGTGTTCTTAAATCTAAAAGCTCATTTAAGTTTAACACCTCTTGAATAACGCATACACTTTTGCGCCACTAAACTCCACAAATGACAATTCTGTTTTGAAATTAAATTGGAAAAAAACAACAACAATAATTTTATTTTGCTTAATATAGACAAAGACAAGAAAGTGTTATTTATGTCAATATACAACATCACTGACATTATGTGCTGACACAGCTATATACATGTATGGAACATTATTTGTATTTGATCACTTGTGTTTTTGTGTTTTAACTGCTACATATGCTTTTCTGGTAAATTAGCAATTAATATTCTTTGTAACAAGTATTGAGAAAGTTCTTTGCTTGTTTGTCTAGCTGAACAAAAAAAACATGTAATTTAATTGTTTTATAACAATAAATAGCCTACTCTCAAACAAAACAAAAATGCAATACAAACACAATTCTCGATCACAGTGTACACTCTAGGGGTAGTAATGTGAATAATTGGGCCCCTCCTGCCAAAATTTAGTATTAATAGTAGTATTCTGACCCAGGCAGTCTTGGTTTGGGGCAAAGGCACTGTAACACAATAGAAAAGCGACGTACTTCTTAAGTGTAACCTATTAAAAAAATAAACCAACCCCTGCAGAAGTACTAGCTTTCCATATCATTTCTAATTATGGCCTTCACTTTTCAGGCTCCATTGACCTGTCTGTGTGAATTATTGATATCTGTCAGCCTGACAGGCTTTATTAATTAAAATGGAGATGTACTAATTAAGAGCACGGCATGAGGGTGTCATAATTGTAGCCCTGTTTTAATTTGAGTGTCGCTCATCAATTTTAACGCAGTTTAGTAGATTTGTGGCTGAAGATAGAGTGGAGCTGCCCTTATTTCAATGTATACGCCATCATTTATTACCCCTCTAACGTCCCAGATTGTCGGAACTGCCTGCTTTAAAGACCAGCGCCTTCCTTCGTATTGTCATGTGTTTGTTATGTGCACATTAATTATTCTTTGTCATAATCAAAGGAAATCAATGCAAATTAAATTCAAAGATCTATCCAATAACAAAACATATACGCTGCTCACCTCACATTTAACATTGGTTCTTTCAGTGCATCATCTGGGTGCGTGTCCTTATTCTGATGTACATGCTTTTGCTGGGATGCCAACATAAACATGTGCATCATAGAAGCAGTGATTTCATATGAGTGATATATGTGCCCTGCCATGTTACTCACCAGTGGCATCACTCTCTGTCTCACATGCTGGGAGCCTGCCCCTCCTGCTGAGTCCTATCAGGTCAGAACACAGGTGTCGTTCCTTTCCTAACAAATTATGGGTAGTGCAGCTTCTCAGATTAATCTCACCTCTTCCTATGTATCATTTAATTCCCTCAAGCATTGTTTTACCCACCATAAACATGTTATGCTGTCAATAGTTTCGAAACTGTTGAAATGACAATTGAATAATTGACCACAAAAGAACACAAGCTACCTTGTAGTTAGGATTTAGGAAGAGTGGGAACAAATTTAAAAACAAATTTAAATGCAAACAAATAAATGTGAATTTATTTGTTCAGTATCCTTTTCAGGCTGTGAAGAGTTTTTAAAGAAAACTATCAAAGCATACACTCAGTTACTACAAATAAACATGGTGTGACACATTTTTAGACTAGGCTGTGCATTCAACTTGTAATAATTCAAACCCATGAGGCCCACACTTGTGCTACTTCCCAGATGTAGTTTGCATCCACCTTCTGGATTAACAGATGTATAAAAGATATTTACACCACAGGAGACGCTATAATGTGTTTAGTGCTGGGGCATGTAATTTCACCTCTACAAAAGCAAAAAGATAGTTTTTCATACAAGCAGCAATTATACATTACATCAAGTGTTGATAATGTGACACAGCTCAGGAGACATTTCAGGACAGATTTGCTTCATTTCATGTTAACATTTTTTTGTAGATTGGTTTTAAATTATATACATATTGTCTACGCTGTGAAAAGTAAAAAGGCTTTTTGATCTGCTGCATCTCAACAGTTGGCATCCCATGAATTCTTCACAACACTGTGGAACCCAATCCACAGTTAAATTAGCCAAACATTTAGTCAAAACTATGCTGCAGATGTCTTCCTCAACAAAAAGACCTTATGTTGTGAGAAGGGAGCAATAAAGTTAATTGAAAGTTAGCCATTTGTTAGTCTGACATCTAAGAGCCATCTGTGGGGGCCGATCTACAAAACTATTCCCGAATAGGACAACAGTGGAATATCCTATTGCCTTATAACCCAATAATCTTTGGTGTCTCCAGTAAGATTTAAAGTTTCAAGCAGACAGCAAACCAGAACTGTAAATAAGAGTCACTGTTCACTTTCTTTAAATCAAAATTGTATATTGCCAGCTTTTAGGTTGACTTTAATTGAAGCAAACTGGTTTTGAGAATTTAATACATATACCTCTCATCATTAGGTTATTCATTAGAATTATGTCAGGCATCACATAATTCTATAGTTTCCTGTGTGCTGTTCTCAACTTTGTTTTGTTTGAAATGCATAATCTTTTTTTGTGTGTGCTAAAAGAGTTAAATTGCAAATAGTGAACTCCAGCTGCTTAACAACACACCCAAATCATAATTAGCTCTTATGGCGCAACATCCCAACCTTTCCAATAAGCTAAAGCTTCAGTTGTATCTTCTCTACGTAGGGATCCTCTGTAATATTCTCTTTCTATGTTTCTCTCACATGCAACCACTCTCACTCTCTTCCTCTCTCTGCCTTCCTTTGTTCTTCAGAGACATTTGTCATTAGCCTCACTTGCAAGCTGTCTGGGAGTGGCATGGTTACTACACAGACACAGAGACACATACACGACCCCCTGAAGTTAAAGGTTAGCTTTCACTGTTCTACTTGTCTTCAGGTTGCCCCACATCAATGTACAAAACAACTTGTATAGGGGTAACCAGTAAGCACTGACTCTTTAAGTGTGTGTGTTTGCGTGTGTGTGTGTGCATGTGTGTGTGTGCTTGTGTGTGTGAATATACACATACACATTTAGGGTGGTGTTGGTATCCAAAGGACAGCTGGTACAGTTGGCCCCTCAACCCCCATTTGGTTGTTCCGACCATGTCCTGTTTTTCTCGGCACAAACCACCCCCACCATCAGAGACCTCTTAATATCAACAAGGCAGCAGTTTGCTCAAACTGCACATTTGTCGCCCCCTCCCTCCCCCTTTTGCTCTCGTCCTTCCCTCCTTTTCTCCTGTCCCTCCTTGTAAACAATGGGAGCCAGTGGCTTCGGTCACGTGAAGTACCAGCATCTGCAGACGAGGTTGTTATTGTTTTGATTTGGGTTCCACAAGCTGAACTTGACTCCCATGTGAGCAAGACTGTGTGTATGCAGTAATTTGAGTGGTTTGGGTCGGGTGGGACTCTGATGTTCTGCCAAACTAGAGGGCTGCCTGCAGTACGTGGTTGTATTTTTATGTTTGCCTGAAAGTCAATTTGTGTGTGAATTGTGGTAGCTTTGGCAGTATTACTTCACCATAAGCTAAAAATTAATGTGTTTACAAGGTGCTTCTGTCTCACTCTCTCTATCTTTAACTCTCTTTCTCTTCCTCTTCTCTCTGTCTCTCCTCAAGATCCCTCTCTTATTTTTCTCATGCAGTCTTCTGAGGCTCACTGGATTGAAACATGACCCCCCCCCCCCCCATTAGGCATGCACACACACACATACACACACACACCCACAGGCAGTTGTGGATTTGAGGTCTTTTAGGTCTGCAAACATTAAATGCACACACATACGTGTAAGCCATGCGACACAGCTGTATTTGTCCATATGGCATGCATAATTCATGACCTCCCATTGACATCTATGTAACCATGGGTGCTTCTTTCAGCTGTTTTGTGGCGGGCTTTTGCCAGAGGGCGTGTGCATTGAGTAACATAGTCCTCTACTCAACTTCCAACCTCACACACTTTCATACAGTATTTCAAAGTATTTTTTTATGTTTTTATGTGTCTCTATGTGTTATGAGTTGTGCTAGCGCTAATTTGAATATAGTGGTGCTGTGTAGTTTTATTTAATGTGCAGTGGGTGCCACAGTAATGTTAATATTTCATTTAGGGAAGAAGAGAGATTCGATGACTAATGTATTTTATGTTGAATTTGACAATGGTATTTTTCATTAAGTTTGTCGTAAGAGATCACATCTTACTGACCAGCACAATTCTCCTCTTCATCTGTCTTTTACTTTGTTTCCTTTCCTTTTCCCCTGACTTCAATTACACTTTTCCCCTTCATTGTTCGTTTTCCCCCTTTTTTTTCTATTTCACCAATTTCTCTTTATCATTACCTTTTAACCAGATGGTTGGATGATTTTTCCAGTGTTGCTTTCACCTCCCCTGACTTACTCTAGTCTGTCTTGCCTTCTCTGCTTATGTTTTCCCGCTCATTTCCCCCCTTTATTCCCCCATGGTTTGTCTCCCGCACCCTTCCACACTCTAGCCCTCCCTCTCCTTCTTTGTCTCTTCTCCTCATTGCCTTCATTTTGTGTGTGCATGTTACTGTGTTACTGACGTGCAGAGATGTTTACCCACTGCTGAGCTGTGTGATAGCGTTGTAGAAGTAGGCATTGTGACTAACTTACACTAACATGAAATGACTAGTGACAACTACACCTTTGTCTGAGCTTTTGTTGACAAACAGGTGTCAAATCATGACACAAAATCCCTCAAAATTTTGAATCACACTCAGTTGTATTCAAGGTAGTTACAATCCAGGTTTGCTTTATCTTTGTTTGCGTTTTGAAAGCAGACCACATGTAAGCAAAAGCAAATGCTCTATGATGACCTATATGCTAATCTGGCTGAAACCGTCCATCAATTTGTTGCGTTGCCTCCAGCTGCTCAAAGCGTGTGTGGTGTACTAACACACACAGGTGGTGTGAGCAACTCAGGAGGTCAGAATTAATTGCAGGCACATTTATAGAATTTTTTTTCTTTTTAGATTGAAATCTCTCTACAAAGCTAGAATGCTAATATTCTACACAATAATATAATAATGTAACTATAACTAAGTTATAATGTGAAAATATTCCTGTATCTGCTGTTTCCTTCAGCACCACTGTGACTTTATATATTCAGTCTTCTTTATGTATTTAGGAACTTAAGTGTGTACACTATGGTACTGTGTGTTGGTAAACATTTCTTCTTTCTTTAGTGCCCTCCATATGTTTTTGATTCTTTTAATGTAAGGGTATAATTTCCACTGCAGACAGTAACACAAAATTACAGGTTTGTGTCTCTCACTCACAATTAACAGTGAGTAAATTGCTTAACTCAGCTTCAGCAGTGTCTTGCCCCATGCTCTGAGTTAGTGACTCTTACTTAACAGCAGTAAACCACATGAACATATTGAGAGCTTTCCTCCTATCCTGAGTTTCACATTGCAGTAATTCATCACTTGATGCTTGTGTGAGTTTTCACCTGGTTTGAAGTCTGAAGACACGCAATCTGAAGACATGCATGAGATAGGTTCATTGATGACTCTAAATTAACCGTAGGTATGAATGGTTGTCTGTCTGTGTATGTCTCTCTGTGAAGACCTGTCCAGGTATTACCCTGCTTCTTGCCCTATGATAGCTGGGATAGGCTCCAGCCCCCCATGACCCTAGGCAGGATAAGAGGATACAGATAATGGATGGATGGAAGTATTTAAATGATTTTATCTTTATCTTCTTTCATTAAAGCAAAATTAATTTTCACTGAGTTTTACAAATTACAAACCTACAGTACAATGTAAAGACAACTTATATTACATTTATGTTTCATAGAACCATGATAATATGTCAGTGCTAACTGTAAATTTAGAAGAAAAAAAATTCAAGCGTTTTGAGCAGTTACTTTTTATAGATGTGTCCATATGGGGTAATGGAGGAGCAGAGTCTTTGAGGACTTAATGGCATGTTAGAGAAAGAAGAAGTTGTCTCTCCCCGTTTCTCGCACTGTGTTTTCATTTTAGTTATTATTATTATTGGCTGTCTCCTAACGGTCGATGTCACATGGTCATACCACACTGCAGTAAAATACTCTAGATATTCTTCTGACTTATATTTTTTATCAGACTGTTGCCGTATCAGCCGTACAATGGCTAAAACATTTGAAGACTGTAATTGCGATAGGTGTGATTATGTAACTGAACATCAAGAAGGGAATGCTGAGGGGAAAGGGATATCACTTAACTAAATAGAGAATAAACTGAGGCACTTTCCTATGTTTGCTTTTCCAGCTACACACTCTCAGGCTCTTGGTTTCCACCATTCCTGACTCACAGCGCTGATACTTTATTCCTCGAGCCCCTTCCTTTTGTTTACTCCAACATTGCATCATACGGATGGACAGTGTTGATCCAATGTGAGAGAGGAAGGAGATCAAAAAAGACAGACATGCTGCCTTTGTTTCCATCAGTACGAGATCCCCTCCCTGCACATACGCTCTCTGTGCCTCTCTGCCTGTCACACAAACATTCATTCATTCACATTGGATGGTCGTACATCAGGCAGTCATACACACAGATACTTGCAGGGAGAAACGTAAACATCAGAAATATAGAAAGTGACACATTGTGCTCTCTCTCCCTCCACCTCTCTCTCTCTCTCTCTCTCTCTCTCTCTCTCTCCCTCTCTCGCTCTCATATACACACACACACACTCAGATGCATAGATGAGGCCAAATCGGTAGCTTTTTTTGGATGCTACCTCATAATTGTGGCTGTGCAGTTTTTCTTTACTGAACTTAGGCATTCAAAGTTTATGCATCATATATTTTGTTCTTATATGTTTTTTGTTTTTTGAAGTTTTTTTTTCTTTTTGCTTTTATTACTTACAATGAAGTAGATCAAGTGGTCATTCCTAAACTCCTTAGTTGGTTTAGAATGGTAGGTCTTACTCTCAGGTGTGCGTATATAATTAAGACTACTGTGTGTGCAGTTCTGTGTGTACAACATAGCAAGCAGATCATAATCACAGTGATTTCTAATTTGTTTGTGAGTTTTTATTTTATTTTATTTCAAGATAAATAAGAAAAATATCAAACCATTGCAGTGCAAAAGCAACTGGGCTGGGTGCACAACTGCACACACTGAAATAAAAAAAATAAGAGTTTTGCACACGTGCTGGAAGGTGCATTATGGTGAACACACAGGGGACATTGCCTTCAGTATTGGGGGGGCAGGTTGAAATATTCCAAAAATGATTGCTTCTGACAGTGTTAGTGACTGCGTAATTAAATTTGTTAAAGCAAAACATGTTTCCACACTGAAAAGAGAGGAAGCCTCTCTTCCTCGTCTTCCTCACTGCCCATTATGTCTCCACATCCATCTGGTGGTTGTTTTTGTTTAGCAGTGTGCAGATGTGTTTTCACTTATTTTTCTCCTCATCCCACTGTAACAGAGAGCAGATGATCAGTTACCCTTATCTGTCACTTAAGGAGTTAACTCTGCCTTTGTGGGGACATAATGAGAAGAAATCAGGTCTTATTTACAGCAACCTGACACATACACACATTCGCTTTCAGAAGACCTGCTTCTCTGCCCTGTGGCTGTTTGCCTGTATACTGTAAACACACACTGTGTAAAGACAATACCTTTTCATACACTTAATTATCCATCCATGTGAGCCCTTAATGTGTCTGGTCTGGTTCGCCTTTGTCACAACGTATTTAGCTTTACGTTTATCTATTCAAACTAAATACATTGACATATTTTTATAAACAAAATTGTAATGCATACCTCCTTTTATGGCTGCCATCTCTTAATGATGAGTAATAGAATTGTAAACTGGTACAGTATTAGTATGTCTATAGAGCTTAGCTAATTTTTCACAAGTATGGAATTAATTTGTTCCTCACAGACATACTGCTGTTTACTACCAAGTTTGTGCCTCTCATGCAGTACTATTACAGTTTGTATAAGGTAAGCATGTGTTTCTCTGAAGATTTAATGTCCTTTGATGGTTGAAAAATGCAGGAGCTCATTTACCTGCCCTTATTGCCGATCTGAAGCTACCTGTGTAATCGTCAATGAGCACTTAAATCATCTATATACGCAAATACTGTGTGCTGTCCTGTAACACATCATATAATTTTGACAAAATGTGCCAAAATTACAACACTGCACTGTCAATTAAGCTTTATAAGTGCAGACTATTTACTATTCACTGATTATATTTGTTTGTATTATTGTTACTATCTACCAGTTTGTATTTTCATCTATAATATTATTTGTTGTGAAGTGTGATGATTTTGGCAATTCTGTTAAAAGGTTAAATGTTTTTAAAGATTGTTGGATATACGAGACCCACAGACTTGGTGATAAGTACCTATGAGTGTTTATGTGTGGCTCAGATAAACGGTTAAACAGTCCAGATAATGACAAAAATGACTAATGCTATACAATATGTAAATTCTACTTTTACAAATCTGTGGATTTTCGAAGCTGTTATATATCAGTGGAAGTATTTGTTTCTTCCCTGTGGCCATCTCTGTTTACATGTAAGATCTGTTATCTGATTTAGTGTGCATGGGCGTTACCTCTTCTCCCTAAGTGTTTTTTGTAATTTGGATTTCACTTATTGCTTCCAATAATTATAAAAACAAAATGATAAAAGTTCAAAGTCTCCCTTAACCAGACAGTGGCATGTTTTCTTCAGCCAAAGATTCTACACAACAAGCTTATTCACCCACAAGCTAAGCCTGTTAGCATCCTTTTGCATAGCTAAGGAGTTTTATTACTAACGAAGACGAGTAAAAAGCATGACTGAAAAGAATTACAATTGTGATTTTTTTTTTTTTTTTATGTCGGTGGTTCTTTGGCTGTGTTCTGGGTTCTGACCCAAAGAGGATTGTATCCAGACTACAAAGTATTTCATATTAGGTCCTATTTGACAAGATAGTTAAAGAGGCGCAGCATGGCCATTTTAGCAAAATGTGTGGGTGCTTCTCTTGTTGCATTTTATTTAGCCATTTTGGTGTGAGGACAGGGTATCAGACAAACATTACCGGAAATTTATCTCTACGGGAAAACACTTAATTTCCACCAAAACCTACTTCAGTGTATCAGGATCCAATGCTAACTATAAACTGTAGCACAGTGAGTGACAGAAATAGGTGCTTTCTCAGAAAGTGAGCGGGCACACAAATGCGCCTTTATTCACCCTACAACAAACGACACCCACAGCAAAATGCTCTGCTACATGCTCTGGTTCTATCAAAAGACATTTGTGCACCTTAAAGTGCGACAGATGTGTCAGAAAAACAAAAGCATGATAGATTCCCTCAAAGCCTTCTATTGCCTCTAATGTTTATTAATTTACATCTTTGTCTTTCTGTTGATTTATATTAATTTTAAAGTTCAAGGTAAGAATACTTTAATACTAATTAAAAAAATGTTAATTAATGCATGATGTTTCAGAAGTCAGTAAGTAATCGATTCAACCAATCGTTATCCAATATTAATGAAAAAACTTGTGATTATAATTTTTGTTTAATCAAGCAGACCTAGAGTTTGTTTGTGTGTGCAAGCACTTATTCTCACAGTGCTGTGATGGAACTAGGCTAAAGAGCAACCCAGAGGAGAGACACTTTGTTTTTGCCAGAGCTTTCTGTGAAAACAAAGATCTGCTTTGTGCAAGACAGAGTGAGAAAAAGAAACCCAAAAACACTCAGCGTTTACCTGAATGAATTGTACAATGGGAAAATTCTATGTTAATGATGTTGTATGTGTCAGCTCATCAATGAGAGCTTGTTAATCCTTTTACAACACGAAACGTATCTCATTTGCTCATTAAACCGATCCCATCCGCTTTTGGTGCTTTAGAGGCAGTAAAGGACAAAGGAAAAACAAAACATGGTGGATGTGCAGATAAAAATGTTCATCAAATAATTCTTTCTAGCTACTGTAAAACAGTACTGTCTCCCATGCACACAGAGGGTCTTTGGCTCTATGCCCAGTTAATGTTCGCCACACCCTGTTTTGCTCTTTCCAGAGGGTGTTTACCAAGAAGTGTGTATGTCTGTCTGAGTGTGTTTGTTCTTTTTAAAAAAGCAGAACTAAAAAACACCGTGTGTCTGTTTGCATCTGCACGTACTGTTGCTTATTCGGGTGTAAGATGTCTGAGAGAGAGAGAGAGAGAGAGAGAGAGAGAGAGAGAGAGAGAGAGAGAGAGAGAGAGAGAGAGAGAGAGAGAATGAACTAATTGGCTCCTAGCAAATGCTGATGATTAGACATCTTGTGGCAGCAATAATATTGTTGATACTTAATGACTTCAGTATCTGCTTTAATCTATACCAGACCAGATATCTATATATGACCAGATTTATACTGTCAATATTATGTAAACACTGCAAAATGTTATTTTGTGAGTTGGTGGGGTCTGAACAGCTGGGTTGTTGAGAAAAACAGATTTATCAAAGACCAAAATGACACTTTGAACTTTAGAAGAAAAATAAGATGGGAAAAGGTACTCAAATGTATTAGATATCTCACATTCTTCTCAAGAAAATAAAAAAACTGCAGGATTTTTCTATTATACAATTGCGCTGATGACTAAATGTGACAAATAAAGTAACACCAAAATTGAATAATTGTACATTGCCATTTTGAGTGTTGCGTTGATGTCGCAACTTGAGTCCTAGTCAGGCTCAGTGTGTGGTCTTTGATGGGGAAATCTTACAAACCCAAAAACCATCCTTTTGTTTTAGTGATGTCTGATAATTGCTTTTGGTATTGTATGAGGAAGTCTGGAGTGGCAGAGAAGTGTGTTAGAATGATGCAGGACATGTATGAGAGCTGTAACACCGTGATGAGGTGTGCTGTAGGTTTGACAGAGGAGTTCTGGTGATGGACAGGCTGACAGATGAGGTTAGAAAGGAATCTCCAAGGACTATGATGTTGGCAGATGAAATTTTGGTCTGTATCAAGAGCAGGGAGCAGGTGGAGCAAAATCTAGCAAGGTGAAGGTCTGCTCTGGAAAGCAGGGGAATGAAGGTTAGCGATAGCAAGACGATATAGGTGTGTGAATGAGAGGGGAACCAAGTGGAACGGTGAGGCTACAGGGAGCAAAGATAAAGAAGTTGCAGGACTTTAAGTACGTAGGGTCAACGGTTCAGAGCAACAGAGAATCTGGAAAGGAGGTGGAGAGGCGAGTGCAAGCAGGTTGGAACAGGTGGAGAAAAGTGTCAGGTGTGTTGTGTGATAAAAGAGTATCAGCGAGAATGAAAGGAAAGGTGTTCAAGACGGTGGTGAGACCAGCGATGTCGTTCGGCTTAGAGACAGTGGCACTGAAGAAAAGACAGGAGGCAGAGCTGGAGGTAGCAGAGCTTAAGATGTTGAGGTTCTCTTTGGGAGTGACGAAGATGGACAGGATCAGGAATGAGGACATCAAAGGGACAACTCATGTTAGATGTTTCCGAGATAACGTCAAAGAGGCCAGATTGAGGTGGTTTGGTCATGTTCAGCGGAGAGACTGTGAATATATATCGGTAGAAGGATGCTGAGGGTTAAGCTGTCAGGCAGGAGGTCTAGAGGAAGACCAAAGAGGAGATTTATGGATATAGTGAGAGAGGACATGAAGTTAGTTGGTGTGAGAGAAGAGGAGGACAGGGTTAGATGGAGGCACATGATTCGCTGTGGCGACACCTGAAAGGGAACAGCCGAAAGGAAAAGAAGAAGACATACTCATACTTAACATATATATTTTGTCAGATATTGTAAAATTGATGTTCCTTGCAACCCACATACACATATCAGTTAAATTTCTTGTGGTAATTTAAAGATTTTTGTTTTCTAATACTTCCTTTTGTGATGTACCATCAACATTTCTGAGCAGGGTGGTACTGTAATTTTTCAGCAGTGGGGGAACACTGATCCAGGCCTTAGTCCAACATAAAACTCAAGTTGCACTAAATCAGATGGAGGTTTGGCACTGCTTTTCCTTTATGGGCTCAAGCAGAGTCTTTGCGAAAGGAAAAGATTCCCCTGGCTCTTATTTCAAGAAGCTGGTTGCCAGTTTCAGTCCATGTTTTGTTATGGGCAGTATGATGATTTTAACATGCTCACAATGACAATGATAGTTTGCCCTATGATACTTAGTATCTTAGTAAGCCTGTGAACATATTGACATACACATATTTCATTTATTTATATATATATATATATACGTATTAAAAAATGATATATCAACATGTGGCGACCCCTGAAGGGACAAGCCGAAAGTGTTTGATTATATATATAGGGTTTGTTTGTTTATTTATTTATTTTTGTGTGTAGTGTGTTTAGTGCAGGAGTTTATAAGTTAAAAGCATGCACAAGAAATGAAGATACCATATTGGTCAGCAACACATTGAATGCCAATAGCAGTCAGTTTATGCTCAGTGTATAATTCCAAAGTGTATAAATTGTTTCAAGTGCACACTTTTACAAAAGGCCATCCAGCAGCTGTTGGCAGCACCTTTCTAAACCTTTTGGATCCTAGTTGTGAGCCTAGACTTCACACATACGTGTAAATCATGTAAATAGTGGCAGCTACAATACTCTCCATAGGAAATTTAATGGAACACAGAGCTTTATAAAGCCTGTTTGTATATGCTCTCTGTATAGATTTGATAGAATTACTGTTTTGGGGAAGTGTATTTTCTGACAATGGAGGGTTATCTCACATCTCTAGAGGCTTAGTGATGCACTCGAGCATTTCACAGATATTTCTTGTGTGTGCCCCTTCATTCGTGTCTGTCAATCATAAGTCCCATGTCAAATGTAGATTTCTTTTGTAGGGTCTATGTCATCTCTGTGTCTCTAATGGGGGGGAGGATGAGATCAGATAAGCACATGGTTAAGGAGGAATTTTCTGATTTATAGCGGCTTATTGAGAAGGAAATAGGCGTCATAGTCCAGTGGCTGTAATAAATGAGTAGACCTCCCCATTCCACTCAGCATCAAAGAGACAGACCAGACCAACACAGAAGCACACGCACACACACTTGTGTAGAGGGAGCTTAAAATCAGTCCAGCAGGGGTCAAGGGAGGAAGGGGATAGAGAGGACAGAGGAGTGTAGGAGTGTGCTTGGCAGCACTGGCCTGTATTTCAGGGAAATTCCTCTGAACCACACTTTTCAGCTTCCTTCATTAGAACTGATTGATAGTTTTTGGGTGTCATAGAAACTACCGTGTGTGTGTGTGTGTGTGTGTGTGTGTGTGTGTGCGTGCGTGCTTGCTTGCGAACACTGACCTTGGCCTATTTAGTTTGAACGAGGTTGGAAAGAGAGTTTGTTAAAAAGGTTACAAACATTGAATGCTGGTTTGTACTGTTGCTACAGAAGAATGTGACCTTAATTCTTTTTATTTTTTTTAGTCTGGACAGAAGCTCTTCTCATTAGACATAAGTAGAATGATGATGGGTTGTGTGCCTGGAGCCAAATGTGGTTCTATTATGAGTAGTTAAAAATGTGGGTTTTAAAGGTAGAATTTGTTCAGCAGTTTCCCTAGATTACTTAGGTCTTATTATGGGGTTCTCACTTTTTATTAGCACATTTAAAATTAAAGATGTGAAATTGTTCAATATGTAGGCCTGCTCCGAATTTGGAAAGTATATGTACATTCCTATCTTTAAAAAGTCATAGCAATCTGTTATTTTTGTTCCAAATATCAAATTAAACAGCAAAATGTAATGAACAACAAAGACCAGGTCCACATTTCACTGGTTTTTGTCTCCAGTAAAATGGCCATAGTAATATAAGCCTCTGTTATTGTTCCTATCCACTGTTTTTCTTGAAATTGGACACTGCCTGTACCCCATAATGGTGGTAACACGCAGGCTCACTTGCCTTTTTGTTCCAGTGCGGGCATTTTGTTTTGGTGAATTCTTTTGAAAGTCCTAAAATAAGAAATCATTCAAGGAGGTGCAACCCACATGTAGCAGCCAGCCAACAAAACTTATAAACAACCCCAGAAGAGGGAGCTGTTGTTTGTTGTTGTCACTGTGTGAATTCCACCTATTCCCTGCTTCTAAGTTTAACTCTTTTGATTTGTTTTTCTGCCACTTTCAATATTGTCTGTGGTTTACTCAGTCCCCATTAATCCGCATTTATCTTTGGAATCCACTTAAATGCTTCTGCAATTTTTCGCCAAAATAATTTCCAAAAATTATTCCACTTCCTCAGTGCCTGCAGTACTTTTGGTGCTCTCATGTCACAAGCATAAGCACAACGAGATGGTTAATATTTAAGTGCAGATTTTTCTATCTTTTTTGCCTGTTTTCATTAATACAAAAAAATCTTCTTGAATCGGTTTATATCTGCCATTAACATTTTAGGACATAATAAGAAATAGAAAGTGACATGAAACACATAAGCTACATTAGCTCTATATTGTTTTATATTGTCAATTCCAGTTTTCCAATTTTGATAAATAAATTAAAAATGTTTTCACATTTGTCACTTGCTTTAAAATTCTTTTTAAAATCCCTGAATCTCAGTACAGTACAGTTTTGTCTAGTGGCAAACAAGCACATTTGGCATCTACAGCAATATATTTGTTTGCTACCTGAAGATTAACTCAATTTCCATCTATAAGAAGCCAGCAGCAAAATAAAATGAGTTTGTTTTATGCAATCGGCATTAGTAAACAAAATTTTCTGTTTCTCTACCCATGTTTGTGATATTCCTTTTAGCAAGCCTTAGGGGTCAGATACGGGGAGATGTTTTATTGCAAGTTAGTAAAGTAAGAATATTAACAGGTGTGATGCACGCACACAGACACATACACAGTCACATATACTGTGATTCACTCATCAACCTATGAAGCTCATTTATCAGAATTCACTTACCAATCCATTAACCACCCCACCATGTCTCCTGTGTCACATGTATCATGCATTATAACGTGCCCCTCTCTAACACACACACTTGCTCTCAGTGTAGGTAATTATAGCAATAACAAGCACCTGGACGGAAACTAAGTTTGATATGAGGACTAATGACAAATGTGACTTGGGAAATCCCTTCTCTCTCTTTCTCTCTCTACCCCTCATACATCACATCTTAATTATTAGTTCTACTAATGTGTTTTTCTGAGATTTACTCTTTCATATTTCAAGATAGACAATGCAGCTGGTAATTACTGTCTGTCACTGTTTCCATGGAAATTATATCTAGAGTCATATGATGGTCTCCCAAGGTGACCAGGAAGTGGTTTTAGGGTGATGTAGGGTGGGTGGTAATGGGTAAAAGTGGCAGTTGTGTGCGCAGCTTTGTTTCTTGATTTATGTGGAGGCTGTAATGACATCATATTCAAAAGTGAAACGCGTAATAAATTAGACTTGAGCTAATGAAAGCTGTGGCTCTTTCTTTGTTAGCTAGCATTCTCCTCTCTTCTCACATGGAAAAACAATTTTTCATTCTGCCTATAAAGTGAAAGCACTTTAAATAGTGCACAGTTTGTTGTTTTTTTTTACAGAAACAAACATTCATTTTTCAAAAATCTAGTACACAAAAACACTTCAGTTCCTGTTTGTGTTGGGTGCGTTTTGCCTACGGTTTTGCCTTTGTGAAAAGCGAAAAGCTTGCTCAGTTGAATTCAGGGCAGTGATTGACTTGGCCATTGCAGAAAATGCTGTGTTCTGTTAGTGATTAAATTAAATAACAAGATCCAAACCTATTTTATTACATATTATTATTTGTTATAATAATATGTAATGGCTTTATACTATAATAGACCTTTGGGTCGGTTGTAATATTGGGTGTGTTTTATAATAAAAATATAGAAACAAAATTCACAGGAAAGCTCATTTCTTACAATATATTTAGATTAAAAACAGACCAGTGCTTTAGGAGTATTTGGTGAACTACATGTTTTTATTAAAATTGCCAAAGCCCTTGGGTTCTGAGTCAGAATTATGAAACTGATACAATCCAAAAATGTTCAGATGAGGAACACTGGAAATCCCCTCTAGCTCTGTTGGTCTCACTGTTTTCTAAGACATCCCCTCAGCCCTAACTAGACAAAAATGAGGCTTTTCTCGCTGCATCAGGAGATTCTGACAGTCCTACTATGATCAACAACATCACACCATCCCAGCTTTGTGTGAAGCTGCACAGAAACAGTGAGCAGTGAAAATACATAACATTCAGATGCGGATCTATTATCTAATCGAAAGAAGTCCAGGTGGCATGACTCAACTTTGAGATAACCACACCTAGGTGACTAGGGACCTTCCCCGACATACATGTAGTTGCTTTACTTATTAAGATTACAGATCTTGTCATAAACATTGTCTTATCAGCAGCACAAAACCAGTCATCACAGTAATGAATATTACATTTTTGATTAAATTACTTTAATCTACACATAAAAGTTGACAATGATAAAATGTGTATTTGTGGTCATTAGAAATGTCTGTCCAAACCACATTTGGTAATTGGTTTGTGGAATAAATTTTGGGTAGCATTTTATTTACATATAAAAAAAACCCGTCATAGTCATATCAAATACATCTGTGTTAGTTCGGCACATCTGGACTCGGGGACTTTTTTTCTCAACTTTCTTAAGCTTGGGAGCTTCTGTGCCCTGAAGCCATACTAAAAATAAATATTGGGAGTCACTTCCTGGGCCCTGACTGAGCCGCTCAACAAGTTTCACACTGTTGTTTTTAGGCCTCTCATCTGTTGGTTTTGGTTTTACAGTGTGTTTTGAGTGGTGTCATGTTGTAATGTACTTTGTCGCCCTAGTAAAAGGGTGGTGAAAAGCATTACATTTCTCCTGTATAATCATCAGTTTTATATTAACTTAATTACATATTTGTAACCTTTTGCATGTGTTTATCACTGTTTTTTTCGTTGGCTTTTTTTTCTTCCTCCTTTGCCTCCAAACATCCAGTATTGTGACATGGTTACTGATTGTGTGTTTCTTGGTACTGTAATCTCAAAAGATCACCGGCTTTCGGCTTGTCCCTTCAGGGGTCGCCAAAGTGGAACGTGTTCCGCATGTTGATTTGGCATGAGTTTTTTTTTTTACCAGATGCTCTTCCTGCCGCAACCCTCCCATTTTTTCCGGGCTCGGGACCAGCAACAAGGTGGCCCTTGGTGGCTGGGCAGGGACACTTTTTCTGGACTGTGCCTATTATGAAAGACAAGCAGCCAATAGACATAAAAATGTGGTAAACATGCGAGGACATCCATCTTTCTCTCTTACTTGTTTTTTACAGCTCAAGATAAATATGAGTTTTAGCTCAGATTAAACTATGTTCAACACCTGCACATAAGTCTTTGGTTCAACCTGATTGAGTCTTGTAATTATAAATCACAATTGTTTTTCCTCACAACTCACAACACAACTTCAGGAATGAAAATCTTGGCTTATCACACAAAATAAATAATTATAAAATTATCTTAATTTTATGAATCTAAATAAAGTTTGCGTGTGATGGCAAGATGATAAGTTTCCATCCTCTTTTTTGAAATATTATAAAGAGCAAAACAAAGATTTATTTCATAAACATAATATTTAATTCACGTTCTGCGGCTACAAATTTGTTTGTCACTGCAGATTTATTAAAAGTTTCATTTATCAAGGGGAATTCCTCCTTTGCTCCCAGCTTTTCTTTTTTATACATTCATTTCATTCAGGAAAACTTTTCTGTCCGCTTTCTTCATAATAAGTAGCATTTATTTGCTCTTTGACAGGTTCTGGAAAGGAAACAGAAGGGTTGTTTATTTCAACACTTTGTTGCCTGTGCTGCATGTAAACCAATTAAGATGCGGTATAACCTACCATTTGATCTCAGGGGCTGTAAAAACCTGGTGATGGCTGATGTCATGTTTTTCCACAGCAGCAGGAGTTTTCATCATTGAGATAGAATCCACTTTGATCATCTTGCTTCCACGCACCATAAAAGTCTCGCTCACTGTAGGACAAAGCACTCACACGCACACACAAACAGACACTGCAAATGCTTGTTGCAATCATAGTGATCATAGACTACAGGTATATTGTCAGAAATAAAGCTGTGGAAGCCCTTTGATCCCAGTGATTACATCTTTATGAAGAATGTGTCTGAGAGGATTAAGATGACTGTTTTCGGCATGCCAGGTAGAAGAGACAAATATGTGTGGTTATAGTCTATCATATGGAGAAGCTAACGTGTGCTGTACAGCATTGAGCTGATGTTTATAATACAGGCTTTAAGGATCAAACACAATCCACACATCAGTGTAGTTTAGTCTTTTTTATTTATTTATTTTCAGTAGCATTTTGGCAGCAGCTGTTGGTTATTGATTTTCCCAAAGGCGTCCAGGGGATTGCATCAGTTGCTGACAAAGTAGAATAAGAACAACTGCAACAACAATAGCAGAATTACCAACTTATGTTGCAGGAAATGAAGAAACACAGACACTGAGTGCTTGAGCCCAATTCATAATCAACCTCAGACATGGTTGTATATTTGTGCATAGTATATTGTATTGTGGCTTGTTAAAATCCGCAAATGAAAAAAACAACATACAGGAGCTTGAGTTTTTCATCTTAAAGATGATTAAGATCCATTAAAATGGGGTTGTAGTTTTTCAATGCATGAAAACCAAGTGTGGGCAGAAGATTCTCAGTTAGGTATTTTTCTGTTGTTTTTATTTTCGCAGACGGTCAGAGGAGGAAGTGGACATGGACAAAGTTACTGCTGCCATGGTATTGACCAGTCTCTCCACCAGCCCATTGGTTAGGAGTCCACCTGTCAAAGTCTGTGGTAAACATCTCCTTTAATAATCAACTTATTGGGTGGAGACAGTTGTATAATAAATGTACCCAAAAGTGCCTCAGTCTGAGCCAGTATGATGTGCTTTACACTCATGGTTGTTATCTTGTGAATGCATGTCGAAGATTGTATTTATAAAATTACTGCTCCCTGCCGCACTGTGGATTCTCTCAAAATCCCAATGAGCCTGGATCTCTGCCACTTGTTACTGTGGTGGGAATCCAAAGTGCCCTGTAACTGCAATGACATGTAACCCCTCAGATAGTCTGTGGAAATGACCAGCTATCCATTAAAACAAGCAGACATGCCTCAACATCTATGCACTCATTATCACAATCAAACATGCACATATAGTCAGATGGTAAATGTGCATGACAGCCATCTTCCAGACGTGCACAAAGTGAATTGTCAATGCCAGCTGCACAGTTTTACCATAATGCGGTCATAAAGGTGTCACACCCATTTGAACATGTAAGAGATTATATAATTTGCAATTACATCAGAGCTGTAGATTCCTGTACCTAGTACACACTTTACATTCAAGCCAAACTCTGTACATGTTTTCTCTTTTTTTTAAGAGACTAAAACTAAGATTTTAGTCAAATTCTAAAAGGTGTTTTCTTATATTGACCTCTCACAACATCATTAGCACTTCATCCAGTCATAATGTAGTAAATGTACTTCCGTACCACAAAACCAAACACATATTAGCATATGCAGAAGTAAAGAAAGAGGAAGATGAGAGGCACCCCACCAAGAAGCAGCCTCATTAAACCAAAGAAACTGTGTGTGCTCTTAACTCTCAATCGCTCTGTCACATATACACACACATACACTTTGCCCGACGTCTCGTCTTTCTTCCATCTTAACAAAGTGAAAATGCCTTTTGTGGCTGATATTCAGAAGAAGCATTTCTTTGATCTAAAAAGCATAACCTTGGTACGTCAACAGAATCACTGAAATGGAAAGCAACCTTTCTTTTCTTGTGTCACAGGCTCTTTTGTGTGAAGTGCAAATAACAGTCTGAACTTAATTGAATGTCTTGATCTCTAATCATTGACACAGGAACACCCACACAGTTTTCTGGTGTTTAACCTTCTTTCAATATGACTGAAGTTCTTTATTGTTACTTGTGCGCTCTTAAGTTTCTTCCTTATTCCCCTTACTCATGACCTCCCCTCTATGCTCTCTGCTCTTACTATCTATGCCTTCTCTGTTCGTCTCTATCTTCTCAGAGGGTTTAAGTGGTTCATGGAAGGACAACGGGTCAGCAGGACCATTCACCCCATCTAGCAACAGCTCTTCAGGGGGCTACTGGAGCTGGTCTGCTCCCAGTGACCAGTCTAACCCTTCCACACCATCTCCTCCGCTCTCAGCTGACAGCTTTAAGCCCTTCCGTGTGCCCAGTCTAGGAGGTGTGGGGCCTGGCCCGGCAGGGCCTGAGGACCCAAGCATAGATGAACAGGATGGCAGCAGTCTGCTCTTTGACGAGCCCATCCCCCGCAAGCGCAAGGTGAAAACTGTAGACAAACTAAGATTTTTATTTATTTATTTATTTTGTCCTTCCGCTTTATCCCGTGAGTTCAGGGTCGCCACAGCGCATCATTGTCCGCGTGTTGATTTGGCACAGTTTTTACACCGGATGCCCTTCCTGACGCAACCCTCCCCAATTTCTACCGGGCTTGAATTAACACTGCACAGCTGGGGAGGGGAATGGGCTGTTAGGGGTTCAGTGTCTTGCCGACCTGCGATCGAACCAATGAGCCGTTTCTAGACAACATCTAAGATAAAGGCCTTAAACTAATGACAAATGCTAAACCTTGTGAAATAGTAGTAGAATATATTTGTTCAATTAAAAAAGAAACAAGAAATCAGACAAACTTGTTCTTTGTCATACGTCCCTTATAGCACTGCTAATATTTCAAATGAAAGCTCACTGTTTGAAGACATGGTTTACTTTCAGATTGTTTTTGAGCAGGCTACACTGATTCTAAAAGTTCATAAAAAACTTAAAGTGGGTATATCAGTGTTTTTGATATGTGTTTTTAAAATAAAAACAGTAGTAGCAGTATTCGCTAGTATGGACAGAAGACCAAAGTGGAGAGAAAAGCATGAACTTTGCATGATCATACTTTAAGGTGCTTTTGAAAGCCATTGTCTCAGAGCCTGTAGGTCCAACTAAATAGGCCAAATACCACTTTAGTTTGTAGAAGATAAAAATGATCATTAATGTTAATGCCCTATGGCTTAAAACACAGCAGCCATTATTATTGCTTCAGTATGTGGTTAAAATATCATCAATCAAACTGTGGTATTCTTGCTGTGATATGTGATAATGTTTGAGAGCAGTGTCACTGGTCAGCACCCACAATAAACATTTATCAAAAGTTAAGGTTTTCTGTCCACGTGAAAATGATTGCAAGCATTTTCTGACTGCACTTGCGTTCTGTTTGCTTCCTGCAGAACTCCATGAAGGTGATGTTCAAGTGCCTGTGGAAGAACTGTGGCAAGGTGCTGAGTACTGCTGCTGGCATCCAGAGACATATCCGCACCATCCATCTGGGGTAAGACAACAGCACATACCCATAAAAACACAATACATACAATAAGGTGCGACCCTCCAGAATGCATCTGCAAACTGTCACAAGCTTTACTGTCAAAACAGCACAATAATGGTTGATGGATTATCGCCACTGTTACACCTTCTGCTCTGAGAACAACAGGGAGGTAAATTGAGGCCTCTCTGTCCTGCACTTATTAACTGTAGATCACAGTGTTGTGCTGGTTGCAGGGACATTAGTGCTAAAGTAGAGCAGAGGTTGTGTCAGGTCACTTAAGCATGTTTTGCTTCACACATAACCTAAATAATCAGAATTCACAGGAAAACTTGCTTTTATTTCCCTCTTTTTTTGATGTTGTTTCGGTCTATTCCTCACCGTCTATATCGTCTGTTCTGTTTTTAGGCGTAACTGTGACTCAGACTGCAGTGACGGTGAGGAGGACTTCTACTACACAGAGATTAAGCTCAACACTGACTCAGTGGCCGACGGGCTCAGCAGCCTGTCCCCCGTCTCGCCCTCCATCATCTCGCCCCCTCCTCCTCCCCCCTCTCCTCTCCCTTCTCTCAGCCAGCTGTCAGACTCCCACAGGCCGCCACGGGCCTCTGACACCAAGGAGTCTCATGCTGGCGGCACCACCCTGCTCAGCCGCTCTGCACCCAGTGCTCTCTACCTCATCCACACAGACCACGCCTACCAGGTGAGCATGTACAGGAAGCAGAGGAGGTGTAACACACGCGTACGCAAATATAGTCACATACAAATTAGGATGAATGTACAAAACACATGCACATCCTCAACATGAGGATTAACAATCAGGTTCAATGTAAATACCACAATGTGCTTATCTACACACAAAATGCACATATTGTCTCTCCATCAGGATCCACGTTATGTTGATTGAGTGTCAGTTTTTGCTCCTGTTAGCAGCTGTGCTAACAGTTATAGTAAGTCAGATCACAGTAGCAGGTTTGAACAAATCATTGCAGGTAAAACACGATGTATTCCATCACTTTTAAGCAATGTTTGATTCAAATTATTATGTGCAACTGACAAATGGTGTATGTGACACCTACAGTGTGTATCTAACTGCTGTTCTTCAAAACTACCATGAGACTTTTGCTGGACCATCATACAAATTTATGTGATGACTTTGAGGAAACAGCATGAGCGTAACTTATGTTAAGCAAAGTTTAGATTAACTAAAAAAAAAATATTTTCTTTTTACCAGTCTAGATGATTGCACAGAGCTCCATTTTTTTCAGCTTCAGGTGTAATAAGTTTTTAATAAATGTCATGGTGTTACAGTTTAAACAAGAAGCAGACTGTACGGCACAGTAAGTAGTCAAAAACAACCGATAAGAGTCAGGTTATTCACCTCCTTTGTTCCATTTGGTAAGGAACAGAAAAGATTAACCAACATGACCTTGGCCTTTAGGCGACAGCCCCAGTGTCTATCCCGTCCAGCAGCAGTAACTCGACTGGCTCAGCCTCCACCAGCTTTACTCCTACTAATAGCTCCAGCTTTAGCATCTCCTGGCAGTCACCACCTGTTACTTTCACCGGGAACACAGTAAGGACCTTTTTAAAGAATCTATATACTATACATATTGTTCTATTTGTATTTTCAGAACTGCATCTTTGTCTGTTCTCAGCAGGTGTCTCCGAGTAAAAGCCAGGGATTTGGTGAACAGCGCTCCCAAACTATAGCAGTCCTCTCCTCCCCTCCCAGAGCAACCACTGCCCTCAGGTACTGTACCTTGTTAACTTTGATTAAATAACACATTAGTTCAAGTCATACCTCATATATCACTATGAAAAGACTGAAAGGGGCTTAGACATCATGTCACTATCTGCCAAAATCTCAAAAAGTTAAAAATCACCTCGTGTGGTAAAAGATAGAAAATGCATTGCAGTTCAATGACCCTTAATTAAAAAGAGGCCATTAGTTACAATGTTTTCATTTATATAAATTGTGTGCAACTTGTTAAGTTGCAGTTATAAATAAAATATGTTCCTATGTGCCCATGCTTAAAGAAACAGGTCAGCATTTTGGGATATATGCTTATTTAGTTTCTGGTGTGTTTTGAGAAATTTGATGCCACTGTCATACAGTAACTGTCCATTAAATATAAGCCTACTACAACAGCTAGTTACTACAAATCATCAAGAACTGATTCCCTACTCACTATTATCTATGAACCTATCTTGTTAAGAACATCTGCTGTTTTCCATATCTCCTCTCCTTAGCCGTAAGGTGCGTGGCGAGGGGAAGAAGTGCCGTAAGGTATATGGGATGGAGAACCGTGACATGTGGTGCACTGCGTGCCGCTGGAAGAAGGCGTGTCAGAGATTCACCGACTGAGCGTACCTTGCCAACAAGCACTGCTACCTTTTGCCAGAGAAGGGGGAGCAGGGAGGCATCATTATGCATGCATTTGGTTTTCTTCAGCCCAAAATTGCAACTGTCTGTCAAGCTCTGGCTCTGCCCTTGCTTTCGCCCCCTTCTGCTCCAGTAAACCATTCCAGATGTGGATGCAGCTGCAGGATGGCAGAGTCATCTTTTACATTGCCGTCCAGGATTTCTAGCACTGCCTTGTCATTCCCCTCATTCCCACTTTTGGGAGACCCCAGTGCAGCTAAACAGTGTTAAGAAAAAAAACAGATCTAAAGATTTCTGCCATTTTTTTATGTTGGTTTCAGTGTCACTTCTTTCTATGTTTTGTAAAGCTTTGGTTTTTAAATGGAGAGTCTCGTCTAAGAAGAGGCCCAGACAAAAGCTTTTTTGTGGGTTTTGTCAAAAAGAAGAAAAAAAAGTCACTTTTTTATCCAAATGTAGACAAGGACCTCTTTGCTCTAGTTTTTGGAGAACATTCTAAAAAGGAGGTAAAGCCTTGGTTTTTGTTCTTCCCTCAACTTGGTCATCTCTCGTTTCATTTCTGGACTTTTTGAGATGGTCCTTTATCACAGACATCACAGCCTCTCTAGATCTTTCGCCTGTTCTTCACTCCTGACCGCCCTGAGGGAATGAGCAGCAGAGCCGGACAGGGCAGCTTGACCGGTAGAAAGAAAAGGTGGAAAGAAAGACACATGATCAATGCAAAAAAGATACAATTTACAGTCAGGGAAAGCAGATGGATCATACCAGTGATTCACCACATAAAACCACAGCAACATTCACACACACATGTATTCCAACACAATCATAACAGAAGATGGGAACTATTTTATGTCACTTTTTTATCCTGTGGCTCGTTTTTTGTTTGGTTTAGTTTTTGTTCTATCAGGGATGTGATTCTAAAGAAAGCAGAAACCAGCAACTAAAAGTTGGGCTGATAATGTAAACAGCACTATCTCAATAGCTTCTCTCTTTAATTACACATGAGAGTTTTGCAACCAAAAAGTCCGTTATTTGGTTCTTTTATATTTTTGAGTCTTGTCAAGGTGCCATGCTTACTGTAGCTGGTGTAGTTATTTTTACTCTCATTTTTGTTTTTGGGGGGTGGGGAGACCAAGACTGTTTACCCTCTACCACCTGCTGAAGAAAGTGTTAAAAGTCTTTCCTAAGAGTAATGGAAGAAACGTGCAAGGCCATAAAATGATAAACATCTTTCACCCCATAGAGACAGACTGCCCTTCTCCTCAACAAACTATTACACCTTCCCAAAGTGAAGAAAATAACTTTGTGTTTACGTTTGCCAGAGAGGCCCTTTTAAAGATGTTGACTAAGGGGGAGGGAGGAAAACCAAAAGTGAGACACTTTATTTGTCACTGTATGTGCGTTACAGAGCACTTAGCATGAAGTAACAGCAACAATTGAAAAACTTTGACCAAAATGTTTGGCCACTCGTTTCTGGCTTGTTTTGGAGAGGTTTGAAAAGAGCTATTAGCACTTGATAAGGTCACTTCTTTGTTGTTTAACATGCACTAATTTGGCGTCATACAAGCAAAACTTTGGTTTGAGATTTTCTTGTGAGCAAGACGTAGCCTTGTTACTGTGGGCACACACGTTTTACACCAGAATCCTTCAATACCAACACCAGCTAATAAACTCACCTATTCGCCCCTTTTAATATTCAGTACTTCCACACATGAACGTAGCTCTGTTATGCTCGCTCTACTGTTTGTTTTGTTTTTTCAGTCTGTTCATGTATATATGTATTTACTGTATTTTCTCCAAGCCCGATGTTTATGATCAATTACCTTGGTCATTATCTGCCGCCTTTTGAACACGAATGCGTGAGGAGATATTGTACCGTTATACCCAACAGGCTTTTGTTGTTTTGAATATAGGGATAGCCTTAAAGTCACTCTTCAAAACAAAGTCAGTGTACTTCTTCAGTCCTTGCATTGATGTTTGAGTGAGAAATATGTATCTCAAAACTGATCTGCCATTGTATTATGTGAATGTATTATTGTTTAAGAAAAGACAAATCTATATAAACACTTAAAGAAAATACATGTTTAAATTTAAAGCAAAAAAGATGATTTGGCTTTTTTTTTTTTTTTTTTTTTTTTTTTTTTTTACTATATATATATATATATATATATATATATATATATATATATATATATATATATATATATATATATATATATATATATATATATATATATATATATATATATATATAAATAAACCTACTGTTTGGAATTTTTGTTTTTTATGTTCTGCTGAAGGAAATGTTTGTGGCTTTGTAATGTAGGAGGGAGCCCTGGTGTTGTTTTCACTGCAAGCCAAGCTTGTTATGTCTTTTCAGTGAATGTGACCCACACACTCCCGCCTGGAGCTCCTTCACGTCATGCTCCCTGCTGCTGGCGCTGCTTAGTGCTTTGAAAACCGCAGTTTATTAAAACCTTTATCTTATTTCCAATTCTCCTCTCCCAGTGTCACACAGGCCCACTTGCAATTAGTTTGATTGACATATTAGTGTGTTGACGCCCATGTGTGTGATCACATGCATTTGTTTGCGTGAATGTGTAAGAGCCCCAGGCAAAGTATGTGGGCTGCGACTGAAGCATGGTGCTCTGCCCCCTCCTCGGAGCACTGCTCTCTCTCTCTCCCTTTCCTGAGGAGGTGCGCACCTTTATCAAATTGCCTGTGGCGTTTCCCTGTTAGTGTGTGTACAGGTCGAGTCCACTGTGAGGCTCATGATCCACAAATACTTAGGTTCAAGGGTGTTTTTGTGAATCCAGACCTCAGTGGCTAGATGTGGATTTGTTTGTTTGTTTGTTGGGTTGCTTTTTGTTTGTTTTAGTTTGATGCGTTTCCATCACTGCTCTTACTGTGGTGCTTTATGTTTGTATTCACCTCATCATTGCTGAAAAATCAGCCAATCAGATTCTGTCAGGTTTCTGTCCAGGAACAAGTCCCTGCAGTTGTTCAACAGATCGTTCAAAACTGGATATATAAGTGGCAGCATCTCCAGGCAGCTAATTTCAAAAGATTCTCTTATGTCAGTGTTGTGTTAAGCAAATTGCTAAGGACAAGATTTGGTCAAATTAAGCTATTTCACACTCTTATTTAGGGAAATTCGAATTACCTCAAGTTGATATGCCATAGTTCTCAAACATGTCCACCACGTAGTAGATCAGTGAGGAACTCATGAATTTGTTCATGGACTGTGGCCTGGCCTCCGTCGTCACATTGAGAACATCTTTATCCCTTTCACTGCCAATGTCACAAAGATGAGGACAAAAGCACGGGGGTGACACTCAGCACTGGTCTGTCTTAGCATACTGACCATACAGTACTGGTGCTGTGACCTCAACAGGGGAAATAATAGAGGTGCTGTATACCGGTGCTGTTTCTCCCTTGATCGTACTAACTCCATTTTGTACACAATGTTATGCTGTAGAACATGAAAATAAAAAAACCCTGACTCAAGTCTACCGAGTGTCCCGACACAAATCAGTAAGAGGCCCCGAAACCTCTCTTTTCTCTTCTGCATCCCTGTGCGTTTTTTTTTTAAAAATTTTTTATTAAAAATTATTATTTCGGGGACTTATAAATAAAAATATTAAAAATTAGCTTTTCATATACCCCGAAAAAACAAAAAATAATCTATGTTAAACAGTTCATTATGAATTTGGAAACAACAATTGATAAAACAATTAACTCGAGGGACATTTGCTTTCTTGTCCTGGAGCTTTCAACCATATCCCTCGTCTTCAGTTGACAGAGCTTATCTGTTTTTCACAAACTCTCCTTTCTTTCATTTAATAATTAACCAAACAGAATCTGTTTAAGCATATTTTTCTAATACTTCAAATACCAAAAGTGGCGACAAGCCGAAAGTCATTGATCTATACACTACTGGATCATGACGACAGATACATACTGTGTAAGCATCACTACTGTAGCTAAGAAATATGGGGCAAATTTTGTTTATTTTATATATTTCTTGGTAATCTAATCATAATTTACTAGTTATAGATAATATCTTGTAAAGTCTGACTCTACAAAGCTATTATATAAATGTTAGGGTGAGGTGGCTTGGACTTTTCACCACTGTTGATGAAGCTTGTGATATTTATTTAGATAAAAGCTCCAGAACAAGTAGGCAAATGGTCTGTGAGCGCTGACGGTTTTGTCAACAAATGTCCTTTAACCATGTCACAAAGTCACCCATAGTTTAAATGCACACCAGAATTTAACAGAAGTGAACAGAAATAAATGCTGATTTTTACTGATATTACAGAGTCTTAGAGGTCTAAAGCTTTAAATACATCACCATGACTGCTGAGTGTATTTACTAAGCAGTGATTGCTTTAAAAAAAAAAACTTGGTGAGGCCGTATAATGTGAGGTGGGTATTTGGATCACTATGGGCAGAACAACACTTTAACTCCCAGTATGAAAACATAATGATATTAATCATGCCACACAGTGGCATGATCTGATCATTGACTTTATATTAGAATAGGAGAACTGAGCTTTCAGGCTTGAAACGTGCACGGAGGAAGCACCTAAACACAGGCTCAGAAAGCGCCTGCTATTATAAACGTGATAGCACAGCAGAATTAAAACAGCATCAAAGACGCACAATAGGCGGTCTTGTTACGTTATCAAGAGTGATATGAATACTTATGAGGATTTTTTTTTCCCCCCCAAATGGAGCAGCAGCGGCTGGTCTGGCTTTTGTTCTCTGGTGTTTACCCCTCCACTGCTGCTTATTAAAGGGCTGAGCATTCAGCCGTGATTTATAAGCTGAATAAAACAAGATAGCATTATTCTGCTTACAGACGGTATAAAAATCCACTCTTGTGAGTTACGAGTGACCCTTTATGTATATGTGCTTTTGCTCTCTCTCTCTCTCTCTCTCACACACCTTATGTCCATGCCTGATTGTCCACTATAGCTAGTGAGCAGTGATGGTTTTCACTGCAGTTCATCTGTTGACAGTTTTATAAGCATTTCTGGTTTATGTACCTGGTCCCTATACTGAGATCAATATTTCACACATGACAAGCCTTGTTTTTGACAAGAGGCTGACACTTATTATACCTTTATATCATCCACGTAGAGGACAATATATGCTACAATATATACAGATTAAGCTGCAGTACAGTATATCTAAGCTACAGTATCGGTGTGTATCAGTATATTGATGTCATATCCGTGACTTTAATTCCTACTTATTTTCATTCTTTAGTTCCGGACATGAAAGTTAAACTGACGGTGGGTGCCTTTAGTCAGAAGGTCCCCTCCAGGTTAGCCAGCCACTCGCTTCCAGCAGAAGTGAAAATGTAATTGGATTGTTATTTTAAATTGCACTTAAAACTACAGACATTTACTGTTCACAGTCAAGTACAGCTGAGTTGTCATAGCATTGCTTTGCATGACCCTAAGTATATATTGAGTAGCAGTGTGTAAGTGGCGTCAGTGTCCAGATCCCAGTGACCATGTGGCAACCATGCCGACGGCCAGGTATTTATGTTTCTACTCCTATCCACTGCCGCTGCCAGGGTGGGCGGTGTCGATAAAAACGACGAGGAGTCCTCCCTCCATTCTTCCTTCATTCATTCAGGAATGTGAAGGAGGAGGAGGAGGGCCAAAAGGAGGGTGAAATGGCTTCTGTAAACACTTTTTGGCCAATTTTTGGGACCCCCACCCCCCCAGACATCAACAAAAGATGTGAAGTCCCCAGTCTGTGTTTCCAGGAGCTGCTTTACCCTCATTATGGTTATCTCTAGAGGAATCTAGGAGTCCTGAATGTGCCTTGATGAGCGTGGAGTTTCTAGAGCAGACCTCAGCAGTCGCCCCATTATGTAGAAACTCTGTGTTGAGGTGTGTTGCTGTGATATGCAGAGCCATAGCAACGATGAAGGAATGTCTCTGGTGCTGGCTAGTCTGAGTTCTACTTTCTGTATCTATAATTCAATGATTTGTGATACAAAGAAATGCTCTGTGGGTTGCATTCAGAGGCCCCTTTGGCCCTTTCTTGGTTTGAGGATGATGTTGCCACATTTAAGAGTGACTTTTCTACTCTTTGCTGTAAACTATTTTTAGATCAATACTTCTGATGATACTGTGTTTAAATGACTTTTTTTCTGTTATTGTTCTTTTTCTTTGCTTTCCCAAACATGACTCCTCTCTTTTCGTACAAGGGCTTGTACAGAAGATAAATGTATGTCGATGTGAAGAATCATTGTTGTGGCGCAATCTCGAAATGTTTGGGAAATCAAGGAAGCCTCATTCAACAAGCAGCATGTGAAACAGTCAGCGAGATGATCCATTTTTAGTGCGGAGCTGCTAAGTGATTTCCACAGGAAAATGAAAAGGCATCACTTGCTTTGTGTGAAGCAGGGTGAATATTAATGTGTTTCAACAGGCTCATGGAGAGAATAAAAACACTCATCACCTTGAATTCTATTATTGGATTTGAATAAGACTTGACTAGCATTAAAGCACGAGTTTAACTCATTACGTCAGGGCATTTGTGCCAGAGCTCCTTCAGTTTTATCTTGAATATGCAACACAGAGAGGGTTGACCCACACTCTGTTTAAACTGAACCATCTCACTGGCTGTTTTGTCTGGATATACAATCATGTGGACCTCAAGAACTCAATGACTGTCGCACTGGATTTTTACACTCTTTTTTCAAACCGTATATATACTATATGCTCTGGTCTAACTGTATTTTTAATACTGCATGTGCATGCAAACAAGGAAATTATGGAATACATGACCTTATAGAAATGTGCTCTATTTGTGCCGTGGCGTCCATGACAGGAGTTGAGAGCAGCCGGGAGGCATCCTGAACATGCTTTTATTTAACTCAAATTGCACACAGTCCTGTATTTTTTCACAAATTAAGGTTGGTATAAGAGAAAAAGTCCCAGTTTCGTGTTTTTTTTAAATGTGTACAAGCAGTTTGAAAACTACCTGTGATTCCCTATTGGCATGGACCAATTTGTCACAGTCTGAGTGAAGCTCTCTCCATCCTTGCTGCGTGCATATTAACAGTTAACTGGTCCTAGGAGAGTCTGGCAGGATGCTTGTGGAAGACAGATCACTAGAGGAGGCTGTGCACTAAAGCCTGTGAGTGTTGTAGTGATGGGAGTAGTGCCAGCTGGAGTTATGAAGAAGTCTCTCATGTTCTTTCTCCACCTGCATCCCCAACCCTAAGACGGCTCAACTGGAAACCCACCGAGAGCTTTAAATGGATGATTTTTCCATCTGCATGGAAACAGAGGAAGCCAAAAGTGGTACTTGTCAGATATTAAGAAAAAAGCCTTTAGTGCTTATACCACATGCAGTATGTTACCTCAACTTGTTGTGGCCTATCTTCCTTAATTGGCCTCTTCAACGTATGAACACAGATATTTCTTTTTGCAGTGGCTGCTCTGCATCCTGACGTGGCCGGTACAGTTGCATTTTATATCCTTTTGAAGCCTCTAAATGTAAATGTTTGATATGTGTTTCCAGACTGTAAACTAAATCGTAGATGCAACACATTTTCACACTCCAGATCTGTTCACAGGCAGTGCACTGGGTAACACAGCTGGGTTGTGAATTGTTAACACACATCATCTTTTCTGATGTAAACAGGGACGGTGTTTGGTGGTGATTACTTCCATGCTCAGGATGTTGTTTGTTGAACAGGGTTAGTTCAGTTTCTCGTTCCGTCTCAGATGTTGAGGGAAGTCAGAGGAATATTTTTTTCATGAAAATGACAAATTGACTTGCTTTCCTGTTAAGAATTAGCTGAGAAGATTACTCCAACTGCCAAAAACCATGGTAAATATGAAGCTACAATTACCTTAACTTAGTATAAAGACTCAATGAAGTGGGGAAACATCTGGCTCAGCAAGCATGTTGTAATTAAAATCCACCCTCCAAAACCTATAATCTCACAATAAAATAATTATTGATTAAATATAAATAGTTTTATCTGTAGCCTACAAAAAGCTCTGATCTGCCTGTAAAATGGTGTAAAATACACCCGTACTTGACTTTTTAATGAAGTAAACTAATGGGTTAAGCTAACTGAGCTTTAAAGAAGCTGGCAGGAGGACTTCGCTGGCTTTTCTTGCTTTTCTGTATTTGTTTTCTGTCCTCTATTCCAAGCTAAGCTAAATGTCTGCTAGCTCCAATTACCAGCGAGATGTGTGAGTTGTATGAGTCATCTCATCAAACTCTTGGCCAAAAATCAAATATAAGCGTATATACAGAAATATGAAACCATTCTGTGGATGTTTCTACGTTGTTGTGTGGTGTTCAGGAGACCAGACAGTGAAGAATGGAGCGAGAAGTATTAAAGTTGTTTTAATCACAATTTTACACGCACATCAATCAAATCAGTAAATTGATCAGTTGGGTCTTGTCGACTAATGCAAATGTTCAAGCTGACAACTCTACTTTTACTTCACAGTTCCTGTCATGAAAACAACCCGGCTAAAAGTTGACAAATTATTTACTGCACCTGAGTGCTCTAATATCTCAGACATTGGCAGCTCTAATCTGACTTCCTGCCTCCCAAATTGTCATCAGGAGTAAACCTACTGTTTTCACGAGCCTGCGGTTTCATGGCTCCACGATGAATGAGACGATGTTTATCAATCTGCTCTGAAAAGGTTGAAGATGAAGTACGGCTAACATGGGAAAATGGGTCAGGCACTTTTGGGAGGTTTTAAGCTGTTTCTAAATTTGTGAAGCTCTTAGTTTTTTCCAGTCCACCTTTCAAACAACTGCAACATTTATATTAGTCTGCATCTTTTATCAAGCAGAATTTATGAGCAAAGCATTTGAATGTGCATCTTAGCATCTCGTTTATCATCTGTGTTTATTATGTTTTGGGGAGAACTTTTTTCACTGAACTCGTGCATAAGCTAATATTTGGCACCGTAAACTAATCCGCAAACACAAACGCACACATTCAAGCACATCGTGAGTGGAAGAGTGTGTGTGAAAGCCAACTATGATAATTCGTGTCATTGGGGTGATATGTGCCCATGCCGATTAACATATGTCCATGTGGCTTCAGGTCTCATCCTGTGATGATTTGAAAAACTCACTGGTGGAAGCTGCTTGCGTCTCGCCGGGCCGCTGGTCCAAATGCACAGCTCTGCCAAGGCATTTGTTAGCATCAAAAATATGTGTATAAGCTTGTGTTTCCAATGACCGCCCAAGGTATGTCCCATCTGCTCAATGTAGCATTTACACCCCATCCTGTTAGTGAGTTTGTGTGAGGAAAGTGTGCACACAAAAGCTTGCTGTGTGCATGAGTGTGTGCAAGTATACACCCTGCAATTCCTGATCAAGCCATTCCTTTGGCCATAAATGCACATGTTCCAATGTGCAAGCCGCCATACCTCATGCATTGTCAACCCTAACATTCAGAATACTAAACTTCCCACTGTGGAATGTAACCGAAGGGATTCCACATTTATGATGCAAAACACAAGCTCATAATACATGTGGTTTAAGGTCATTGCGGAGATGCTTTTCCAGGCTGTAGATGCAGATTGTGCACTTGTCTGGCTGCTCCTCTGACGCATTAGAGCAGTAAGGTTGAAGTGTAGAGGAATCAAAGCATCAGTGATCCATCTTAGTGGCGCGCAGGGAGCTGTTTATGTGTACGTGTGTGTCCGAGTCATTGAATAATTAATGAGGGCGACGAGAAACGTGTGCAGGCTCCATCTGTGACCTTAGTTAATGAGAACTGTTGCTGTCCATTGTAACGATAGCTTCCCCTCACTGTGAAGGCTCAGGTGCTCCAAAGCGGGTGAAGATGCTCAAGTGAATCAGTTAGCAATACAAAGCAAGACAAAGACAGATTTGTTCATTTGCAAAAGCACGACCTGGCTTTGAGGACACCAAAGTTAGAGAGAAAATGGATTTTAAGCTGTACCACAAATGCCAGGATGCAAGATCTTTGTTTTGTGTTGTCATTGCAGAGAACGTCACAGACGCAAAAGAGTTTGCACTTTAAATTAATAGTTTCGATTTTGCTCTTTGTTGGATGAGAAGATTGAGTCTCCCACGTCTGTGCGGTGAATATAAAGCTACAGTCACAAGCTGTCATATGGTAAGAACGAGGAAACCGTCCCAAAGCTCAGAAATCCACCCAGAAGTATCTAGAAATGGGACAATTTGACTTGCTGATAGTTACTTGTAGATAAGAATCCACTCACGTCTGTGAGGGTGCTACTGTTAAAACCAGCATCCGGTTTGCTCCTCGCAGGCTGCTTTATGCAACAACACTGGCCTACCAGTACAAGTACGCTGAACCATCTTCCTGCTGTTTTTCTGATCATTCTTATGTAAATTCTGTAAACATGAAGCTGCTGCCGTTAGTTGGGTTAGCACAAAGAATGGCGTTACTCGTGTCTCCAAAATTTATAGTATGTCCAGTTTTGTAGAGTTCAAACAAATGTGTTATAATGTGCAGTAGAAGTAGTAGAAGGTGGTTTTCTTGTCTGACAGAAACAAACTAATAATTTATCTGCTTACAGTGTTAATGCTAAACTCAGCTCACTGGTAGTTTCATATTTAACACAGACTACGGGCAGGACTGAACATGAATTTCTTTTAAGAATAAAAGGAAAACAAACAAATTAGAGAGCTTTTTTCCCAAACTGTCAAACTATTCCTTTAAACTGTACATCCACGCTCTCACTGTATGCACACACGAACACTCTTCTGAAAACTTTTTTTTTTTTTTTTGCTTTCGTAGCTCACACACAAAGCCATGTTTGAAATGAATGTTCTCTCTTTCGGTGCAGGCCTACTGCATCATAATACACACAAGCAGTTGTCAGTGCCACACACTGAACCTATGTATGGATTCTTTATTGTTAACACACAAAGCACATGCAATATGTATCTGCTCTATCACTTATAGTATCCTCTGTTGCACCAATGACATTTTGTTAAAGTCTTTTCCACAATATTATCAAATGAATTCTAAGAATATATGATGATTTTTCAAAGGAGAAGAATCAATGCACACTGACTGTTAACTCCTGTGTCAGTTTTCTTTTCTTATCCAATCTCTATGTGTAGAAACTGCCATTGTTCTTGTTGTAAATGGTGTTTACTGGCAAATTGCGTTCTGGTGCTGTTGTTGTTTGACTCGGTGTACAGTTGAGACCATCTCCAGAGTTATCTGTGTGACTAGAGGACTCTGGAGGCATCTGGTTATAACTGAATAAAGATTTTTTGGCAGCTGTTTGTTAGCTGCTGTCACCGTGTCTTTTCTTATCTCTGCTGAGTTTGAAGGAAAATTCACAGCAGAAACAAATTATTGTAAAAAAACGTGCTCACAAATTAAAAGGTATGATGACTCCGTGTCTCCAGTAATGAGAAGGGGGAAAAAATATATTGTGCATATAAACATTTAACACAATTAACTTATTTAATAACATAAAACAAGTCTTTGTTTTGATACTCTCTGATGTTCTAGTAATTAAAAACTTAAAGAACCTACAGATTTCACATCAGAGGATTCATTTTACTTGTCCTGAACGTCTCTTCTTTATTACACCACTTAATTGGACATTAGAAGCCTTGGAATTATGAAGCTTTCACTTTTACTGAATTAATTTACACCATTCTCTGTCAACTTTACTTTTTAATAGTTGTTGGATTAACAAAACATGTCACTTCAAACTGGAATATTTGAAAACAAGTAACTGACTTTTCCCTGCAACTAATAAACCACATCACTATGGTGAATTTTATTTGTACTTCTGTTTATGAAACCAAATTAACAGGATGTTGGCACTTCCCTTTAGGCCTTTTCTCTTCTTTTAAACTTATGTGTATGTTAAAAGCCTAATGCTCTGTGTTTTTAATCATTTAACATCACTTGTCACTAAATAAATATTTAACATGTAAAAACTCTGCTTCGCTGTGCCTCATCACAGCAAAAATCTCTTGGGAATTGTAAAAAACCTGTGAAACTTCACACTTTAGTAGAAAGTTTTTTTTCTGTTGGATTCAGCTCCTTAGTATCATAAATATGACCTATTCTACATATAATAACCACCAGCTGTTAACTATTTGTCAGTTAAGAGGCAGCAGCCAAACTGAAAAACAAGAATCCCCATAATCAGAAAAATAAAGCCAGTATGCGCAGTTTGTCTTTTGGTGCCCTCTTGTGTTTGAATGAGACACTGCAGCTGAGTGAGATTTAGTTTTGTCCTCGATCTCTTTCAGGCTTCACCGCAGACATATAGTCACATTTTTTTGCTCACTCAAAAGTCAATCACATGCATTTTCCTCCTTTTAGACAAATTGAAATGTCACATCCTTCCAAAGAATACCCCCCACACACAAAATAACATTTAGCAATTGTGGAACTCCCCTTGAAGTTAAATACAATTCCCATTTTCACCCCCTCACTCTATAGATAGAGTTGACACAGTCTGGTTACTTTAAAGTACTTTAATTAGAGTGCATTGCTTTAATCCATTGTTCCAAATAAGAATAAAACAAATGACACATGTGTTATACTATTCTGAATACACACAAACCCTCATGTTGGACATAAAAGGCTAACTGATACTGAGTGATATCAGTCATGGCTAGAAAGTGATGATGACATGAGAAACAGTCCTACTGCACTGCTAAAACACCTATGTTGTAATGGCTTACGCAGAAGAGCAAACAGTGTGTCATGGTTGGTGAGAAATCCCCCTTATCACTCCTTTTTGTGTGGTGCCTCCCAGTACACTAAGCCACACTTTGCGGGTGGCCAATTGAATCCCTGACATTTGAAACGGTTTTATGTTTAGCCAGTCATCCTCCAAAAGGGGAACACTGCTCAATGTGCCCCAGCAGAGAGTAAAATGTCCTCCATTTGAGTACCAAGGGAAACCTTGGCTGTGTTTTTATTTAACCGCCATCTGTAGCTCAGTGCTTATTAGTCAACTAGAAAAGTGTCTGATGAGACTAACTGTTCATTGATTTAATATTTCTATGATATAATCATGAAGCGGCTTTAGATTGTTAAGCAAACTCAAGAAAATAGTTCTTTGATTAGAAATGTAATGCTGATATTACCATATTCATATATTTAACATTTAGGAAAAAGGTATTTGGTCTGTGTGAAAGCAGCATTTTCAGCAAATACTGCACTGTACTATAGTTTGTCAAGACACTATCAAAAGAAAAATGTTTTCTTTTCTCCTAAAAACTTGCACAAAAAGGAAGTTTTCACATTATCAAATAAATGAAGGTACATGTCCTCTATTACAATAATATATTTTATTGATGGAGCAAGATAACATCCACTGCAGTATTCTTTCCTTTGTGTAGGCTTGGTAACGATGGACAAGTGCTAAAATATTGATTCTGGCCCTGGAAGAGAGATTTATTTTGCTCTCACCTCAGGTCAAGGCTGGACCTTGACTGTGTATTAGCTCTGCCTCTGTTCTGCTGATCTTGGTTATTTTCCTCAAACTATGTAAGCGTTGAGACCACATAAGAGATGGATTTTATTCTGAAATATGCTTTGAAATATCTATTTCAGAGTCAGTGAGTAACTCCGTAGTAGCTCAGGACAGTGTTTGTGTATTAAATTATACAAACTGTGGTACTTATATGACACAAAAAGGCATACATTCATATTTCTGAACAGTGTTAGACTACTTTATGGTGTTCAATATTTAATATAACTCAGAAAACAGAAATCAGATTGGCCCTAACAAGGTAACCCAAGAATGTCCCCAAGATGGCACAAATGCATAAATCTAACATATTATAGGAGCTAAGCAGAAGCAGTAAGCATATGTATAATGTGTAAATTATCTAATCCCACTTAAATTTCTACACGCAAACTAGTGTAGAAGCATGTGACTAGTAGCATGTTTGGTGTCTGAGCTTTGCAAAAAGGCAGAGAAATAAGGAGTGTCAGAGAAAAGGAAAGTCATACAGTAAGAAAGATTTCTCCCACATCAAGATAGAATAGACTCAAGAACTGTACAGCCAGCACAAGGCCACATGCCTGGACCCATCCCATGCTTTCAGTTTCCACACCAGTTAACAAGAGAGCGCTTGGTCAGACAAAAAGGTCAGACAATTAGATAAAAGAGGAAGGCTGGGGCGGAGTAACTCATTTGGTTCCAATGAAAGGAGACTGGCACGAAGGAGTTTAACTGGCAAGTGCTGACGGTCCAGGGGTCAGAGGGTCAAGTGAGGGGGGATGAGTCGGGGTCAGGAGGGGTTAGACAGGTCAGTGTGTCGCCGGCTCCTGGGAGGGCAAGTCCTCCGGCTGGTTGACCAAAGGCTCAGTGGATGGGCTGCTGCTGTCCTGATCGCCTTCGATACTGCTTGATGCTGATGGAGTAATCTTGGTCTGAGGAAAGGGACAAGAAGAAGAGGACGATTAACATGTCTATTTACTCCAATAACTCTAGTCTCTAGTGAGACGTGTTTATTTAATGTCGATTTAATTTAATATGAAAAAAACTTAAATCCTCTTTCGGTTAAAATACGTCTTTTCAATTTAGCTTGTAAATTGTTTTTAGAAAACATAATACAGTCCTTCTCTAACAAATTGGTGTGGTGTTACCAGACCAATTTTATAAGTGCTCTCATTGGGTAACCTTAACTTAACCTTAACTTAACCGTAGATTGCATTATTATTTTTGCTACACTTATTTTGTCTTTATTTCCTTTTTTATTTTCCATCTGATTGTAACATTCTAGCTCTGTCCCGTTGCCTCAAAATGGCATCTTTTCAACACCAGACACTTTAAAAGTTAGAAGCTAATTCCTTTTCCTTTCACTGTGACCTAAAAGAATATTCAATAAAGCTATGAATTTTTTAAAAATATGACATGATCAAAAATTCAATAGTGTATGTTTCACAGTGGGGCCTGAAGTACTGTTGATCTTTTACCTTCAGTGTCTCCACTTTCTCCTCAAATGACTTGAAAGTTGGTGCATTCCTGTGAATGGAGAAATTAAAAAAAAAAAAAAAAAAAAAGAGTAGGTGACAAGATCACAGATGGAGCTAAACTAAACTGATCCAACATGCACTCAGACAAAGATTTTGAACAATGAACAGGCAGATGAGTCTCCTCTTCAAAAGGAGGAAGGAGCAGGACTCCCACTGTAATCACACCTTCAGACGTCATGTTAACTGATACACAACAGACACAATGCTGTACTATCTAAAGTGACCCCGTTCTTTTCTGTCCTGCTAAAATGATGCTTCACAAAAGGAAAATCCAGGAAACAAAAAGAATAAGAGGAGGTTGGTATTCATATAAAACCAAAATTATTAATACTGCAAGAGCTGTTTTCTAATGTGTGCAACTTACAATGAATGTATCTTTTAAAAAGGTCCTATTTAAAGAGCATTTGTAGTTCTTCAGGATCACTGATACATAGTGTCCCATCTTTTTGTCAAATAAAAGGTTTACATACATTTGAACTATTTCCCCCTTTGAAGCAGTGATCTAATGGACAGTTCAATGGGTTTGTCATTTATTAAGGGAATAGACAAAACTAAATAAGCAGCAACAAATTAAGTAATGTTAAGAGTAAAAATGACAACACTTTTAGTAGCTCTGGCCTTTAAAATATAAATATTTTCTGGTTTTCCCAGACATGTTTCACGACTTTCTAACATTTTAAACACACAAATCAGTTCAATGAGAAACACAATTTTAATTTAAATAATTGTGAATTGCAGGTCTAATCTCACACAGACAGGCTGACCACATCAGACCCACACGAGTCCTGCAGAAACTGAGCTAAAAGTCACATAGTGTAGACACAGTGGTGTGCCATTACAAAATAACTTCCTACCACTCTTGCAGAAATGACGGACATTATTGAGTGTGGGTGTTTCAAACTCAGCTAATCGGTGCTTTATCTCGGTGTTTTTGAGACGATTTTTTTCTGGACATCTATACGAATGATGACATAGCAGCCTGGCTATGTGAGATTATTAAACCTGCAGCTTCACTGATAAAGTGGCTGTTCCTCAAGCTACACAAACACAAACCTGTGTGCAACGTAAAATAAGTACAAGAAAGTGGTGTTTCCTGCTTCCACTATGTTGCATTAAAAGAGCTTTACCTCTTTTTATGTGTTACACAAGCTACTTTGGGTTCCCTTACCTCACGACAGGCATACTAGCCGAGTGTTGTAATGAGCGCATGCTATCCGACAGCATTATGAAGAAGAAAGGGTTTAATTAGTGGTGATCTTAACGTAGTAAAGACAGTTATACAGAAAACCAACAGAAGAGGAAAAATGGCACAGATATTCAAGGACAACTTACTCTACATTTTTATCTACTATATGTTCAATGATGAAGGATTCTAGCCAGTATTCAAATCCTATAAATCAGCTTTATTCCGTTAAGACTGATTGTGTATTAGCACAGTGGGTATGTGCTAATCCTGTGCTTTATGGGGAAACATCTTGTCATCAAACACACACGTACAAAACAAACACAAAGCGCACACACACACACACCCTTTCAAACACACACACACAAAACAAACACAAAGCGCACACACACACACACACCCTTTCTGATCCTTGTTAGGCCACTCCTCATAACCCCACCCCTTCCCAAACCCGATCTGTGTTCAGGCTTATACATAAGGCTGCATTTCTCAGCACACTGAAGCTTTGAGGGGCCTAATAACCTTGTTTGCAACTCATTAATCCAGAGAGACGGATGGCAGGGCAGTAGAGAGATTAGGATCTGGGGGGAATCAACTAAAGCCATATCTCAATCTGTTGTTGCTTTTTAAACCTTATTTAACTAGAACTATTAAAAATTAGCTGGGAAAGGTTTGTGTGGCTCTCTGAAAGTAAGTATCTGAGAACATCTTATTAAGAAATTCATTCCAATAACTAACATTATGTATCTATTTTTTTAACCAGGAGAATATCATTGAGAAAGCAAAATATCTTAATTAGGGCTGGACATTTCCAAAATGATTATAAATGGTAACTAATGGGGTCAATGTACAGTTAGGGAATCGTGTGCAAAACATTTGTAGACAGATAGAAAAAGATAATAAAATTTCAAATCTGTGTTCATGTAAAATTAAATAGAAAGAGATTTTTTTTTATTCTGAGTTTCACAGACCACAAATGACATGTTTTCAAAAAACATTTGACAGAGAAAGAAAGAAAATGTCTATTCAATCTTTGATACACAAGCATTTTAGCAAAAGACTGCAATCTACCAACTGCAGACTGAGAGTTTATATGTACCCTGAAAAAAGATTTTAAAGATTTGGTGCTTATAAAAAACAACATTGCCTTTAACATCTTAGGCACTGATGTCTCCTCACAGTCTCACCTGACGTCCTCGAGTTTCCGGGTGATGGCAGAGCCCATATTGGAGAAAGCTGCCGTGGCCTTCAGACCTGCCAGGGAGAATGTTTCAGATGTCTTCCTATAGCTGAACAAAAGAAGAGGAGACAGGCAGGGTGAGGGATGAGTGAGGGGCAAGAAGGAGAAAACAGACAAGAAGAGATCAAAGACTGAGGGGTGGCAATAAGGTCAGAACTGAACTTGAATGTATTTTTCATTTTAGAAAAACCCCAAAGCATAAGAATGCTGCTTATTTCCTGTGATGTAAAACCCATCAAACATTTTTACGTAGGCCACAGGCAGTCTGTCAAGAGCACTGACGTCTTTTTCCCCCAGTTGTTCAGATGAGAAAGTACCTTTTTCTCAACAGTGCTGACACTTGACAAACACAAATGTCTCAAAATCAAACAAGTAAACACTGTGCGCAGAAATGTGACATCATTTGGAGAAATGATGGATAATAAAGTCCCTGGAGGTCCCTGTTCACAAGCAAGTAAGAAGTGAAACGCTGAGCTTTCAGGTCAAAGGTCACCATATTTTGGTGTCTGAGAACTTACGCAGAGGAAGTGGTAACCTCCTGCCAGGTTTTGGTAATGTTCTGCTTCAGCTCATTGAGAGGTGTGATGCCCAGCTTCCGCTTAATGTCAGCCAGCTGCCTCTCTTTGGCTGCCAGCACCTGGGACAGAGTCTGGATCTCATCCTCTACCTGGACACAGACAACACACACAGACACTGAAGTCACATATGAAGTTCTCAATCTTATTTAATAATCATTGATTGATTAATAGAAATAATTTCTGATCCTTCTATTTTGATCATTTGCATAATAGTCGAAGCTAAACATTTTCCAGTGTGCGGATGTTCTGCTTTTCTCTGGTTTTCATCCTATAAATTGTGACTTTTTTTTAATAATGTATTGTTGGAAATTAAAAAAACCTCCACACGTATAAAGTAAAACAGCCTAGAAAACAGCATTCTCAGTGGTGTAAGTGTACTGTATATATATATATATATATATATATATATATATATATATATATATATACACACACACACACACATATATATATATACACACACACACACACACACACACACACACACACACAAATGTATAATATAACCCCGTTCCACTGTTGCAGTTCTCCTTAACAACAGGTAATGTTCATCACCTGATACCGACTCCCTGAACCATGACCTTTTTAATTCCTGATCCCTCCTGACCTTGACCAGCTCTTCCTGTAGCTCCTCACGCTCCTCCTCCGTCATGGGCGGGGGTTGGGGTTGGGGTGAGGGACCTTCAGACATCACTGCATCTTCTCCCACCTCTGGCACTGAGTCTGAATGCTGCTGGGAGCCTTGGAGAAAAAGTAAAAAGACTTTATTTTTAGTCGGCGTGTATGTTCTCGAGTGTCTGAAAACATGTTTACGTGTACAGTAGGTGCCCGTGTTTGCTGTGTGACATAGAAGAGATGGCATGAGAAGAGAGGCTGATGTTGGTTGTTGAATTGAAGCTAATGGATGAGGGGAAGAATGGAAGCTGGCAGTAGATGAATAGGTAAAAAATACCAGACAGTAAAGACTAACAGTACTATGTGATAACTGATCACAGCCAAAAGGGAGACATTTTAAATTATCACAAACACGTGCTTTCATTTCTACAGTACCGTAGCCTAAAACTCACTTCATCTTGTACAAACCCTCTTGTTTTCACTCTACACACATATACAGCATGCAGTGTACAGTGTACACTATCATCTTTGATTATACTGTCTCTGACTCAGCTGTGCTGGGTAGGAGCAGCAGCACGTCAATACAAACGACATAGATGAAGACATCCTTCGCTCAGACAATGTGAGAAAACACAAGAGCAGATGGGCTGTTAGGATCTGTCACTCAAAAGGACAACAGCGGACAAGCATGTTCTGGGGCATGACTTGGTTGGAATAAGAAGCCCCAAAGTGTAATTTTTCTATTTTCTTTAGCATTTCAAAATATAGAATCAAAGACAAAAATGGAACAGTAGCCTATTTGTCCTAAAGTAGAAATTCAGGGGCTCATTAAAACTCTGTAAGGGGAAGGAGATTAAATAGAGGAACTGCTGAGGAGTAGAATGACACGTAGGGAGAACTCAAACGCAAATTGAGAACGGACACAAACAAGGCCTGTGAGTTGTTTTATGATAAGCATTGGTCTTGTAAAATGTCCTTTCAATACTGCCCACTGTCCCTTCACGGTAGCCCACCAGACCCTCCAGGAATTTTGGATGTCGCCCTCACAACAATTAATTGGACCCCCCCTTCCATGAATTCTGCATGACCTTACAATTTCAAACCGAATAATAACATCACAGCAAGCATGACAATTTTTTTTTTTCTTTAGAAAAGCTGTCACTAAATCAGTGATTTTAAACTGCAAAGAAAATCACTAGAATATCTGCTGGGACCTGAGAGGGACAGGATAATATGGCTTGGACCGGTACAATGCATTGCATACAACTGTCATTTTTAGAGTGAAGTTTTTGTTGTGATTAGACAAAGAAGATATGAGATGTTAAGTTGCCTTTGACACTCTTATGTAAAAAAGGCCTCTGTCAAAAGAAATCCATTATTCAGCAAATATGCAGCCATAACTTACACTATAGGTTGAAGAGTCGTGCCATTTTCACCTTTTGCACCTGTATCCACACCCATTAGTGAGTAGAACAGTATTATTTTGTATTATTTTAGGCTTTTCTTTTTTTTAACAAGTAACTGAGCCAAATGAATGTCACATCAAATCTGTTTGGACACACTATTAGGTACTTTTACTGATGTGTGAAACTTGAACATCTCGACTGACCTCACATCCTCTCCTCCCACCTCATTCCAATCATTTGGCACCAGTTTTCTCTTCCCCTCCCAAGGACCAAATGCTTTAAAAACATTTTAGCTGAGAAAGTTAGATGTTTGGTGAGGGTAGAGATACCACAATCACAAGAACCTGGCAATATATCCTCCTACAAAGACTCCAACGGAATCTTCTCAGAACTCTCTGGAGAGCTGCTGGGGAAATAGCATTTCTCAGCTTCCCGATCACATTGTGTCAACAAAAGCTCGGAGCTGGGTTGTTCCATTACTCATTTTAACACCTACCTAATACTGCTGGAAAAAGAAGAGCTGATTGGATATGTCTCAAGTGCAAATATTTGTTTGTCTAAACATGCTGAAGTGAGAAATCCAAGTGTAAATCAGTGTTGAACAATTTAACAGAGGAAACAGAGGTGGACATTACAAGAATTGTTGAAAATATAGAGGAAATTTTTATTTCAGATATCAGCCCGGAAATCACCCACAGTGTTCCTCTCAAGTGTTATCCTTCATCTGCCCTCAAGCTTTGTTTCCCTCATATCTCTCGCTGTCTCGTCTTACAGTTGACATCTCTGATACTGCAGTGCCACACACAACACCCCCACACACAGAGTAAAAAGGTGCACACCTGCTTACAAAGGCTAAATTGTGTAATGAACACTTCCCCTAATAATAATACTGTGATTCAGTCACTAACAGGACAAGTCCCCATCCCTATGAGGTACTACTTTGATCAGATTTTACAGGACAGCGGTCAAAGTCCAGCACCACCTCAGGGTGAGAATAAACTGCTATGGAAAATGTTGATATGATCTATTTGCAGGTAGCAATTGTGGAGGTAACCGCACACAAACAACAGTTGTGCTGTCCTGCTGTAAATGCTGAGAGCAAGAAAGCAATTTAAAAGCTATAGACAGAAGCTTGGCTTGCTGCAGAAAACTACACACACCCACAACTGCCACTATGAACTCACTTCCTCTTAGTTTAACATGTTCTGCACCATGACCACCAAACTCTGTAATGCTGTCAAATCCATAGCGACTAATTAAGGACATGAGGAATAAAGCTGTACAATGCCTGAAAAGGGAACATTTAACTATGTATTTTACTGTGATAATAAATCTTGTGATTACAGAAAAACTATCACAACTTTGTAACTATGAGCCATATACAGTACATTCACCAGCCACTATTTGGGACACCTTGTTAGTAATGGGGTTTACCCATTACCCATTGCTTCTTCCTGAAACAATCCATCTCCCAGAAAAAAAAAATCTTCTAGGAGGGAATGCTTTAGCATTCACAGGAGATTAGAATGTTGCAAAGGCAGAGAATGAAGCAGTTATCCAGCAGCATGAGGCTTTGCAACATAAGATTCAGGGGATCAGCAGAGCACGTCAGAATGAAAAAGCTTTACATAATATGAATAAGAAAAAGAAAGAAGCCTTGAAATATCAAACTAGTGTCCTACAGGGAAAACTCAAGGGCCTCCACAGAGAATACAACAATGTAAAGATCTTGGGTGATTTGTGCAGGCAGGGTCAACATTGATGTTCTGAAGAGAGACAATGAAATCTTTCCACAAAGAGTCAAGCATGTCAATGTTCAACTCCAGAGTGTTACATCCTCAAAGGACATTACCGAAGCTGAGGAGAAAGCCATGCTGTCACAGAGAAGAGTCCTGATTAAAATGTATATTGAGACCTACAGAAAGCTTCTAAATGTTGAAGTCCAAAGGTACAACACATTAAAGGAGGAGACAGATAGCTTAAAGCTAACCAACAAAATTCAGAATTTCAATGAGAACATCAAAAATCTGAAAGTCTTATAATTTAACTTTAAGTCACTGAAGACAGAGAAAAATACACTCATCAACTGTAACAGCAGGCTGCAGAAACTACTACAGGAACTGGAGAGGAAAGTTTTGCTTTTTAGCTTCAGAAAAGAATAACAACCTGATACAAGCAAAGTACAGAGACCTGAGAACCGAAAGGCAAAATGAAAAAGTTCTGAATAAGTTTACAAATTATTTACTGAAAGTGGATGAAACTAACTTGAAGCAACAGAATGATGCCTTTCACCAACAAGTCCAGGAGCTTAATAAAATGCCGAACACAGAACAACTTGCAAGTATAAGTGGACACCGATGAGGACAAAAGAACAAAACAAGCAGACATGATGTTGAAGAACTCAACCACCTCTGAAATGTGATAGAAACTGTATTTTTCTTCTCTCCCTAAAACTTTTTAAATTAGAAAATTTCCCAATATTAAGGGCATCACAGTGGGGCAGTGGTTAGCAATGGTCCATGCAGAAAGGAGGTTCAGGCCTTTCCGTGTTGAGTTTGGATGGTCTCCCCGTGCCTGCGTGGGTCTCCTGGGGATGTTCTGGTTTCCTCTCACAATCCGATGACATGCACATTGGGTTAACGGGTAGCTCTAAATTGCCCCCAAGTGGGAATGTGAAAAAAAATGATTGTGTCTCTAATTGTTCAGGATGTGCATGTCTCACCCATCATCCACTTTCAACCCATCTGACATTGGAGGAGAGGTGTAGCAGAGGTACATAGCTTTCTTTTTAGTAACTGAAAAATAAACAACTGTTTATCATCTTAAAAACAAAGATTTGCTGTATTCCAAAACTTAAAAACACAAGTTCATAGAATTTTTTTACTAGGAAATTATTCACAGATTCACTCATTTATGTTGGATTGCAATGTTTGGCTCTTTTCGCACAATTCTTTTAAACTTTAATGATAATAATGATATTAATAATAATAATAATATTTATAGTAGTAGATTTTAATTCCAAAGTGTAACAGTTGCACTTTAAAGCCAAAAAACATCAGTTGTATTGTTTGGCAGTGTAGAAATTTGATGAGTAATCATTTGAGTGGATGATAGTAGGGTACCAGTTTTTCTTAGGTGGGGTTCAGCAAAAGTAAGTTTTTACACATATAAAAGTAATTTGAATTTAAATTTTAAGGCAAAATGTTTTGGCTATGTTTCAAAAATAGTTCATGAATTTCGAGACCACAGAAAATAAACTTAATAACATTTAGAAGGTAAGAAAGGATCTGAAAGATAGATGCCTTAAAACTAAATGGAAATAACCTGAAATTATGCAAACGCTGATCTCACATGAAAACAAATTATTACTTGTTCCCTCCCGCTCCTGCATGCACGCGCAATCACATATACACATATGAACACGCACACACACACACACACACACACACACACACACACACACACACTCCACAGGGCCGCTCCCTTTCCTCCTTGTGATTACCTCTGGTTTTGACAGCTGGAGAGCTGGGTGGCGTGTCACCATAGGCTGGGGAGAGATAGAGGTAGCTGGAGTTGACTCCTTGTTCAAAATCAAAAGGAGAGTGGTATTCCTCCAGAGACTCCATGTTTACAGCCTGCTGTGTGTTGTTGGTCAGAGCAACCACCACCTTCCTGCCACCCCCATTATCTAAGCAACAGCAGCCAAATGTTGATTGTCTGCATGTGATCCAGGCGCGTGCTGACCGTCTGTGTGTCTCCTTGTTTACAGCCTCCTGGACTCTTGGAGTGTGTGTGAGAGACAGACAGACGCACACTTACTGTCCTAGTGTGGACATGTAAGTGGGCGGAGGTTTTGCATTGACTTTCAGGTGATCAAAAAAAATTTTTAATTTTAATAAAGCTTTAATAAAGCTTGTTTCTCATTTTTGATTTCAGGATCAGGCCAATAAATTGTCAACCATTTGCTCCTTTCTTGCTGTTAATAAGTTACCTGTACCTTCAAGCTACTGCTGCAGCAGGAACATACACTCTGCACACTCACACCCCCCCCCCAACCTTCCTGTCCACCGTAATCCCAAAGGTCAGTTTTCAGTCCATCCTTCAAACATTTTGTGAAATCGATGTTCTTTTCAGATACAAGACACGGTTAGCAATCCTGGTCCTGCAGTGTTATTACATGACAGTCCAGTTTCAACACTCTCGGGTCTCGTTGTTAATACACTCCCTCCCTCACTTTTTGTCATCCAAGGATGAAATAAAAGAAGCCCCATTTGGGTTGGCTGGTCACATGATGTGTGTGTGTGAGTTGTGGGGATGAAAAGCATAATCTGCAGTGTCCCGGATTACTGAGCAGCACTAATCCAGGGTGGCCAGTCCAGTTTGGAGCAATAGTAATGCTAGTCAGCTAGAACAGACAGCAGAGGATGCCAGAGGCAACACTAGGTATTGTGTGTGTACTTGAGGGATAGTACTCTGTATTGTAAGAAAGCATGTACTGCACTTGCCACTATGAGTGTTTTTGTTTATGCTAGGGCTGCAAACAGCCTTTACATTTATTAAAAATGCTAAATAATTCAACTTAAATAATATATACTATTACTACTACTATAATTTCTAATAAATTAGAATTACATTCAAATTGCTAAAGTCCTAAAGCCAAAGATATTTCCTTTTTTTTATCATGTATAACATGTATAAAAACAAACAAATAATCACATTTGAGAAGCTGCTACCAGTTATTTCCAAATAACTTTCAATGGATCACGTAACTGATTATTCAAGTAATTACTAAAATTGCATTGCATATAATATTCTGTTTACTGTTTATTTAGACTTATATTTATTAATACCCATCCTATATCATAGCCATGTACATACAGTACGTAAATTATTTTGTGCTAATGTCCTTCTGGTTAGATGCTAACTGTATTTCATTGCCTTGTATCCAACACGTGCAATTACAATAAAGTTGAATCTAATCTAATCTAGACAAAAATTCAAAAATACTGACTCAAAAGTCAAAGGAAAAAACTATTAGTATAGCAGTACACGTCACTGCAGAAGTCTCACATAACAGTACGTCCGTTTTCAAAATGAATGCACATGAATGTTGTTCTGTACTGTATAGTGAGTTTCCATTTATCCCACCATTTATCTGTGGTTAGAAGCCAGGCATGTCTGTGTCATCTTTACCCGGAAATACCCAGCATTAAGAGAGACAAACAGAACACCATCCTGGAAGTACTAAAGCTCTTGGGGACAAATTCCACAGTCAGCTACACTATGTGAAAGTGTAGAAATGTAAGTTTTCAATGTCCACCTTAATTGCTATGTAGTATAAAACAATTCTAAAGTTTTCTAACTAATTAAAGCTTAACCATGTGTACAGACAGAATAACAGGGAAATCCCCATTGTGTACTGTATTGCCAACAGTAACACAAAAAATATGATACTGATTTAAAGATAGTCCTAAGGCACCAGTTTGTACAATAGAATCTTACATTGAGTGGTTTGTCATATTCAGCGTGAGAGACTATAAATTAATGGGACCCAAAACATTTAAAACTTTTAAGGGACATCTGGCAAAGCAATTGCTTGATATTGTTTTGGACAGGAAAATGAACACAATGACAGTTAGAGGCAGTGGATTATGCCAGGCTAACTTCTGTGCCCTGATCTGCAGTGTCAGGCTCCACTGCGCTGTGTTTCCTTTCAAGGTCAGCCCAGGAAGTGACATGCATACAGTCACTCATATCAAACTATCAAGTGTGAACATGCACACATGTACTACAATGGGTCCAAATGAAGAACAATGAACAATCTGGCAGCTGTCGGTGAAGAGTCTCAGTCATCTAGGTTTGGTTAGCGCAAGATTAAAGCATCTCAACTGAACTTCTTTCTTGGCAGCTCCTCTCCTTGCTCACTCCTCAGATTTTCTTTGTCTTTTTATTCATTTTTGTTGCAACATCATTGCTAGAGAGTTTACTGAATGGATAGTTCCAAGTCCAAGATAGTTCTTCTTTAGAATTGAATATTCCATTAATAAATAATATAATGGCTAAATGCTTTTATAGTGAGGTAAATTAAATTAGTGGTTTGGCATCTTAGTAAGTGCTTAATCTGAACAGAGCTTCCTACAGGATGAACTCATCATTACTTCCACCCTTTCATTACTTGGACCCACTGATTCATGAGAGACACTGGATTCATGTGACACATATTAAAAAGAAAATGACTGGTATGCTTGAACTGACAAAACTATAAAGTGATTAAAATTAAAATAAAATATTCTCTGACCGAAACTTCAATTTCATAAAGTTCTTTGATTTGACTGTTTGATGCTTTTGATTTATAAACAAGAACTGATATGAGCACCAAAAACAACTCATAGCAGTCGTCCACACAGACTGTAACCAGTATTAAAAAACAACAACCTTTTTTTAGTGGATAATGATGCACAGCATGAGATCAATTACTTACTATTCGTGGCATACGCTGTCTTATGATTAGCCTAAAACAAGAATCATGAGACAGGACGATGGGATGCAGTGAGTGTTGCACAGATAGTTCCCATGAGATGCATCATGGGAAAACTGCAGCAGATTAAAGGGTGTCACACTGAATGAACTGATATGAAAACCAATCCCCTTACTGTACAGAGCGTCACATCTTTATTGGCAACATCTTAACAATCTCAAACATTTCTATCTATTCTATGCTCTCTGCAGAAGCACTTTACACAAGCATCTACAAAAGCTGTTTAATGGAATAGTTAAGAGAAAGTTGATACCACACGCATTTCTGAGCAATAATGGGAAACCACGGTAAGAGATAGAAACATAGAAATATGAAGAAACAGCTAGCTTGGCTCTGTGCAAAGGTACCAAAATCCACCAACAACCACCTTTAAAGTTCTCTAATGGCTTTACCAGATGACATTTGTCATGTGGGCATAAGAAGGGTGTCCACCTTCTCTTCGAAATCTCAGCAAGAAAGCAATTAAGTACATTTCTCAGAGTGCTGTACTGCCCCAATAAGACAAAAAACTCTCTGCAATATAAAAACATTCCCCAAACTAACTGTTTACTGTAAAGGCCCTCTTAGGCTAAGCAGAAGCCTGCTTCCTTTTTGATAAGGGTTTTGCCTCATTTGAGGACAGTTTCCCCACCTGTCATATCGTGTATGAGTCTACATGGTTCTGTTTCATTTGGATATAAACAAATGATACAGGGAAAGTTAGTAGTGCTTGGTCCATTTTAAATTTCCAGTCCTAAAGTAATGTTTATTAGGTGTCATTTACACCTAGTGCATCTTTGACAAAGAGTTAATTACAAATAACTAATAAATGATCAAGCACTTATTCTTATAGCTACTATATTTCATAAGAAACTAAGGCACAGTGTTTCTTTCTACAGTGTCATGTTGTAATTATTTTTTTTTATGCCAGAGCTACCTGGCAGTCAAAAGTTCAACTAAGTTAAATCTCACTTTAATTAAAAACATTCATAGACAAGAACTGAACGCAGAGGATTAAAATGGTCAGTGTATTATTTTTTACTACAAACATAAGGTGTTATACAGCAGTCTGTATCTCAATGCTATTAGTGCAGCAAAAGTCACTGCATTGTACAAAACACAGAGAACTGTTAGTTCAGTATTGTCCACCTCAAACCCCTGAATGCTGACAGCCCCGGACCCTCCTACATTTACACAAGAAAAAGACAACTGTTGAGGTACTGAGTTGTATTTTGATGTTCTGTAATATGAATAATTATGATGAAGTACGTACATAGTCATTGCTATCTTTTATAATGCAAAATTCATATAGGTATAAACCCCCCGCTAAAGACATATTTTACTAAACTAAACCTCTGGACTGTAACAGTAAAATATTCAGACATGTAAGAAAGTAAACTCACTTTTAACTACTTTTAGGTAAATAAAACCCTAAAACAGGCATGAATTATAAATCTGTACTTAAAAAAAACTGTCTCTTATTTCATCAGCCGGGTGACAAAATTCTAATTTGGAGAAACTGTTTCATTCTTAAGTCACAGTTAGAACAGTTACTTCTTACTAAAACCTGCTGCAATATGTTACAACTATTATTTTATTCTAGTAAAACGCATTTCTAAGTCAGATATACAGTGCCTTGCAAAAGTATTCATACCCCTTGAAATTTTCCACATTTTATCATGTTACACCCACAAATGTAAATGTACTTTATCAGAATTTCATGCAATAGACCAATACAAAATTGTACGTAATTGTGCAGTAGAAGGAGAATGATTTACAAAGCTCATTCTTCTTTGCAAAATAGCTCAACCTAAGTTAAATTGAATGGAGAACGAATTTCCAAGTCTCGCCACAGATTCTCATTTAGGTCTGGACTTTGACTGGAACATTCTAACACATCAATATGCTTTGATCTAAACCATTCCATTGTATCGCTAGCTGTATGTTTATGGTCATTGTCCAGCTGGAGGGTGGGCCTCCTTCCCAGTCTCAAGTCTTTTGCAGACTTTAAAAGGTTTTCTTCTAAGGTTGCTCTGTATTTGGCTACATCCATCTTCCCATCAAATCTGACCAGCTTCCCTGTTTCCTGTCCATCCCCACAACTTGATGCTGCCACCACCACGTTTCACATTGGGGATGGTGTGTTCAGGATTATGTGCAGTCTTAGCTTCCCACCACACATAGCATTTTGCATTTAGGAAAGAAAGTTCAACTTTGGTCTCATCTAACCAGAGCACCTTCTTCCACATGTTTGCGGTGTACCCCACATAGCCTGTCGCAAACTGCAAAGGAGACGTTTTATGGTTTTCTTTCAACAATGGCTTTCTTCTTGCCATTTTCATAAAGGCAAGAGTTGTGGAGTGCATGACTAATAGTTGTCCTGTGGACAGATTCTCCCACCTGAGTGGTGGATCTCTGCAGCTCCTTTAGAGTCACCATGGGCCTCTTGGCTGCTTCTCTGATTATTGCTCTCCTTGCCCGGGAACAGGTAGACTCTTATTTACTAATTAGGTGACTTCTGAAGTCAATTAATTTCACTGAATTTTAAGGGTTTCAGAGTAAAGTAAAGCTAGATAAAAATGCACACCACACTTTTCAGATATTTTTTTTAGTAGTTTGAAAACCAGTTATTATTTCCTTTCACTTCACAGTTATGTGCCACTTTGTTTTGGTCTATCACATAAAATCCCAATAAAATACATTTACATTTGTGGTTGTAGCAATACAAGTAGCAATATGGAGTGAAATATTCTGTTGCATTTTTAGGGAATTTAGAATAAAACCTTTAGGGGAAGTACAAAACACCCATTAACCTATGGTACTGAACTGGAACATGTTCCTAAGAAAAACAATAATGCTATTTTAAAACAATAGACAGACTAGTTATTTAGAAAAACAATAGTACAAGTTGAGCACAAGGCCATAACATGTGCTTATTTACAAAAAAATTCAAGATGTAAAAATTGACTGAATCAACTTTCTCAACATCCAGTTCCAGACTACCGAAGCATAGAAATTCAAAATCAAACCAAAGTGACCTAGGTCAGTGTCTAGTTTCTAGTTACTGCTGGAAACACAATTCATCTGAAGGAGAAAGCAAGCACGAAGACAAAACTGGATGTTATCAAATGGGTCATCTAAACAAACACACAATCAGAGGAGAGCAGACTCCTTTGGCTGACAGCTCCAATGATAAGCAAACTATTTATGCACAGCAACCTCCCTGTCAAAAAAGCTGCTAGCTGATCTCTTTATCCAGTGCTTTGTAATGGTTCATCAGAAAAACTGACAAAACATGGTGGAAGAATAATTAAATGCACTACTACTGAATGACCAGGCTGAAATCAGAAAGGTAACTCTAGCAAGGAAAATACTAATGATGCAAGTACAAATAGTGACAAAATACATCTACCCCAGATACCTGCATAAAAGTGTAGCGTAATAAAATTTTCTTCACTGTCTGTTGCCATGACAGTGCATCTATAAAAAAAAGAGGACTGATCTTGTCCCATAATACTATTACAACTAGGAATGGTGAAAATGTCTTCTTCTCCTGCCAAGTGACAACACCAACAGTCTGCAGTAAAGGAGAGTTTGATGATACTTGCAGAATTTGCTTTCTATTTGGCAGATTTATTTGCTTTGCAAAATGTTTTGTTGTTTCTTTTGATGCACCAACAAATGTGAGAGTAGTGACAGTAAACAATAAAGACAGCACCAATAAATCAAATTGTTCTACTACACAGGATATCCTTAACAGATGCTTCTACTTATGTTTTCAAGGCCAAATAATGCAACATGTAGAGCCACAAAAGACATGACACACAATAATCAGGGTGAAATACTCCCAGTCAAAAGACACAAAACCAAATATTTCCTGTATAGCAAAGTTGTTTTTTTTTCCTCAGCCAAACACGTACATAAGGACCGACATTACTGTCCAACTAAATTAGATCTAATTTTGTGTGATAACATTAAGTATGAATAATCAACTTGTAACGTGTTTTGTGATGTTTATCACCTGTGGGCAAATAACACTACAAAATACAACATGCAGCATCATGAAGGGACATGTCTGTTCTTACTGATGGGAACTTAGGTTAGGGCTGTGCCTATGAGGTGAACAAATCAACCTCAATCACTTTTTTCTTTGCACAAGAATTACAAGGTCTTATTTTGTACAAATAAAATACAAGAAAAGAATGCATTTGATCCACTAAAAAAAAGTATTAAATTCAAGATTTGTTTTTTTTTTGCATTGCTTGTAATGCACTTTCCTGAAATGCAGCTGCAGGCAAGTGCACAAACCTGAGTAGGGACACGATCGGAAGTGTAAAGGTATGAGAGAGCAGATGTCTGCCTAGCAGCGACAGATATGCCCAGGTACATATAGGGGAGGATCTTGAAATGGCACAAGCATTGCATTCATAGCATACTTGTGGTGCATTCAAATGCACAGCAATCCCACGCATACGCTTAGGCCTGCATGACTTTACTAACAAATCTAACAGCCTTCCAACAAAATCCAGTAGAGAAAACAAATTCGCTTCTTTCAAGCTAGACTTGTCAGTTCAAAAGGAATGAGAAAAATGTAAAAAAAAAAAAAAGGCGGACATCATGTATAGTGGGACCATTTACGGTGATTTGTCAAACAAGCACAGGTAAGAGCAATTCCAAGAGCAATTGTTTAATGTGTGTGTTTTTTAACAATTCCACGTTTTTTAAGCCTTAGTTTTTATTTCCTTAAAAAAGAAATGACAACTTCCTCGTTCATATTTTGCAGAACCCCATCGGCTAGACACATTTTGGATAAGATTCCGTATAATTTAGCACTTCCGTGTTTAATTTTACAAGTTAATCCCTCAGAAATAGTTCACCTTTCCCAAAAGCCTGATCGTTGCCATCTTTCCCACGAAGATGCACCGTTTGGAAAGTAGCATATGTTCTCAAGGAGCCACCTTCTGCCACTGCGCAAAGTTTGCTAGTTTGCTAACTTTCAGGTGACACAAAGGTACCTTCAAAACATTACCGCCCGCAGCACAGTCGCTGAAATACATCTAAGCAATTTCTTTACCTTTCTCTGTGTCCTCCATTGCGTGGCAGGGCGTTGTTTCTTGTAGTTTTACGTCCAGAGTGTGCAGGTTGCTCACTTGTCAGCTACAGACCTTCCTGTTCTCTCTGTCAGGTTGCCAGGCAGCCCGCCGTGCGGGGTGGGGTCAACTGTGACGTCAGCACGCAGCAGTGTAAACAGAAGCAAGCACGTGGACGAGGTTTAAACCATCTACAAGGCTGGACAACGACACGTCATGAGTCTGTTTTTTTTACTATGCACAGCACGGCTATATTTGAAAATACTATAAAGCTTTTTACATAAATTATACTTTTCTAGCACGGATTTTCAGCTGTATTACAGTATAATAATGGAAACACATAGGCTGTTGTTTGGCAGCTATTATGTTAAAACTAAACTTCATTTATAATATATTTATATGTTCACAGAATTTAATATTAACAAATGCAGATACTTTCACAAAAAAGGAAAGTTATTATATTGACTCGATTCAACTGTTTCAAATTTCTAAAAGCTACTCAAACTACTAATAGCCAACAATTTTTTAAATGGTAAATGGTCTGTACTTAAATAACGCTTTTCTACCTATTGGCACTCAAAGCGCTTTACACTGCTTCTTATTCACCCATTCGCACTCACAATCACACACACACTCATACACCGATGGGGGAGCTGCTATGCAGCTCGCCAACCCTCACCAGGAGCAACTAAGCTGGGGTTCAACGTGCTCAAGGACACTTTGACATGTGACCAGAGAAGCTGGGGACACTTTTAGGACATTCACAGAGTTGTTTCTAAGTAAATGGTAAATGGTCTGAGCTCATATAGTGCTTTTGTACCTATTGGTACTCAAAGTGATTAACACTGCTTCTCATTCACCTATTTGAATTCACAATCACACAATCTCACACACCAATTGGGGCCAACCCTCACCAGGAGCAACTAAGTTAGGGTTCAGTGTCTTGCTCAAAGACACTTTGACATGTAACCAGAGAAGCTGGAGATCGAATTAACAGTTGTGGGATTGATGGACGACCGCTCTATCTCCTGCGCCACAGTCACTTCCTGTGTTGTTTTGACTGTGTGCTAAGGATCATTGTCATACAGAAGGTAAACCTTCAGCCCAGCTTGAGGTCCTTAGCACTGTGGAACAGGTTTTCATTGAGGATAGCTCTGTACTTTATTTCATTCAGCTTTTCCTCAAACCTGACCATTCCCCAAGTCCCTGCTGCTGAAAAACACCCCCACAACATGATGCTGCAACCACCATGCTTCACTGTAGGGATGGTATTGGCCAGGTGATGGTCGTTTTTTTGGCAAACTTCAAACAGGCTTTCATGTATTTTGCACTGAAGAGAGGCTTCCATCTAGCCACTCTGCTATAAAGCACAAGATCGGTGGAGGGCTGCAGTGAACGTTGTCCATTTGGAACTTTGTCCCATCCCCGCACAGGATCTCTGGAGTTCAGTCAGAGTGACCATCGGGTTCTTAGTTACCTCTCTTACTAAGACCTTTCTTCCCCGATTGCTTATTTTGGCTGGGCAACCAACTCTCGGAAGAGATTGTGCAAAACTTTTTCCATTTGACAATTATGGAGGGCACTATGCTTTTTGGAACCTGCAGTGTATTACAATTTATTTTGTAGCCTTCCCCAGATCTGTGCCTTGGAATAATCCTGTTTCTGTGAGGTCTTCTATAGAGAGGTGTGGGACTTTAAAAACCCTGTCCAGTCAATTAAATTTACCCCAGGGGGACTCCAATTAAGGTGTAGAAACATCTCAGCAACAATCAAGAGAAATGGGAGGCACCTCAGCTAAATTTAAAGTTGAAGGGACTGAATACTGGGGCCAATGTGATATTTCAGTTAATTTACAGACATTTCTAAATTTCTGTTTTGACTTTGTCATTATTGGGTGTAGTGTAGATTAGTGTACATTTAAAAAATCTGAGATAAAATGAGTTTACATGATTGTAGTATCAGGCTGCAACATAACAAAATTGAAAAAAGTTACAGGGGTCTGCAAACCTGCTGCTTCTTAGCCCAAGAATCACAGCACCATAAGCATTATATATAACTCTATTACAATATGTTTAATATAGTATATATTATAATATGGGTATAATGTAAGTATATCAGTGAAGATGTACATGTACAAAACATTAGTTGATTTGTTATTATTATATTACTGGTTACACTGTTCTTTATTTCACTGCACTGTACTGTAACATACCACTGGATTGATGCAAACCTAGGGGTTTAAAGTTAGTCCAACAAATTTACAGAATATTTTGTATATATATATCTTACTGGAATCACTGGAACGGGAATACAGGTTTATATACTGAACTGGGCTACTGGGAAAGAGTAATATTGTTTTTTTTAACCAAATGACATTACAAAAGTAGTCAATGAGTTATTATCTAGCTGAGGACATACATTTGTCAGAAACTTATTCAGTTAATCATTTAATTAATATCTGATAGAATACATTGGCATAATTACTTTTACCAAATTCATTTGTAAAGCCACATTGATAACCAGTGTTTTTATGAACTGGAGCATTACACAGATACACAGTTTGATATGCCTTATTAACCACATGGGAATTGAGCCATTACAGAGGGCTATAACACCCCCAACTTTATTGTAAACCTGGGTTAAATCCCACTCTTGTTCAAGGGATGTTTGCAAAGCTCTTAATTGGTCAGCACTGAAACTATACAACCAACTATTTCGAACATTGCACGCACACTCACACACACACAAACACACACCGGAGTAATATACAGTATAGACACGTTCACATGAAAGAGTGCCACCTGCTGGACCCAAATCTGATGACAGAAAACAGAAGATATATGTGGATTTGTTAAAATACTTTACTCTAGGCTATTAGATCTGACTGGTCTTCGGAGGATATCTGTCACATTTTAATGACCAAACATGAATGTAATACTCACAGTAATGTTGGCTATTTTACAACTCTGTATTGTTTTTTTTATTTAACACATATATCATAGGATAATAGATGGAAACAGAAAATATATAGCCTACCATGATAGCCTGGAAATGTGCACTATAAATGTATTTACAGTGCAATTGCATTTTGTCTTACAAATATGAGCGAAAAGGTTCCATTTCTCTGTGTATTAGTATTATTGTAATGTAGCAAAACTATGCATTTTTAGTGCGTATTACCAATAATTCATCTGCATATACTGAATGTATATAATATAGTCCTGTAGGAATACTATAGGACTATAAAGGTAACCCCGCTTTGTGGAAAGACTAAAGCAGGGCACACGAGTCAGCGTTTAAGAGCTGAGAAGACATGCAAAGTCAAAAGATGAAAAGCGTGCGGAAAATGGGTGCAGCCTTCGAACACAAAAGACCCCTTGCTGATCAACAGCACCCCCATCTTCCTTTAAATGCCGCCCCCTCCCTCTCCAGCCCCCCCTTTCTCTTGTCGAGGTGCATTGTGGGGAGGAAAGTCGTTGCCATTCGACCTCTGCGGGGCCTGCGCGGACGCAGCAAGAACCCTGAAATTCATTATGCGTTTAAAAGCTTTATTTATTTCCGCATAACCTACATACTCTCACCGGGAGGGCCAAAGCGGAAAAAAGAAACGACGACGGTCCATCTCTTTCGGAACATACATCGTTTACTAATACATTATTTTTCTCGGAGGGGAATACTGTTGAGAAAGTGAAGATTGTAATATATATTAAGAAAAATGTCCGGTGAGAGAAACCGCAGGTCGTTGGCTTTCCGAGGAGGTGGATTAGCTGGGTTAACGGGTTCCAGCAGTATCGGTGTGGGGAACTGTAACAGCTGTGAGGCCCCGGCCTGTCAAGACCGACATTTTAACGGGAATAGGCCGGATCAAGACGAGGACAGGGATCTGGGGGCGAAAGGACCGTCACAGAAGAGAGTGGAAGGCGCTGGGTCTGTCAGCGACAGCACGGAACCCGAGGCGGAGGAAGAAGAGGACCCGGAAGGGGGCAGCTCGGCAGCAGGAGACGGCGACGATCGTGTCGTTTCGTTGGAAGTGGGAGACTGTTTCAGGGAGGGGAGTAGCTTGACAGCGGGGAACGGTCCCAACAACGCCGACGGCCAGGAGACGGGAAACGGTGCGACGGGAGGCGAGACGGGATCCAGGAAATCTGCGGTGGAGATGCGACCACAGACGCTGCTTCAGAAACATTCGTCATTCCATGCTTCGTGGTTGCAAGATTTTTCATGGCTCAAATTTTGCCAGGAGACGGGACTCATGTCCTGTTCTTGGTGTCACAACATTGCCACTAAAAACAGCGACGAGCTTGTGTCTGGGAGTCGCAACTACAAACGGGCCTTGCTGATGAGACACCACCTGTCTTCTGAGCACAGGAGGAATGACCCCACCAAACAGGTAAAGCTAGCTCAAGTCAGTGACGCTCTTGCTTGGTTACCTGTGTAACCTTAAATACCTGCCGCGCATATATTAGAACAAATATCGTTACCTGTCACATTGTGTCAGTTTTTATAACTTTCTAAAACACAATATAGGAGAAAGTGGGCTAAAACGTACGCTTCACAATCCCTTCTCCGGGCTAATTAGCTAGCCTCACCCTGCTAAACTGGGCTAGCACCTAGCCTAGGTTAGCTAAGTAGCCGTTTTGTGGTCTCGCCAGAGGTAGATAACCAGTGACGGTAGTGGAAAGCCCCTGGCAAGATTAATATCTACTAACTGAGTTACTGAATGGCAGAACACCCTGAGGCACTTTTAGCCCTGAGTGACAAGAATCTCTCTGAATTATTAAACGTCTAAAATGTGTGTGTGTCCACTCACCAATCAGGTACGCACAAACCTGCTGCTGTGTGACACCTGCTAGCTAACGTTACTATCACAACGCAGGCTGCTTCTCATGGTTTACGGCTCAAAGCCATTCCGAAATGAACTAATAACTACGTGAGTAAAATCAAAGTTATTAACAAGTGAGGTGCCCGGGGATGTAGAATGCCGTTTTTGGAAGTACCCTGTATATAAGTGTCTTGATCGCTAGCTTGCTAGAGGTCACACAATGGCAAGTGCTCGATTCTAGCAGCCTTTGGGGAACCGCACCCCTGCCCACCCCCACCTCTCGGCCTCTCGGCCTCTCATGCAGTTTTGCTGGCTCAAAGTCCCGAGTGACCTCTGGCGTGTTTTTTCCTCCTCCTCCTCCTCCTTTTAGGGAGCTAAATTAGAGGCATTGTGCTAGAATGACCCCCCAAAATCCATAGATGGTGTCACTTGCAGTGCAGGACAAGAGGAGGAAAGTAAATCATGTTGCCTTGAGCCTTACAGCTTGTCATACACATATGCATCCTTGTGAATAGCTTAAGTGGATGGATGTCAATAAATAGAATGACACGGCATCGCCTGACCCTGTCATCCACATATTTCTGGATTAATGGGTCTCTGGTGTTATGCCTTATGGGTATATCTTATGATTAGGGCCCCATCTTGAATGCACAAGACTGAAATCATCAGAGAGCTATTTGGAAATTGCTCCTTTTTATTTAATTGGCATTTGGAGACAATGAGGTTAGGTGAAGCTTGAGGTGGGTATAAAGTAATTATAGTATATTGAATCCTTGTAATTGAAAACAGTCAAGGTAGTTTTTATCTTTGGTGAACTGTCTATTGATGTGCATGACCTTTTTATTGATTCATTATTTTTATTGCAGTGTAGGCAGTTTTGCTACTCTTCTCAGTGGCATCATGAAAGTGAGTTGCCAAACGACATCTCCCACTAGTCCTACATAAGAAAAAAACCTTACTGGTATTTACTGTTCATAGTAAATTGCCACATCCAACTTCATATCCTGACAATGGTTTTAGCTGTCAGGGGAATTAAGTGCGGGATGCTATTTGACTCTAATTTGTGAGCGAAGAGGATTGCACTACTACATTTAGTTCCTTCCTTTGTACATGCGGTCACTAATCAGAATGACTTAGTGATCCACTAACTTGTACACATCTCTAATTGGTAAAGAGAGCTGTAGGAGTGGATTAGGGGCTTGGTTTTTCTTTTCCCTAGCAACAAAGACCCCAGACACTGAGAGGTTATGCAGACCGTTTCCTTATAAATTCTCATAGCTGAGAAGATAAACGTCTACTGCTGCAATACTGGAAATGATGAATTCTAAATTTCTATTAAAATATACTTTGCTCTTCTAAAAGATTATAGTTTTAATATAAGTACTTTTTTCTCTTTAGACTGTATTTTGACTAAATGTGAACAATTACAATAACATTTAAATGTGTGGCATTGGATATTTAGATACAGTACATTAAAGGTAAATTATGGTGTTATGAGGCAATGTCTTGTTCTATTTACTCATTCCTGACATTAGTCAGGCCTCTGCTGCAGTTGTTAAAGCTAACTCAATTAGCCCTTGCACACCAGGGCAGCTGTGGTAAATGTGGGACTCCTTGGAGAAGGGGGCTGTTGTCCTTAATTTTTTAGAAACTGTCTTGTGCTTAAATTGTTGCCTATGCTCAAGGGTAAAAGTTTACCATGAAGCAAAAATCATTTGTTTACTGTGTTCACATATGTTTTCACATAGGGTTTCTTCCTATAGCAACATTTTTTCCTTATTCAGAATGTGGCGCCTATTTTCATTTCAGTGGGTTACTCGGGGCTACGAAATGTGCCTATTAAACAATAGTTATCAATAATCTCCTGTATATTACTCTTCTTGTATGATTATTGCATTTTGTTTCTCAGTTCTCTCCACGACCAGTATATGCTCCCCTCTCTCTCTCCATACACTCCAGAGCTCTTTTTGTTTTCTCTCTTTGTTCTTTGTTTCAGTGTTAATAACAAATTAGATTCCTACTACTAATAGACACAACTGTAAACCAAAGCCCAGCAATATGTGAGCTACGTTCAACTCAGGTCCCAATAGGGATTATCTAACCAAGCTGTTTAACTGGTTGGTTTGACAGCCAAACAAATGCTTTACCTGCACCACTGTCTGTTTAAATGGGGTGAAAGATAAGATAAGACAATGCTATTGATTCCCGGGGGAATATTCAGCTCACGAGAACATATCCATCCTATCATTTTAGTAAAGGCCACACCACACTTGTTAAGACTGTGTCTCTGCACAGGGGGTGACTCACATGTTTAACTCTTGTGTCTGCCAAATAAATGCGATGTTTATTGGGGGCCACAGGTCAGGAGAATAGAGTGGGGTGGAGCTAGAGGGAGAATTCTTCTCCTTGAATCCCCCCAAGCCTCTTCTGTCAGAGCATTGTTAGGGGGCTGGGAGACACTCTGTGCAGCCCTCCCACACCTTGGGCCAAACACACACTGAAGTATTGTTCTTGCATCTGGGGACAGACAGTTTGGATGCTGGGGGGGGGGGGAATTGAGGGAACGATACAGTAGATGTAGGGAGTTAGGAAAGGGCCAGTGGAAATGGCCTCAGGCCTGGGATGGTCATGGGACTGGATTGATGGTGGGTGGGGAGGGCTACAGGATGGAGGCAAACGTGTGTGTAAAAGGTAAACAAAAACTGGCTCCAGTGGGTCATTATAAGTTGCACAGGGACAGTGCTGTATCACATGATCTGTTAGAGGTGTGTCTCAGTGTTTGACATGGATCTGCTGGCCTTAGGGGTTTGTGGTTTGTTTGGGTTTGTGGTTTATTTTTGTTGAGGCACTCCATTCTCCAAGTTGTAACATGATTTCACTGTGTAGTCAGGATCTTAATAAGCTTGAGCCATCTTGGTTTGTTTAATCCACCTGTATATCAGTTCTTATTGACCAGAGATTTTAAAGCACCGCATTTGTTTTTAGATCAAAGGTTTTGCCTTTGCCGGCCCCCTCTTGCATTTTCTTGCTCTATTCTTGTCTTTCATTTTTCCACCCCTACCATCTCTGGCTCAAATAAAGACCTAGCCACGTCACAACTGGGGGAGGTTGATATTGTCCCCACATTGTCTGTTGGCCCAGGCTGGTTTTTGCCTCCAGCATCTGCTGTGCAGGGTTGGTCTGCTGGTTGTCTAAGCTCCCAGCTCACACGTGGCACATCTGGAGAAGGGGTGATCCTGCTGATGAGACCAGTATGGAGCTTCTTATGCAGTACCAGGCTGTCCTAGACTGACTCCATTAAGTGCACACGCACACACCAAAAGAGCCAGACAAAGTCTTACCTCTCTGACCCATTTCTTTGCCTTGCCCTGTGTAGTGGATAAAATCACTGGGTAGTCAAATTGTTTGGAGAGTGTGATGGCTAATTAGTTGACATGTTAAAAAGGATTTGCAGCTTCCCAGGTATTAAGAGTCTGAGAATGCATGTGTATTTGTTGTTCTTGACTGCACACATGTATTTTAAGCTGTTTTTGTTGCAGGATGCTTAATTTAGATCATAGTGCACTTTTGTCAAGTTGGAAGATCTAAACTTATCATAAGAAATGAACAGTAGACAAAATGAAAGCAACAAGAACTATGTGTGGCCACTGCCAATCTACCAGGAAACCATATCCACATCATCTTGTAGTGATGACCCCTTCACCAGACCACACTAATGTATTCCAGCACAGTACTCAGCATTGAAGACCATGTCTCTTCAGAGGCTTTGATGTGTATATCATAGAATAATTTTTCTCCCTTTCCCCATCCTCTTTGCCTCACCCACATGCACCATGGCTCCTTTCAATGCTTGTGAGTGGGAGCTGCTGTGTAATAAGAGAGTGAGTGCACAGCCCTTCTACAAAGGACCACAGTGAGTGGACAATGACCCTCGGGGAGAACACGGACTATTGTAAAGGCTAAAATGGGGTGACCCAGCTCCTTTTCTCTACTGTGCTCGCTTTTTGTCCCCCTCTGCTCCATATTTTCTCCTCCGCCCTTTTTCTCTAGGCTCAAGGTCTTGCAGTCTCAATCTCTGCCTCATGCTCTTCCTTGTTTGTTTTGTGCTTATGTTATCAGGCTTTCTCTTTTATGGTTGAACTATTTTTTTTATCTTCTTTTACACTCATTTCTCTCAACTTATTTTCAGCTTTTTGTTCATCCGAAGTTCAGCTATCTTGTCTATTATTTCTTGCCTTTTTCCTCTTATTTGTCCTCTTATAGCGCATCCACTTTGGATTTCTCTGTTTCTCCCTCATTCTGCCTCTCATTTTATCCCATTTCTCTCCCCCTCCAGCTGTGGCAGAGGATGATAAGCCCCCCCATTCTATCCTGTGTGCCCAGGCTGGCCTGCACAAGAGCTGCAGTGTGGAGGGAGTAGTGATAGGAGGTGGGGGCTGGGTGGGGACCTCAGAGAAATGGATTTAATCTGAATTACTTGAGCTGAAACCCCAGCTGTGTGTGTGTGTGTGCGCAGCCTGGTGTGTGTGTGTGTGTGTGTGTGTGTGTGTGTGTGTGTGTGTGTGTGTGTGTGTGTGTGTACATGCATTTGTGCACAGAAAAGATGGTGGTGGGTGGAGGCAAAAATGCAGGGCTCGAGCAATGTGAATTATTCTGGATTAGGACATCTGCTGTACAATTTTTAAAATGAGCTTGAGATGTATGCTGCTGCTTGTGTGGGAAATCTAATATTCTTCATGTTCTGGTTGTACATGCACGTGGGTGTTGAGCTTTGCATTTTAGAGGCATTAATTAAACTTGTGATAATTTAGAAAAATTAAAAAACTTTTCCTGCACTCATTGATTGACTCATTGATGAAATGAGGTTGACAAAATCAAACACCTGCCAGTATAAGTCAGATCAATTAAATTTTCTTAGATGGGTTGACTCCAGTCCCCTCACGACCCCTTAACGAATAAGCGGGTGTAGCACGTGTGTGGTGTGTGCGCACACTCTCCTCACTTATGCTGTGTACCAAGCTGGCCCTGTGCCCTTTTAAGCAGGGGTGGGGGAGTAAATCTGTTAAAGGGCAGTTCTATGCTTCTGCCAGCTCCCCTCCTAACCAGCAGCCAGGTTGTGTGGCTTTCAACACTTGTCAGCCTCCCTACAGGTCTAATTTTAATATTATACCTTGAATCTTGGTAAAATACTTTTTAATAGTTTAGGATTTAATAACCAAGGCAAAGTAGGGTGTGTATTCATTATGAAACTAAACATCTGTAATGGCCTATTTCTTTTTAAAACAGGTTAGGTCTTTAGTTATGGTTGAGGCAAATTAATGAAGTACTTTGTCGTTCACTGGCAATAAAAGGGAAAAAATCGGCTTAAAATATGTTTTACACCACATAAAAAATGCTATTGAGGGAAATTACAATGGACAGTGGTCTTGCATGTAATGTATGTCTTACGGATATATAGCTTTTAAATATTTATAACTAGACACAGATGTCTCTCACTTTGTGTTCTTTTTGTTGTTTAGTAGTGTTTGTCTTATTTTTGTATTGCCTTGGATAGCTAAACAATTTCAAGTTTAGCAAGCCATTCTGGGGAGTCAGCAGTTCTAAGGTTACTTTTTTGTTTAACATTTTAGCACTGATGTAATTATCAAACAAATAGTGAAAATAGCTTTGCCAACAACTGGAAAGCTGGTTTCCAAAATCAGGATAGGGGATTAGGAAAACTAGGTTTACCCAGGCAGATTTCTGTCTGAGGATGCTGATTTCTTTGCCATTTATATATTTGTAATCGATTTTCTAATCGCCTTAGAACACTTTGATGAGTAAAAGGCTGAATTAAAGGGGAGATCATTAATGGGGCCATTCTGCCTCATTTTTAAAAGAGACTGAGGTCAACTAAGAGGCTTGTAAAAGTCTAAATAAGTCACATTCCCTGCAGAGTTTTTAAAATTTAGACAGTTCCTGTTGTGCATCAGCTGTGTCTTTTCCTTTCCCTGTCCCTGAACAAGTCAGACAGCCCCAGAGAGCAGATTTTAACAGTATAGCAGCGGCCTTTGCTATACTGTTAAAATCTGCTCTCTGGGGCTTCCAAAATAAGTCAGAGGTGGATGAGTAATCGGATTACTCTCCTGCTGCATGTAACCTCCATTCCTCAATTACCTGAGAAAGCTGATTTCTCCTAGACCTCTGACTTATTTCAGAACCCTGGCACGCAGAATTTCACTGTAACCTGAGTACTTCATGTAAACTCCGTTTTAAAAATTTTACTGTTTACATTACTGTTACTATAGCTGCACCCTATGGGCCTATAGTTAGAATGCAACAATTTTAGACATGTTTCTCTAGGTTTATAGAAATACACTTAAAACTGGGCAATTCAGTAATTAAAATATAAATGGATAATAATCACTGAATAAATGTCAAATGGGCGGATTGTTTTTCATTTTATTTGTCTTTTAGGATTTATTAATCTGATTTACAGTTGTACGTTTGTATGGAGTTTGATTGCACAAATAAAATTATAGAGATTTGTAATGCAACACTGGCTAATTGTAATACACCTTTCGTTGCCTTGTTCCTACTTAGTCCATGAAAGAAGCCTGTTAAACCTGTTTTACCCCTAGGGCAGGTGAAACAGTGGGAACCCCGTGTGCGCTTCTGTTTTGTAAAGACAGAGTTACAGGAAGGGAAAATATATTTGTGTGCATTTGTGCCTGGTTTTCCAAATTACCTGTCTGAGAACACAAAGCTTTTGGAATAACTATTGTCTTTCTTACTCTCTCTTATGTAAAGGAGACCATGAGGCCCTCAGACAATGCCAGCCCCACCACTAACTGCTCAGAGGAAGACTATCGCAGCAAGCCCAATGAGAACTCCTACTGTTACCAGCTTCTGCAGGAGCTGGACAAGCAACGCAAAAGTGGCATCCTTTGTGATGTCAACATAGTTGTCTCTGGACAGGTGTTCCGCGCACACAAAAACATTCTGGTGGCAGGCAGCCGCTACTTCAAAACCCTCTACTGTTTGACCAAGAGTGAGGCCCAGGACCAGGCCACGGTCACGCACCTGGATGTTGCTGCTGTGCAGGGCTTCTCAGTTATCCTCGACTTTCTCTACTCCGGGAATCTGCTGCTTACAAGCCAAAATGCCATTGAGGTGATGTCCGTTGCTAGTTACCTCCAGATGACAGAAGTTGTACAGTCATGTAGGGCTTTCATTAAGGACGCCCTGAATATAAGTATCAAGCAAGAAGCCCCCGATTCAGTGGTGGTGGACTATAACAAGAGGCAAATGGTGTCCAGAGAAGGACAGAGAGGGTTGGACCGGAAGCCAAGCACATTTTGGGCTACGAGCATCTTGTCAAAGCTCTCAATCAAAGCCAGCAACAACCAAGGAAAAGAAGTGATGGAAGAAGAGGAAAGCAACAGGGTGAAGGAAGAGACTAGTGATATAGAGGTGACAGTGGTTGGAAGTGAGGGCTGTGCCCTGGTGACCCCTGGAGCCCCTGGCAGCTGGACCCACCAAAACGACAACTTGTCTGATTCCACAGAGATCAATGAAATAAGGGCAGGAAGTGGCCAGGCGCAGGTCTTCGTCTGGAATGAGCCAGTAACAGGTGGCGCAGCTGCAGCACCGGCAGCAATAAAGCGGGAGGCACCGGATGCTGCAGCTGGAAGTGGTCGGAGGAAAAAGCAGACCACCACGCGTCGTTTTGTCTATAACTTCCCACCAGAGCCTGAAGAGGGATTCGATGAGGGGATGTTCATTCAGCCCTCGGCTTCCTACCCTAGAGAGGACTTCTCCTCCCTCTCTGAAAATGCCGGTAAGACACAAGTTTGCGTGTTAGACACACACTGTATTTTTAATCCTTTCCTCTATAATACATACATAGCTTAACAGTTACCTCAAATTTCTTTTTACCCTTACTCAAACTTTATGCTGTAAATGGAAGGCATAGATGCATGCAGAATTTTATGACCCGAGTAAAACATTGCATGAATATAAAACCAGTATTCCATATTTCATATTTCCCTACTACATTATGTCTAGAAAGCTCTATAGCCTGGTCCTCTATATTAGGGCCTAATATATTTTTTTCAAACATATTGCAATTTAACAGATGGTACATTTCACTGCGTGGCACTGTGTAGGAAGTGAGTTGAGTACAAGTGGTTCAGTGGTACATTGTGATTTTAAATGAGTGTTGGTGTGTAAACAGTTGTTGTGCTAAATGTGTCGGAATGATAATATTGTGGTAATAATGCCACAGATTTTCACCTGCATTTAAAACTGCCCCAAAGGGCTTTGTTTTAATGAGTTGATTTATTAAAAACAGTTCTACAAGTGCAGCCTCTGAATGCTACGTGGGTTAGCTGAGCCAGGTATCAGGTATCATCACTGCATTTGAAGCCGGATGAAAACAGAGTTACTTCAATGTAGGCTATTCTCAAAGTTAACCATCAGTGTTCTGTAGAACATTTCAGTGTGAGAGACACTTTTGTGTTTGTTTTTTATTTTTTAAATCTTCAATTCAATTATTTTCCCATATTGTTCAGCCCTACTCTGTAGTGCATTTTATAGACCACTATAGTGCATTCAGGTAAGTTAAAGTAGCCTGTACTACACAAAGCCTAGCACCAGGGCCAGGTTCATTGAGTATCACTAGAGAAAGTAGTACTAGTATTTCTATACAATGAACAAAAGTGTAAAATGTCTTCTTTGGCAAAGTAATGCTTCATGTGTTTGCAGGCTTCTGCCTCTACAAATGCTGCATTTTAAAATCTCGTATGAAATGATTATGCTTTGTTTCTCATGCACAGACTTTTCTTTTGTATCTGAATGGCTTATCCAATCATGCCGCACCCATGATCACCTGATTCACTGCAAATAAGCTAAGCTGTAGCTGCCTGCAAAGGGAAGCACTGTCCTTCTCACTAGCTTTTGCAATTTCATTGTTGATCGTGGCACTAAAATATGGGTTTTAAGCTGACTATCAGTGTCCTTGTTTAACTAGCTTTTAACCTGTGGTGCACAGCCAACAAGTGACTCGCTCCCAGCTGTGATTTGCACTAATCACTCTAGAGCAAGGGGCTTATGCCCACTGGGTGTGCTTCATTTCCACACAGATGAGTTGCTACATCACTCGCGAGACTTGATCTAAAGAAAATATTAAATTTGCATACTACGTTACATTTGTAAGATAACATTACTGGATTAACTGAATCAACACTGTGTACTCCGGATGCCTAAAACCCGGAATCTCTTTAAAATTTGTAGTGACTATTTTTTTATATTTTGATAAAATGCTGCTTTCCTTTAAGTCTTCTTGCTTTTGTTTACTAATATGCCTCTGTCCATCCTGTCCTGTACCAGCCATCTCCTTCTGGCTCCATTAGGCATGGCACTCCATGTAACCATAATGATATCACATGTTAAGTGGGGTGGTATGGATGGGGGATGGGATGTGCAAAACATGTGTAGAAGAAGAGAGAGGTACATTTTGTGTGAGTGACGGAGAAGCCTTGTCTAATGCAGGATAATGAAGAAAGCTGGGGAAACATTTCTTCCCTCAGGCCCCTCTAAATGCGCTTGAATGCTCTTAGTGCCTCCAACTCCTCCTATAGCTTTTTTTTCAATGTGTGCACAAAGTGATCCATGGTGTTGTAATAGTCTAGAGAGAAGCTCACTTAAAGACTGAGTTAGTGTTCTAACACTCTGTCTCACTTTTTTGTATATGCTTTGTTTAGCTCCATGTCCTTATTTAATGTATCTTAATGGGGAAATGTACCTTTCCCCATTAATATACGGTTAAGACTTTGAGTAGGCTGTTAGTCACAGTAAAGGCAACTGTTTACCCATTAATTATATACTTCTATGGTCAGCAGTCCATTTACAATAAATGGTGGATTTTAAGGATTTATTCATGCAGTATGCTGTGTCAGTGTAGGTGTAGATTTGGGAATAGTGGGTCTCTCTTAAGGACTAAAATTGTAAACATTTGTCTGCGTATACAGAGGTTTACACATGTTAACATTCTCCCAGTTTTGATAAGTCAAATCAATTATTGCTGTAACATAAAATATTGAAATGAACACCTTATTGTTTAAACTTTATAAAAAGCAGTAGAATGTCTTCGAAGTTTGTCTGGTGGCAGGAAAACGTGTTATTAACTACCCAAACAATTTTGAATGAGTCAAAAAATTTCCAACAATATAAAATTTACATTTTAAATTTATAAAAAAAACAAAAGTTGTATTCTGTGCTTTGAAATGCAGAGGGACGATTCTGGTGAAGGTACAGAAAGCACAGGAAACCTCATGTGTTAGAGCGCAGATGTAGTTAGTTTCCGTAGCATCAGCAGCTCAGTGAAATCCCCCATTAAGTGCCTTTTTAAATACCAAATACAGTGCATACCTGAAAATACCTACTTTCAACATTCTAGCTGTAATCTCTGCTGTCTAACGACTTCTGCAGCATTTATTTCTTTCTGTCCTGCAGCTATTACAGATGTGTGTGAACTCGCTGCAACCTGTTATTTAGTCACTGACTCAACTCTTCTGTCGAGCCAAGACAATCAGCATCCAGGTTTTAAGGGCTCATGGGAAATGGTGTTCTTTAAATGCTGCCACAAATGTAAACATAACATTACATAAACATAATGGCTGCTTTCAAGCCTGTCTTTTTAAGTATTAGTGGTGTTAGAACAGTGTTTTTGCACGTGCAACAAATTATCCTACAGCTGTCTGAGAGTTGAGCTTTTTGCCCATTTCTCAACCTTTTAGAAATAAACAACTAGTCTATTTATATTAAATGTGAGGTTTAATTTATTTATGGGGAATATCTAATACTATCTACTACTATCATACTATCTAATAGTGTTTTTCAGTTCTCCTTATAATAAGAATATTTTTTAACCACTCCCTCTCACTTCCCTTTAGAAGTGTTCCGATTGGTGCTGTTGCTTTCTAAAAAGACACTGTATTATTTTATTTATGTATTTATTCAGTCATGGTGTTTTTTTGTTTTTTTTTCCCCCAGTGACAGTTTATAGTAAATTCACGTACTGTCCAAACCAACCTATATCTTCTCCATGATATAAATGCAAATTATCCTTACCTTCAGGTTATACAAAAACTGTTAGGTGTTTCAGAATCCTATAAAATTGGCATTATTGTGGATAAGCTGATTAGTTGAGCTGGCCTTTGGTTGGCTTGTATTGGCTTGTGGTTTACCCGATATTCTGCACTTATTTATGTTGGTATATAAAGCTGCTCTGTCATGCAGTTAATTCTAGTTATTTGTGTAGAGTCAGATCCCTTCTAAACATTTTATTTTTTTTACCTCACATATCCTGGAATTTCCATGAAAAGATGGTCCAAACATTTGCCAAAGATTTCATATTTGGACACACAATAAAGATGTTAGTGACATTTTACACTGCTTCATAAACCAAAAATGAGAATTCATACAATTATTTGTCTATTGTCTATTGCGTTACAGATTAGGATATTTTTCTTGATACACAGTCATGTAGAGTAGATGGGGAAGGGTTTAACATTTTGTTTGTAACACTACTCTGCACCAAAAACCTATTGGTGCTAATAATCTTATTATTGTTGTTGTTATTATTATTATTATTATTATTATTATTATTATTATTACTGTAAAACTTTTATGCATTCTTTGTAACATTCTTGCATATTTCTGTCGGGGCTTGTGAACATTCAGTAGTATTACTGTTCCACTTTACCACAGTAATGTCACTCATTTGGCTTTCATTTTGGATCAGTTTGATCTGTGTAATTATTTTTCAGGGAAGGAAAAAAGTTTTTCAGTCATCCCTTTCCAAACATACTTTTTATTTCTAACGTCAGGCAACAGCCTGTCCTCTTATCCTGGAGTCTGAGCTGAACATTAAAAGATGCTCTGGAACATAGAAGTATAGTATTTTAGCAATTTTATAATTTAGCAATTTAGTAAATAGACAATAGTTGCAAGAAATGTTTGTAATTGCTTGACTAATAGATTAGTCAAAACATTTGGGCACTAAAAATTCTAACTTTAACGTAAAAACTAAAATGGATATGGGCTATTTTAACCCATATGTTGGATATCTGGCATTAAATTTAAAAATATGAGTACTTGCAGTGATTTAGTCCACCAAAAAGCCAATAGTATCTGGTATACTGTACCTGTAGAGGAAGCAGATGTTGAAGGTAGATTAGTGTTGCGGAAAAGAAGAATAGCAAAAGGTGATTTTAAGTCTCCATTGCCATTGCTCCTTAATCTTACCATCTTGAGCCCACAGCCAGTGCATAAGGCCAATAATTCTTGGGTCTTTTTTCAAACAATTGTTTTAATTGATTGCTTTTTAAAGGATGGGCACTGTGCACAGACCCACAAAGCAGGTGAAAAGCATTTACATACACACTAGTCTTAAACACATACACACCCATGCATAATAACTTCCCAATCCCTGCAAGGTGCAAAGCTGCCTGGGACTGTCCCTTCCCTCCCTAATCCACTTTAAAGCACAGGGGCAGTCCTCTCCTTTCCAAATATTGACCCAGGAAGAATGGACACCCACACACAGTGTTGTGTTTTTAATGAACCTTAAGTTCTTATGCGGGGGAAATTGGACATGCTCACGCATTGACGACTGAAGTCTTGTTATACTATTAGTGTGTTGCACCTGCCCATGAACTCACTGCTTTACTGTGTGTGTGTGTGTGTGTGTGTGTGTGTGTTTGCCTGTGTTTTTAACTGCAACTTCCATTGTTTTCATTGTGGGGGCTGGTTAGTTGTGTACACAAGGTGTTGTAAGGTGTTCACCCCCAGGCTCTCAACCACCTCTCCTCTCTCTTTGTCCCTCTCACTTCTCTTGCTCCCTCCCCCTTTCCCAGAGCTGGCCAATCAGATCCAGTATAGCATAATCCAAGACTTGCAGCAAGGGGAATCCTGGGAAAATGGTAAGATGCTGCACACTAGACTGTCCCCAGTAGTTTACAGTTTTAGTAATACACAAACAGCATTAGCATATAATGCATCAAATAAAAGTAGTTAAAAAACTCATACATGTGTAAAACTAAGCAATATAAAACACACCTGTTGCACACCTTTCTGTGCAAATCTCATGATTGAATTCAACCTACAACTGTCACATCACATTTCAATAAACAATAAAATATAATGTCCTGGTGAAGGAAAATGGTCAATTTGACACCACGTCAACACATATTTTACTGGGAGATAATGAACAACTCAAAACCAGTAAAATTTGGGGAAAAAATGGATATTACCTGTAAATGGTTTGTCACTTCTAATTTATTTATCAAAATCACAAATTTGCTGCTGCAAACGGTGTGTAATTTCATTATCACTTTGTCAGCTGAAAATTTTAAGTTCTATACCAAAAGATCAACTAAAAGCTATTTTGACTTTCAAAGTGAGTGATATAAACAAAAAGGGTATGTGAAGCTGCATGACTGACATGACCTTTGGTTTTATAAATTGCTTTACCTCATCGGCAGCTGTGTGAGAGAGTTCAGCTGAGATTTCCAGAGGCTGCTATATCTCAACCTTGTAGCGAAGGTATTAGGTCTATAGTGTAGTAAATGTAATGATAATGTTATTATTTAACATCAAATTCTTCCTCCTCTAAAAAGATCAGTACAGATGGTAAAGCAGATGTTGACAAAGTTCTAGTCATGCTCTATATCAGGGGTGGGGATCCTATGTTCTTTGAGCGCCGCAGCCTTGCTTGTTTTCCAACCTACTGCTGCTGTGATTATGTGGATCAGGTGTGTTTAGTCAATCAGATGCCAGAAAAGCAATGTGTGTGGTAGCCCACTTGCATTTCTGTTCTTTGTTGTGTTTGTTTTGTTCAAACTAAATGCAGGTTTATTCTTGAGATATATATCGGTAGGGTGAACTACATTGGTCACTGGACACTGGGAAACCATTTCCACAGACGGGGAGTTTTGGGTTGAGATGTCAGTTGAATAATCATGAAGTAAAAGGAACAGTAGCTCTTAAGAGAATATAACTGGCTTGTTGCAGTTTCACAAATTGCACTAGTGCTGCCTACAACACACACATGCATGGAGAGGGAGGATCCAAAGGTGACCTGCTTCTCATCAACCCTCCTGCCTTCTCCATCCTCCCCCTAGCAACCTGCCCTGACAACACCTCTGTTGTGTGCTGCCTGGCTCAAACAAAAGGCCTGGCCGTGTTACCCCACTCTCTGAGTGAAGACTAGGACTGTTTGCAGTCTTTTAAAAATCAATGGATTATTTTTTTTTAAGCCCACCTGTCTTCAGTAAGTTTTTAGCTATAAACATTCAGGGTGTAAATGAAGAATGGGGCCTGGGTGCCTGATTTATCAAAGCACAGAACAAGTTCTAAATGCATGCGTAGTAAGAGTGTATGAACAAGAAAATTTGCATTTATGGTGCATGCAGTTTTATGCAATGTCTGGTCTTCTATATCCATCTGCTCCACCATGCAGACTCATTTATTTACAGAAACTCCTCCTAAATACTACAAAACATCCTGAAAGTAGCTTTTTGTGGACAAACGTAGCAAATGAGAAAAAAACATTTATAGGTGAGTCTACAAAAAGATCATTTAGCATCCCTAGTGAGAGTTGTTCGGAAATAGGTTCTGATTATGCGCCAGATCTATGAATATAGGTTAGGGGGTTAGTTTCTGCTGTGTATTGTTTTGCACAGTGTTGTTTTTTTGTTTTGTTTTGTTTCTTTGGTTAATGACCTCAATTAATAGGTCAAGAAATATATTTAAATCCTGTTACACTGCTCAGTTCAATATAACAAAAAACTATCAAGCAACAAACAAGCAAACCTAGCACACAATGCTAATTAATAACTAGCAAAAGTGACAAGTGTTTTCTCAGCACCTAGGCAAATGTCACACTCCTTGACAAGAGTTTGGTGACCACACCCCTAAGATCATGAACATGCATTGTCACAACAGCTATACTGAGGAAAACACAATGCGATACAAAATAATTTGGAAAGCCTAGCACATTTCCGCTTTAAATGTTTCTAGAAAACTTAAGCTTGTACCCAAATTCTTTTATACAGGCAAAATTCAGTGTGGTCAACACCAAAAAGCTCCAGCTCATTTAACATTAACATGTCGAGTAAGGCAGAAGTGGCAGTTGATTAAATTGAAAGTTTCTATTGTTTATTATCTATTATTTTGTTTTTGTTTGTTTACACTAAATGTGTAATATTCGGTGTATGATAATTTTTACAAAATTATTACTTTACCCCAATCTCAGTTTTAAAACTGCAAGAAGAATGTGGTGAATCTGACAGTGTGCATGGTTTAAGCACAAAACAGTGCTTATGAATGTTTGACAGATGAGGCCCCTGCTGTGAGGACACGTAATTTAGCTCAACTTTAAATGTTTAATTTATTGTTTTTTTTTTTTTTATGTTAAGTTAATATTTTCTGCTTAAAAATCAACATATCCAGATAACAATACTATCATCTCTAATTCTTTGCTGTAATGCATAATGTACAGTAGTGGGCACATTAGCTAATAAATTATTAGTTGTACGTGAAGTATTACTTGCATTAATTTGCCCTAACTTTGCTGTGTCCATGTAGTTGCCACAGATCCATTTGCTGCTTTACATTCACTGCTAATGTGGGCCTATATGCCTTCTAACATAGTCATGGTGAGACCTCAAACATCAACAACAGAGAAGCACCAGTTTCTTAGCAACAGTCTCAGACCTGGAAGTTCACATGGTTACCACAGTAATCAGTTGTATCCCTGCAGTTTACCAAACTTCTAGCTTCAACTGAACAAAGTTCCGTGATACATCAGAGTTTGTGGTTTGCAGTCTCTCTAATGGATCCTGCATTCTAAGTAATGTGATGAACAGGATATTGGTTCCTGGCACACCCTCCCTCACTAGAGAATCTATAGATGTAAATGCAGCTTTTATGGTAATTGTCTTGTTTAATGTCAAGTTTCTTAGAATTCTGGTTTAGTCTTTGTGTACATTTTTAAATTTCATTAGACTGGAATTTTAAAGGTTAAAGTATTTTTATACCACGTAAAAACTAATCTCATTCTTGAACACGATGGTACTAAATCTGTCTCTTGTTGACCTTTCACTGCCTCTGCATGTTTGTGTTTGTCTTTTGTTTTTCTGTCTCCACCCAGGTGAATCCTCACACCTAGCCCTCAATAAGCTCAAGTGCCCCCACTGTAACTACATCGCCAAGCACCGGCGCACGCTCAAGAGGCACCTGATCATTCACTCGGGCGTGCGCTCCTTCAGCTGCGACATATGCGGCAAGCTGTTCACCCGCCGTGAGCATGTAAAGAGACATTCCCTGGTGAGGACACACACATGCAATTAAAGATTTATTTTTATTTTTTTTTACCACTACAGAGTTTCCTCGAGCCAGTGAGTGCAAAAAGTTGTTTTTTGAAGTAGGCTATGTGTTTTGACTATGTGTTAGAGTTTCTCAAAATGGTACAAAATGGTTAAGACATCACACATTGCTTGGAATTTTATATTTGCTAAATCAAAAACAATAAAAACATTACCTTCATAAGCTAAACTAAGCTATGTGGATTCATATGTAGCCTACAGACATGAGAATTGATTAATCTTCTGGTCTGACACTAAGCAAAAATGTCAAACTGTTTACAAAGTGTTTTACCAGTGAATTAATGCTTACGTACTTAACCTCATCTCGACATTCTCATTCTCTCTCCCATCTGTCTTACAGGTGCACAAGAAGGACAAAAAATACAAATGCATGGTCTGCAAGAAGATTTTCATGCTTGCAGCCAGCGTTGGTATTCGTCATGGCTCACGGCGCTACGGTGTGTGTGCAGACTGCGCAGACTCCCACCAGGCCACTCAGGAGGGTCTGGAGGCCATGGAGGGCATGGAATTTCCTCGCGACGAAGACTTCGATGGAGAGGAGGGGGAGGACCTGGAGGGGGAGGAGCCTACTGACAACGACCAGTCAAATTGGGCGGAGGGCAACACTGGTGCTGCCCCAGAAGAGGACTAAGAAGCTTGACAAACAAAATTTAGAAAAGTTGATGTTTAATATATATACAAAACCTAGCTGGTAAACAATCAACTCCAAAGTGCTATCAAACCATGAGGTTACTTAATTGTGCAAGAAAATGACAGAGATGGATTTAACATTTAAAAAAAAAAAAAAAGCTTTGGTTGCGTGGGAACTCCAAGATGTACAGATTTTATTATTGTTAATGTGTCCAACTCTGGGCCCAGAGCCCACAAGAGAAAGAATCTAATGATAAATAATATGATAAATCAGGTTAATGGTGATGTATTTTTATTTTCTGTTCTTTAGGGGAAATTTGGGCAGGGTGATGTAGGTTTGAGTTGGGGGTGGCCAATCAAAAAAAAAGTTAATTATTTAATTTATGAAGAGAGCTTATTATGGTCTTATCAAATTCTATAATTTCTATTTGTGCTATTTTCCTACAGCAGAGGCACAGTCTAGCTGTTGCTTTGTGCTCAGTCTGAGTATATTAATTGGTGCTTGTAAAAGTACACAGAAGAAGAGCATTATTGCCGACAGGAAGATTTTTAACTTTCTTTGTAGATCAGTTGAATGCGCTAATTATATTATTCTTTACTTTTTCCTTTCCCTGCACAAATCTTGGAACCAAAAAATCTGTTTTGTGACTCTAATGTATCACAGCCATATTTATGATTAATTTAAGAGAGCTGTGATATTGTGCCAAACAGACCGCACACTAAGATTTAGCAGGAAACAAAAAACTACTGAATAGGCTTAAGAGAAGACATTGTGAGTTTTATTTTTTATTTCTTTTTTTTTGTTAAACGAGAAAGATGAATTTAAAAAAAAAAAAGCAAAAGTACAAGGGGAAATGTTATTGCTAGCTTTATACAAATCACAGCGTCACAGTAACACTTTATTATTAAACAAAAGCATTTGACTTTCACTTAAAGCTTGAATTTTGCCAAATGATGAAACGTTTGGTGCTGTAATGCTTGTTGCAGAATACTGGACCTACAGGCTATATATGATGTTTATAATCATAAAGCTTAAACTGACTCAGTTATACATATGTAATCAGCTTAAACTATAGAACACTGTTGTGCTACGGCGACTATCAGGTATGCTTTGCCATTGTTTTTTTTAAGCTTTTATTTTATTTAATACACACACCGTTTTGTAGGACTACCGGCAGTACTTGTAATTGACATTTTAAGGACCTAAGTGGACATCAATACCTGTATATGTTTGTTTATATTTGGTACTGAGTTATATAATAAATACGGTCTATATTTTGACTCACTTGAACGTGTTTTGTGAGGGAGAGTAATTGTGCAGAAAAATCCTGAGTCCGAAAGAACTCCATATTTCATGTGTTAAAAGTATACACAATGTCATCAGTTTAATTTGAAGTTTTATTTTTTATTTTGTCTGTTTTTTAAAAGGTCTGCCAGGTAGAAAAACACTTTGTTCCACAGAAAGTGACGCTCTATGGCGCCTCATAGACATGCACTTACTTTTGTGTTCATGAAAATAATTTTTGTTTTCTTGCTCCCCCAAAAGCGGGTCTGAATGAAACTATATAAAAACTTCTTTCTTCCAATGCGCAACTTTTTTATTAGATTTTGTTTTTGTTATTTAATATTATATATTGTCTCCAAAATGCAATCAAGACTGTTAATTTCTATTTGTCCAACCAAAATTGTTTTTAATTATTGTTGAAATATAATGTATGAGAAAAGCCAGGTGATAACTTGCTTAGTGTAGAAAATTCTTGCTAGTGTCTGTAATTGTTGAGATTTTTAAATGTTTTTTATGCTACAGAATCATTCACTTTACCCTAGACACACTTTTTGTTTAAGTTTGGTCCTTTCCACACATGTTTCCTTTCTCCTTTTGTTTCAGTAAGCACATATTTGTAAAGAAACACAGATTGTTTGCGGGTTAAAACCTTGGAACAGTAGTATCTGTTCATATGCAGTGGAATAAACAATATGTACTGAAGTGCTAATAATACAGAAGATGTGTAACTACCCTTTACTCTTGAGTGGAAGATTTTATTTTACATCAGAGATATTCATCCTCTTCTTGTCACTTTTACCTTCAAATCACTGTGGGAGGGGTTATATTATGGATATATATATGTTAGGAGTATATGAGAAATATATATATATATATATATATGAAGAATATATTATTTAACTAGTGCTTTTACTTAATGGAACACATCGACAGTCGGCTACAAACCTCCTGGCATGGTGGGTTTTTTTTTTCCCGTAACTTTAACCTGCTTTGTGTGCTTGTTCATCACACCATCCTGTTGTTTGTTCTTTTGATACTATTTACCATCCTACTGATTTTACTGTAATGAATGAAACTCAAAACTATGATGTATCGTTTTAGATTTTATGCTGTATTTGTTATATGGACAAAAAAAAGAAAAACAAAGCAAAAACACTACAGATGTAAAGCAGAGGTTTTTTTCCCCAGCTGTATTTTTTTACGCTGTTGCAAAAGGTTGTATTTTTCAATTTCTCTAACAGTGATGCAAAACTTGGGCTGCACCTCAATGCCCTCCGAACACAAAGCAAATTCAGGTTACTCTTTTTACGTTTTTATCAAAGGTTTTCAAAGATGGAACTACATTCTCCTTTTTTCTGTCTGAATTGTACTACTGTTCCTCTCTATACTACATTTTAAAAATAAAACTTTGATATTGCTTTAACATTTTTGTCCACCTATTTCTCCCGCATTCAAACAGAAATCAATGAAGATCCATTTATACAAGAGCCAGAGCACCAAACATTTTCTTTTCAGAGTCCCGCACCTTTTGAGAGATGCACCTCAGATAATTAGTTTCTGACAAGGGCTGTGCAGGAGTCTTAGATCATTATTAGATTGCTGATTTAGAAAAGTTTCAATGACTATTACTAGTTTTTAAGATATGAACTAAAAATAAAGGGAATTTGTGCACAATATTAAAAAATATATAGAAAGTAGTAGAGATAATATCTTTACATAACCTAATCTATATACATTAAAAGGTTAGTACCCCCTTATCTTAAAATGGAAAAAATTGAGAATTTGTTTTTCATCAACATAATATTTAATGCACATTTAACTATTACAAATACTTTTTTATTAAAAAGTAGGTAATTTCATACTTATTGTCAATGCAAACTTTTGTACAAAAATGTCTTTATTTTTTCAACAGCTTTCGGCTTGTCCCTACAGGGGTCGCCACAGCGGAACATGTTTTGCACAGATTTTTTTACTGGATGCCCTTCCTGCCACAGCCTTCCCATTTTATCTGGGCTCAGGACTGGCACCAGGGTGGCCCTTAGTGGCCAGGCGGGTCAACACCTGGTCCGGTGGGATTTCAGGCGTGACCTTCTACATCCCAACCCAATGCTGCACTGATCCACTTCACATCACAAAAATGGTCAATGAGTATATAGTGCAAAAAAAAAATTGTAAAATAAAGAGAAATTAAATCATTGCAAAATTTTGCATTCCTCTTAATAAATTAATTTCAAATTTACCTTTAGTTCATTTCCGATAGGGAAACATTTGTATTAAATAATTGTGCATTAAATATTAGGTTGGGTGTTTTTTTCTTACTTTAACTAGTGTACTATTGTAAACTTTATATGAAACTCAGGTTAAACATGTTTATAATACAAAGTAAATCACAGAAAAAAATCAAAGGGGTCAATAGATAAAAGAAAAAATAATAATTTCTGGAAATATGTCTTTATGATTTATTGGAGCTACTAACAACTCCTAAATCTGTAATGTAAATTTAAGTCTTAATAAGACAAAATCTTTTATAAGGCCAAAACTGTTGTGAACCATTAATTTAATCCTTAGCAATGCATTATTGTATTATGTAATCTATTTTCTAAATAACAAATGATATCTTAAAAGTAACTAATATCTGTCAAACACTAATGCCAAACAATATTAAAGTAAAAAGTAAATTTCCCTCTGAAAAGTATGTAGAAGTACCACATACAACAAACTGATTGTCTGAACTGAACTGTCTGATTAAATTAATGAACATCACGCAGTACTTATTTAACTTATTTAATTGTGCCGTTTTCACGAGAGATAGGTAAAAATTGAGCTAGCAAAGAGTGTCAGAGTAACTCGCTGTGTTCAGAGCTTTACTGAAAGGCCCCACAGCTTCAGCTCAGTTCAGCAGTATTTTGTATTTTTGAATGCCTGCTCCTATATCTCCAGAGTAAGTCAGAGACTGCTGGTACATCTATCTTGTTCCTTTTAACCATCCAGCAACCTCTGATTTCCCCTCCTGCAGTCCAGACCTGGAATGTGATTTCTGGACTTCATACAATGCATATGTGGATGTTTTTTCTTCACCATTAACTCAGCCTCCCTCTCAAACTGATGCCACCTGCTGTTAAGACTTGGATTAAAACACCACTTGGCTTTGTCTCTCAGCTGACACCAGGTGGCAGTACTTCTCTTTATATGTTCCCCGGCACAAACAACTTAGTTCCTGCACTGCCTCAGTTATCTAGACCCCTGACAGAAGAACTGATTTATGCACTGATAAAATATGCACTCAGGTTGGGGGTTTATTTCCAGCAGCACACCTGGTTACTGCTTTTATGGCTATGAGAGAGGAATGCCTGCTGAATCCAGCTTTTAATGTGTGCATGCTTAAATTTAGGAGAAAAAGTATCAGTTGGTGAATTTTTAATATAAGCTAAAAAACAGATGTGCACACACATGCGTAGAGACAAGTGAATGCAACCCAAAATAATGCAAAGGGCTGGGATTAAAGGCAAAACCTAAAGAATATTCTTTAGAAAGTATTTCTGTTTTCCACACATCACTATTTAAAAACTTGAAATGTACAGAAAAAACTTTGGATTTAAAATTTACATTCTCAAACATGTATGAAAATGAGAATTTCAAAGAGGACCATAAACTAGTTTCCATAGATCCAACTTGTACAGAGATCTCATCTATCTTTATCTGAGAGCATCAAATTCCAGCAAACAGGCTTTCTGACTGGAGAATAGGCTCAAACAAATACAAAGAATGTACTGAATGTAGAGTTTCCTGATGTGTGTTCGACACGCTGATTTCTGTGGTACATGTTGTACTGTAAATTTAATCTGGCCTCCGTTTATTATAGTGTGTTTATTTCCTGATGGGCATGAGGGCTGCTGTGTTTGAGTGTGCCTGTACACACACAGCAGCAGTCATCAAACATTGGCCTTGTGGGTAACCGCACACTGCTCTATTCTTTTCTGTGTGTGTGTGTGTGTGTGTGTGTGAGTGTGCGTATGTCTGTGTGTGTGTGTGTGTGTGTGTGTGTGCACAAGCCTCCTTCCCATTCACAGGCCCTTTGTGTGGGTGTCTGTCAGCGGTGTTGTCTGCAGGCAGGCCCCCATTGTTTTGAACCACTGCTCCTTATTGACACAGGGCCCCTGGCACTCCGTGTTCCCATGGCCCCCAAGCCACGGCGGACGGAAGGCTGAAACCGGAGCCCGGGACCATGGGAGATTTTGTGGAGTTTGTTTGTACTCTCTTTTCTCTACCCCAGTGCTCCTGGAGCTTGTATCCACATGGATTGAGTGAAACTTATGGTGCCATAGTGCAAGTGTGTGTATTGGTGAAGTGCATTTGAGGAGGGTTACGTTTGTGGTGGGATGGACATTAAATGTCTAAGGTGAAAAGACAGGTAGTCATCATGTCATGCATCATGTCATCACTCCTGCAGGTATTGCCAAGGGGACTTTAGTGACACCCCATTTGGTTAGTATAATGTGTGTGCGGGTGTGTGTGTGTGTGTGTGTGTGTATCTGTGCAGGTGCTGTTCTGACCTCCTCTATAATGGCACTCAGAGGTCAAAGGGACAGCTCACATTAATGGAGAAGATTATTCTCTGATAGCTATTATCTTCTGTGATCATGCAGTGGTGTTAAGACAAATCTGGTTCCCAGGCACCATGTGTTCCAGCAGGACAGTTTTAATACTGTGCTGCACACGGCCTGCATTTACACTGCTGCTTTAAAACCTTAGTGACCTTATTGTGACAGTTTGTAAAATTTAATTCATGTCATCAAAGGCCCACAAGCAAGTTTTTAATTTTCTATCTTTCTTAATTCATTACTTTCTCATGTTTACGTCTTTATAGGTGGAGTCCAACTGCTTTAAACATACAGTAAATGCCTAGAAATGCCTAATGGAAAGTGAAAACAAGCTCTGCATTGTAAACTGCAGCCACTGATTTTGAATGTGAAAGATGAAGGTCTTTACCAGGCACAAAAGATTCACTGATTATTATTAGTTGTATTAGTGTTGCATTATGGGGAATGTAGTATCTGCACAAGAAATGTCTCATATGTTACATATATTATTATATGCATTAGGGTTTAACATTAGTTAATAAAATAAAAACCCTACAAGAAAAAAATCACAGGAACTCAACACAGAAACATGTACAGAATTTCTTCTGCACACATGAAGGGAAAAAATGCAGCTTTGTTTCAGAAAAAATACAGTTTTAAATTACAAATACAAGGACCTTTGTCAAAAATTTCAGGACACTTCATGAAGGTGGTGGTGGTTGATGAACAAACACGAGTGTATGTGGTGGTGGAAATCCATCCCTCCTTCCATCCGGCTGTGTGTACAATGAGGCCTGGGGCAGCAGAGTGTGCGTGTGTGTGTGTGTGTGTGCTCCTGGTAGGAATAGACTTACACAGGCTTTGCTGTGTGAACCTGGCAGGGGCACACAAATAAACACACACACACACACACACACACACACACACACACACACACACACACACACGGAGGAATTACCATGTGAAAACGAAAGGGAAATTAAGATGTGAAGAGTTTACTGGTTTGTGGTTTGGTGGCCTCTCTTCTGTCTTTTTCTTTTCAGCCTTACTTTATTTAGGGCCACCACCTCCAAGTCAAGGCTAACATGATCAGTACACACACGCACACACACATGCACACATGCATGCATAGAGACCCATGTCAGAGTTCATATATGTTCATATTTGCCTTTTATTTGTGGGATCACAGATATTCTTTGATGTCTTATTTCCACGTGTGTGTGCTCCTGAGGATCTGCCTGCATCTGTTCATGACCGTGTGTTTGTTTATAAGCATCTGTCAGTGCGTGTGTGGGAGAGCATGTGTGTGTATGTGAGAATCTGTACACATACCATATTATCTCAGCGTGTGTCCCAGCGCGTCTATGGTGTCAAGAAGCAACAACACGTGTGTGTGTGTGTGTGTGTGTGTGTGCATGTGTGTGTGTGTGTGTCTAAGGCAAGGTGCTGGTTCCCACAGCTCAGATCTAATTCAGCTGTAACTCAATCTCCGTGTGAGTGCTGCTCCTCCAGTGCTCTCCTCTCCCTCTGGAGTGTGTTGGTGTGTGTCTGAATGTGTGTGTGTTGTGCGTGCCTGCATGTGAGGCGAGGAGACATTTCCCCTTTCAGACCCCTCAGGATCAGTTTACTGTGTCAGCGCCAGAAGCTTGATAGCAGCAGCCACATTCAAATACAGACAAACACACACGCATATAACACAAATACACACACGTAGATAACCTGGACACCTTATACGTATACGTCACCTGGGAGCTAATGGCATACTGGTGATGTTTGTATGTTTGTCCTGTTTATTTCTTTATTGGGTGAAGACTTAAAACATGTCATGTTGTACATCCTTACAACAAACTAATCAGACATGCAGTAAAACTTTGTAATTTGCATATTTCAAATATTAAAAAAGTTTTTTTTAAGGAAACTTTTTCACACAAAGTTTCTACATTAATCTGTGTCTACAACATTTAATCATTTTGACTTTCCTAACCTATTAAAAAGTGTCACAGCCTTCATCCACAACAACATTTGTGAAATTGTTTTTCAGCTGAATTTTATTCCTTTTTGTTGACAACATAACTCACATGGGAAATATAATTGTCTTGTTATTTATTCATTTATTTAATATATGGCTTTCAAATCAGTAAACAGGACAAGAGATGCAAAAATTTACATTTTTCTCATTTGATATAAAATACTGCAAGGATTTATAACCCATATTTAACTTATGGTATGTATTTATGGTAATGGTTGTAATGTTAATGTTTAATTTTAGCCCATTTACTATGATTATTATACCGTCTATTTGCACAATAAAAAAAATAGCATCCACATCTAACTCATATAATCCCATCTTAGATTCTGGACACCCTGTTGTTGAAATCACAGCATTTCACCCTGTGTGAGATTCAGAATTTTAGATTCAGTTTTCGTGTAGCAGAATTTCCTGGAGAATCAAGGACTGTGTGTCATCTGAGGAAGACCAGTCAACCTGCTATAAGTTCAGTGGATGAGAGTGTTGTAGCGAATGTTTAACTCTGCAACCTGACAGCAGATTTGTGTAGTTTCCTTTGACCTGCTGTGCTACAATAGAGGGAAGAACACACAGAGGCAAGAAGAGAAGGAGGGAGGTGGACAGTGGGGGCTGCTTAAGGCCGAAAAGCTTTATGCAAACAGATGTAACGGAGTGTGGGAGCTGTGTGTGTGCGTGTGTGTGTGTGCGTCTGTGCTTGTGTTCACTGGAAGAACAAACACACAAACAAAAACGACATCATAAGGAATCAGGCAGGGAGAGTGTGGGATTGTTGGTTGGAAAATAAATGTGTGTCTATTTTTGTGTGTGTTTGTGTGCATTAACAATCATTCCAACTGCTATATGGTACACAACACACTCATTTGTTACATAAGATGCTTGCTCTCAGTTCCAAAAACAACAAAATGCCTATTGACACACACACACACACACACACACACACACACACACACACATCATTTAAAGTTTGTATCACAAAACTACACATATCCTTTAAAAGTTACAGTGCTTGATTTCTAAATCTTCCTATTTCTTGGAAAGAAATATATAACTTGGCATTTAGAGAGATGTAACTGTCAGTAAAAGACAGTTTCATTGAAACCTAAGTGTATTAATATATTTTTAGAAATGTATTCCTTATATGCAATTACCTAATAATTTAATTATGCAAAGGATTAACTGGAATTAATCAGCTGTGTTGAATTAGCAAACTAAATTTTTTTTTCTTAAACAGTAGAGAATATTTAGATCACACTGTGTTAACCATTCAGAGACATGGGTTTCCCGTGCCTTCCTGTGGTGATTGAGAGTCTGTGTTCTGACTTTCTGTTATGAGTCTGAGAAGCATCACCACAGTAAGTGATGCTTTTCCTTACTGACTGTACCCAAATTACTTTGAATTTCACTGCACCACAGGAAAACTGTTTATGTGTTTACTTTCATCGTTTTTTCCACGTACAATGCCTTGCAATTTAATTTCTCCAGGTGGGATCTTTTCTATCCCGCACTTCTCATGACTCCTATAAATCTGAACAAAAACCTGAACAATTTAAACAATTATTTATTAGTTTGATCAAGTCGCTCAATTTGTGTCCCTATTGTTGATGTTTAACAACAGACATTTTAAACTTTTTGAGTACACAGTATTTGTGTGTTAGATGTGTGTTTCCTCTAACAGAAGTGTGTTAACGCAGCTTTGAAACAATCAACATCCTGAGATACACACAGGCACCTCTTATAACTGGGGCTGAATGTGTGTGTGTGTGTTTTAATTGTAGTTGTATCTGGTCACAGAGGCGACATTACTGCATTAGTGTAGCACCCAACAATGACAAGAGCCAAGATGTCTGCTTGATTGTTTTTTAAAAGACCCACCCAAGAGAGTGTTGTCCAGCCCAATTGGCTCCCAATTGTGTGTGGGTGTATTTGCTTATGTGAGTCGCTAGACTCAGTATCCCATGGGTCACCAAGCCCTACATTCAGGCCAATGTTATCCTTCATGGCACCACTTCCTGCTGCAGTTGTTCACTATAGAGCAGCAGCCACTCAATGAAGAGTCGATTATTGAACAGAACAATCAAAGAAATAAAATACCGACATCATGCACGCATGGGGCTGACACACACACACACACACATCCACACATTCAATTAAAAAGCATGTGTAAACAATAATCTGAAACCTTGCTCCTGCCCTCTTCCTCTGAGTAAGAACATCACAGACTTGTTTTCTTGCATACACACAAAAATATAACACACGAATACACCAACACTGACATTTAGTTTGTACGTGCTCCGACCAACACAATTGGTATTTGAAGCTAATTAAAATGCTTAAACCCAATTAGCACAGCTAGTTTTGGATCAAGACCTATATGGCCGTAACCTGGAGTACCTGGACCTCTAGTATCAGGTACTGGAGGTCCAGCAAATGACCCAAATGTTTCTGTGACAGCTAAAAGAAGCTCAGTAGAAACATGTTGTAGACTGCAGGCCATTGGTTGACAGAGCTGGAAGTCAAATAAAAGAGCAACCAAAAATAGTCATCTTAGTTGAGGTTTGAGTAGATGGCGCAAAATTTCCGAAAAAACATGATTTTTTTTATATGCAGTTTGAACAATACTTTTTTCACTAAAGATGACACATTTGAAATGTTTTTGATGACTCTATATGCCGAGTGTCTTCTAATGTGTGAAGCTGTTCACCTTCAGTTGACTCTGCGGTATCTCCAGGTTCCAATCTCTCCATGATCAAGTGTGAGCTCTGATCCTTCAGCATAGAAACACTCAGACAGCACTTCAGTACTTCAATATAGGACATGGGCTCCATCTTGTGTTCTATGTGGTAGGTTTACCTGTGCATGCTAACAGAGGTAAGCATATCTTTTGTACAGTAATACATGCAAAGGTAAGGTGGTACTGACCCACTGTGGGGATTCACACCAGTAACACGACATCACATCCGCTTTGCATCGACTACAGAAGCATTTATGTAGTGAACGTTAGGTGAAATCCAAAGGCATGAAGTTGATTTTCTATTTGGTTCTGCTGGGAGCAACAGAGGGGAGAGAAAACATAACAAGGGTAGCAGTGAACACTGAGTCACTCGTTTATAGGTCAAATTGTTTGTCTTCTGAAGGCTTGCCGGCTCCTTTCCCAGCAACAACTCCTTGCCAGCTGTCCCTGCACACACACACACACACACACACACACACACACACACACACACACACAGAAAAAAAGGACACATAACACGGCCATGTATTTGCATATGCAAACATTTGCTGATAGCAGCCAAACAGACGTGCGTGCACACACAAACACGCACACACACACACACAGACACCTCCACATGCTCAAACACAGGTACACACACACACACACACACACACACACACACACACACAAACACACATACAGATGCATGCTAAGGAACTCCTGTTTTCCCACAAGCTCAAGATTGTGGGAAAATCTTTGCTGGTCAGTAATTGATTCCGCCCTGCCAGCTCCATTAGTTTTCATCACAATCACACATACACACACACACACATACACGAACAGGGCAAGTTAAAGGCTCCACATATGTGCTCCCTTCCTATTTGTCATGCTGCTTCTGTCTTTTTTTACTTTCTTGTTTGTTTTCAGAAAGCATGTGTTTCTCTTGCCATTTCTTTCTTGTCATCAACTTGTCTGGTTATCTATGGAAGCCTGTTTCCGCCACTGGGGAAAAAAAATCTTGATCCTGTATCTCAAAGTAATGAGTTACTAAGTCAAAATAATGAGAAACTATCTCGAAATAATGAGTTACAGAGTCAAAATAATGAGATACTTTCTCAACATTCTGACTTATTACAGGACATATTTTCCTGTCATTGGATAGTTATAGTAGCTCTCAATAATGATGTCCATTTTGCATTTGCATGGACATTTGCTCATGTGGCATATGAGGAAAACACAGCAAATTCCAACACTTCTCGCTTTTTGAGTTACCAAGTCCAGAGCTGGCGCTCACCATTTTGGTGCCCTAGGTGAGATCATGGTTTGGCGCCCCCCCCATTAAATGAAAAAACATAGATAAAACCAGAGTTCCTGTTCAAGTTTTGTGCAAATATGTAGAAAGTTCTTACAACTCTCACAATATAAATACTAAAAAGGTGCTATGTTCAAACAATACAAACTAGAATATACAATGCATATCCAAAAGCATTTATAAACAAACACACACAAGAGAATTTACACTATTCATGACTTGAAGTATTCAGCTTAACTGTTGAGTTGTACAGTCTTACAGACGTGGGAATGAAAGACCTGCGTTAATGCTCAGTCTGTATCAGTCTGCCACTGAAGGAGCTGCACAGGGTCTCCGCTGTCTGATGCAGTGGGTGACTGGTATTGTCCATCCATACAGGTACAGGACAGGTATTGTCAGATTGGCAAACGTCCTCCTCTTGCCCACCTCCTCCACAGAGTCCAGCGGGCAGCCCGGGACAGAGCTGGCCCTCCCTACCATCCTATTCAGTCTCTTTCTTTCCCCGTCCGGAACCCCAGCAATGTGACTTGTTGTTGAGGTCTGTCAACAGAAACCACTACCAATAACTTGTCCTGTCCCCATCAATCAAATAAAGACAAACAAAAAAGGGGGGGTATTTATTTTAAATACAGCATAAGGAAAGGGCACCAGTTAGGGCTGCAAATTATTACTATTATTTATTTATTGATTAATTAAAAAAAATGTTTTGGAGGGCTTGCAGCAGTGCCCCCTCCAGCAGTTGCCACCATAGGCTACTGCCTATATGGCCTTTGCCAAAAGCTGGATCTGACCAAGTCAAAATATTGAGAAAGTATCTTATTATTTTAACTTAGTAACTCATAATATTCAAATATATCAAAAAATATTATTATTTTATTATTTTACAGGTATTTTCTGGGAGCTATACTTCTATTCCTGCCAAGAAAAACAAATGCATCAGTTAAAAAAAGACATACAAAACAACATTTCTTTAATTTACAGTGACCTCGCCGTCTAGCATCTTTATAAATTATGAGTCTTGTCCACTGGGAGCAAAGGAGGAGGTCAGGTGATGTTATTGTATAGAAAAGTCTGCTGAGAGACAATGTTGCTGTTGGTTTGATATCTTTACACTGGCTTCTGATCAAATTCAGAGTACAATTTAAGATTCTTGTGATTACGTTCAGAGCCCTACATGGTCAGGCATCAGTATGTATTAGAGATCTACTGCAGCCTTCTTCAGCAGATCTCTAGTCTTCTGATCAGGGTTTTGATTTGGACATTAGATCAGAAGTTGCAATGAATGGTTCTTGAAGGAATGGACAAAGTCTTGGTTAGTTGCGTTACATGGAACACTTTTTGAGATAGACAAACATAGAGAGAGGAAAAGAAAGGAGGAGGAGGCTAGTTTTTTCTGACCTTTTTATAGCAACTGATCAGTCTTAACTCAGGATCCACACTTTTCTTTCCCTATAAATTATATGAGTCTTCCATTCCCTTTTTCTTATATCACTGTAATTTCACTCTCCCCACTCGCCCCCTTGAATGGAGTGACAGTGTGTGTTGCTCTTCTTCCACCTGCTACGCACACTTGGACTTCCACCTTTCCACCCACCCCTCCAACAAAGCCTTAAACAACCACCAGTACACCGAAAACACATCCAGGAACCCACATAGTGCAAGTGTACACCCGCACACACACAAACAGACTCACAATCTCACACAATGACATTGACACAACTACATACACCCACACACAACTGCCACTTTTTCCTTATCATCGCTGTTCCAACCCCTCCCTTTATTATCACACAGCCCGAGGCTTGGCAGCATCTAGTCTGCCTTCCATTTGGCACTTCCTATCCCCGGTGAACAGCTATTTACCATTCAGCTCACCGTTATCAATTACCGTCATCACCATTATTACCACAACTCCTCCACATCAAAGGCCTCATCAAAGCCGTCTCATCAGGGAGAACTTTCACATGGGATAAAGATTTTATTTTGATGTTTTCACGCACAACAGCAAACAACAAAGATGTCTGTTTTTAACTTTGGCATTCATTTTCATTCCAAAATAAGTTATCTGCTGTTTGAAAAATAGGATGCCCTTGTCAGATTGACTTGAAAAGAGAGAGATTTAAATGTTAAACTTAGAGTAATATGATAAATATTGTTCGAAGTAGCCTGAAGATGTATTTGTTTTTATATATTTTAATCTTAATGAAGTTATTGTAATTTAATATTTTTGATGAAATCCTTTATGTTTGGTTTATGCAGTGCTGCTACAATTCTAGTGTCATAGGAGATTTTTGTCAAAATCACTATACAAACCATAATTTTGCCAATTTTTTATTAAATTTTAGTTTGGTTCTTCTCAAACTATGTTATGTTATTTTTGAGACCTGTTGTTTTAATCAATTAAGTAAGATATCAAAAATCTGCCATTCTAGAAGCTTTGTGAGCTTTGTGTTAGTAGTAATTAAAACTTTGACCTATTCATAGCGCCAGAGAAAAAGCTTTAACCAAGGCGATGACAAATAATCCTGGGAGGGCAATGAAACCAATATTGAGACATTTCACTAAACATTACCACTCTGAACCTCAAGATGGTTCATCTAATAATTATTTCAGTCTGGCCATAAGTGTGTTGATAATAGTAATCACTCCTCTACATGTGACCAGTGGATATATATGAGTTTAGACATGTGAACATACACAGTGGAAGGTGCAGCGCACTGCTTGTGTGTGTCTGAGAGCGTGAGTATGGGGTTCAGGGAGGGTGGGTAATTATGTCAATTATGCTGCTGTCATTGCAAGGTTACACACACACACACACACACACACACACACACACACACACACACAGGGCTGCCTGTGCTCTCCATTTGTTGGCTGTGAATTATTAATCAAAGTCAGCTGCTAACCTGACAAGGAAAGCTTCCAAGCCACACTCACACACACAAACCAGCCTCCCATAGACTTGGTCACATACACATGCATATCAGTAACAGGTTTTTCACCACAGATGCCCCCCTCCATTCCTTATCAGTCTGAACTTCTTTCGCCTGGGCATCTGTGGCTCTTAGAGCCCCAGCTGCTTGAAGGATTACAACAATTGAAGGATGATCCTTGAGGCCAGTGTGTTAACTGACCCGTTATAACTACCCTAATGGGAGTAAAGACAAGTAATTATTTCTTCACTGTACGCAAACACTGCTGTGCTTTGTTAAATCGAAATCAGCTTTGCATCAGCTCAGTGGTGGTGGTTAATGTCCTGCTCTTATTTACCATTTCAAAGTGCAATTATTGTTATTTTCTTTTCCTAACTTAATTTCCTTTTCCTAACAAATTTGCCTCTGTAAACCACTAAACCCACTAATTACACCTATTTATACAAAAATATTTTGCCAAGATCAATCCTCAAACCAAAGTTATGTTGCACATGTTGTAACTGAACATTGTAAATACCATTTGAAGCAGAATTGTCCAGTATCAAAGTTCTGTAATGATAAGACTGACAAACTAAAACATCCTACATTTAAGATGACTGCTAAACATACATTCACTGATTAGGTAGATACCAAATAAAACCAAAAAGGCAAACAGTTAGCAAACATCAATATTGTACATTTTTGTGAATTCAGTACAGTTTCTTACATTTAAAAGTTTATTACTTCAGCTTCTGCAAGTCGATTTAAAAATAGTGCTGACATGAAGAGAAACTTGTGGCTGCTTGGAAGGGTGGAAGATTCATTTTTCACTTCAAAAGCCTATATTCATGCTTTGGAAAATCATAAGCAGTAGTGTTCACAATTTGTAGTTAATGGGCTAAAACATGAAACACACTATTATGGTCTTTGAAGTGGTGGGGAATGACTCTACTCTAGGTGAATGTCTCTACTCCACCTAAAAAAATCTCAGAGCATCCAAAGCCACATGGAAAGTTGACTGCTGCAGGCTGTGGCACAGTGTACGACCATATGCCCCCTGTCGCTGCGTGTGACATGGGAACAACCAAGACTGTTTTAAATTACGGGCCTAACCACTGGTCTGCTGAGCTGGGGGGTTCCTGGATACTTGGCATTCCTGCATTGACTGAGGACTGTGAGAACCAAAAGACACGGGCAGAAATATTCCTAGGTCTTAAAGGGCTAAAAAATCTGATGCAGTTACTGGTGCATTGGTGTAAATTTGGTTGTATGTATATGAATTTACTAAGCATAGTGTAGTATACTGTATACACTAGTATAGTAGAATTAGAAACTTTGAGTGGTCATCATTTAGCACTTATTCACTGTCGCATACACGTTATAATGAAATTTAATCTCTGCACTTCACTTATCCCTCCTGGGGGGTGCAGTGGGCAGCCCCAGGGATATAGCGCTGAGTCTCTTGCTCAGGGAAACACCTGGTGTGTGGACTGGGATTTGATTAAGCAGACTACTGCTTCCCAACCTGATGCACCATATATATGTATTCAATGACAACAATAAAGCTTCTATTTTATTATAGTATGTACAGTTAAATACTATCAATTTTGACATGGGTGTGTCTTTGAGGGTTACAAAACCCCACCCAGGTACTCACTACCTATTAAGCTCTCAATCAATTGATCAATAAATCAATCAATCAACATTTCATTTATAAACTGTAGCAACTTTTGTACAGATTAATGCTTTTCAGTGTTTTACAGATGATTGAAAGGTTGACACTAATACCAAACAAGGACAAACAAGGATAACAATGCCCATAAAACAACAATAAAAAAAAACAAGGCACATCAAATGAGAGCAATAAGACAAAAGTATGAGACTATAAGACAATGTGATAAAAATATAAATAAAAAAATATATATCTATAAATAAAAAATATAAATATAAATGTAATATATATAAATAATTATCTGAGAAAAATTACAATTGGAATAAAAGGAATAAATAAATAATTAAGAAATAAATTAAATAACATGTAAATACATAAAACACATAAAATATTTTAATCAACAGTTTAAGTTTACAAGTTTACGTTTAAAAATATTTCCACTTTCCGTTGTTCTGATGTACTCAGGCATACTGTTCCAGTGGAGCATAAACACAAAAACTTGCTAAATAAATAAGATGTTTAGATATGCATGCGTGTGTGTGTGTCTGTGTGTGTGCGAGTGAATGTTGCCTGGAGTGTGGATTAGATAACAGTGTGCACTTTCGGCAGCTATATGTTATGAGTTGAGTGTTGAGTCTAATTCTGAGTAGAGTGATGAGTGATACCTTCTTACATGGATTAAAGGTCTTGTTTGGCTAGTCGTCCATGGACCACAGATTCAGTGGGTCGATTCCCGGTCCCTCCTGGCTATGTGTTGAAGTGTCCTTGGGCAAGACACTGAACCCTAAGATGCTTCCAGTGGGTCAGGTGACCACCTTGCATGGCGGCCACTGCCACTGGTGTGTGAGTGTGTGTGAATGGGTGAATGAGAAGCAACATTGTAAAGCGCTATGGATAAGAGCAGATAAAATGGCCACTATATAAGCATTCACTGTTTATTATGCTTCTAGCATCAGTGCATATTGCACAGCATTTATCCATCCATCCATTATCTGTCACTATCCCAGCTATAATCAGGCAAGAGACAGGGTACACCCTGTACAGGTGTATCTCACGGCCACAGAGAGACATACACAGACAGACAACCACTCACACTCACATTCACACCAACCACAATTAACCTAACCTGTTTGGACAGTGAGAGGAAACCAGAGTATCTGGATGGAAACCCATGCAAGCACATTTTGTCCATTTACATGCGTCTACAAAATTCCACAGATGTGTAGTCATTGTGTAACCAGTACTGAGGGGGTATGTGCTCTATTTAGGTGAGAAAGTGGCCTGTGTTCCCATGCTGTCAGTGGTTAAAGGTCACTGTGCGGCTTCTATTGCAGTTGTTTCGACCCCTTGCACACAAGGCCTCTTCTGTGTGGCAGTACCCCATTACCGGTTGCATGTGGCTGAAACAGGAGAGGCAACTGAGTCTAAGCATGTGAATGTAACAATAATGACTTTCTCAAATCAGGCCTCGGCTCTGTCTCAAGGTGTGCAAGCCAACTGGTAGCTTTACTAACCACACACACATTGTGAGGGCCCATGAGGCCTCCTGTTTGTTTAAAGTGAATGTCTCACTCTGTATTTATGTGTGCAATGTGTGTTTGTACCCTGCACACTTTAACTGCAGCTCTTTGTACTGTTGGTATTCAGCTTCCTTCTTTTCTTCCAGATGAAAATACACAGACAGATTTATTTTTCTTACCAGCCTTGTTTTGGTGGTCACATCTCCACACCTGGGGCAACAAAACAATTTAGAACTTCAAAAACACCCGTCAAACTTGGCCTTGACACACTCACACTTTTTTTTTTGTTTCTTCTTCTGTTCTGTTGGAGAAGATTTTGAAACAAACTTGGAGCGTGTCAGCGCAGGTGCAGGTGAGGTTTCGTTATTGGCGCTATGTTTCCTGCCAGGTGGATGGCAGTATATTAGTGTTGTATGAGATGAGTTTTACGCTCTTCTATGTACTTCTTAAATCTCTTTTGGCACCCAGCAAAGCAGTGTGTCTGGAGTGTTTGATGTTACCACTCTACCCAAAGGGCAAAACATCCAGACCCAAAGCTCTCGCACCTTGACTTTACTATGGCTGCATGCAGGATCTTGAATCAAGTTGAAATTGTTTTCTTTGGAGCTGCCAATATGTTTAAACTTGAGTCGGGACTCTGATAAAAATGAATGTATTGCTGCAGGCTGCATTTGGGTCGCTAAAAAGAATATGCTTTATTAACCCACAGATAAAAAAGCCTTTGATAAAGCATGGAATAAAATTGTGTGGGCGGGAATGGTTAAATGTCTGCTTTATTGTGTTATCAAAAGCTGACTTTGAGAGACAGGTGGCTTTTGACAGCTAAACCACACCGTACGTCAAATGGGAAGGGCGCAGAATGGGTCGATTGTTAAGTTGTAGGAAGGCATCTTTAGCAAGACATTCAGGCCTAAGTCTCACTGCTTCGTGTTAAACCATGTTGTAATCTCACAGTGTTTAGCTCTGATCCGACTGGATTTAGTCTGCTAAAGCTGAGCAGCGGTGCAGGTGCCAGCTGATAAGGCCTGGGATTCACACAGAGAATGAGAAAGTAGGAGGGCGGGGAACATCGGGGAGAGAACAAGCTGGTCTTGATGCCTGAGAAAATGTTATATAATGTGGGTAACAGAGCACTTTGTGTTTATATGCTCTCTTAAAGAGTTACCATCATGCGTAGTATCTGTCAAACTGATAAAAGTGGAAATTTGAACTGAAGTGAGAAATACAAATCCTTTATTCTTACCTGCAATTTCAAGAACAAAAAACAAGAAATCCAAAGTGAGCACAGAGGAAATTAACTTTTCCACTCTCTTTTAGTTTGGTTATTGCTTCGATTTTATTTGTAATACATTAGTGCAGTCAAGTCCAAAAAACTAAAAATGGGGAAAATTATTTACCCCACTGAGTTAAACACAAGAGGTGTTTTTAATGAATGAAAAAACTGGAGCACATATAAACCCTTGGCTTTACCTGCGTCAAACAGACATAATAATGTCTGATAATAATGTAAATAAAAAAAAACATGTAAGTGTAGAACAGTTTGACATGTGAGTTAAAAAGTTAGTAAGTTTTTCTTAGACATGTAATATTTCCGAGTACAGTTTATTTAATGTAACCTTATAAACTTACTATACTGACGCTTTATGTGAAAAGGCTGTTCAACATCTGGCTTAATGCTTTGACAGAACCCACCAGTGGGCTGAAACCTAAAGCAGGGTCTCTGTGAGGTTAAGACACTTCTACTGTACATGTGTGAAGGCCAACATTATGGGCTCAAAGACAAATCGAAATAATCACACAGGCTTCAAGTTTCTGACATACAGCAGCACACTAAGAAATTCCCACAATGAATTTAGAGATGATATGATCTCAGCTTTCATTAGAGGATGTGATAATCTTTGCTCGTTGAAAGTCTTTGATATAACAGTGTATTCAAAGGGGAGATTACTGGATTAAAAACAGAGCAAAGTCTTTGTTGTGAATAAGAATTAAATAAATTATGGTTACAACTGGATAAATCAAAATAAAAAGTATATGCATAATAAAACATTATGACAGATATAAGTTGTCCTGAGCACTTCCTTGCAGGTGTTAAAAAAGATTGTAGAATGAAAAATCCTTTATTTTTGGTGTTGGTATTATTGAAAATATGAATGACAATCAGAAAGTAAGACACGGGAAGGAAGAGAAGAGGAAGAAAAGATAATAATGGCCAATGTACAAAAAGTGCAATCTGAGAAAACTAAAAGGACAAAGACAGAAGAGAGGACAGAGACTCCAGGGCATCTTTCCCATCCCTTTGAGAAAGTGTATTGTAGACAGTAATCCCATGTTATGACAGTGACATAGTCCATCTCTGCCTCCTTCCCACAGGTTGGAGGGATGAGTCAGACAGCGAGGAAAACAAAGCAGCAGGCAGGAACCTGCAAGGCTTACACTCTCATCTTGTGGAAACTAGACACTGCAAGCTGAGCTACTTCAGTCTGCTCACCGACAACATGAACTGTCTGACTGGCTGTGTGAATGTGTGTGTGTGTGTGCACACGCTCCAATGCATGTGTGTGATTGTGTGTGCATTTTTGATCATGAGTTTTATGGAACAAAAGATGTTAGTACAGTATTAATGGTATTGCTAACCTGGTACTGCAATCATACCCTTCGCCTGAATTACTGCAACGTATTACCGGTGTAACCAAAGCTTGATAAAGCTTTTTCCTCTCTGCCACTGAGCCTGAGTAACAGTCTCATGTACACGACCAAGTTGGTGTAAATACTTGCTGAAGCAACAAACATATTAGTCTGTGGCTGAAATAGTTAAAAGGCCCCCAACAAATCATCATGTTTAAGTAATTTTGTTTTGCTCAGTACTTATTGAAAATATGTAAAACTCTACATTTTTGACTTCCAAAGCTGTAACACAAATATAGTTTCAAATGAATTAGATTTCACGCACAACTTTGCAATTGCAGAATGTATACATTTCTAGGAGTAACCACAAGCCTCTTATTGTCATGGAAATATTTAGCTTTTGGGGCAAATATGACAGCTCAAATCAAATTTCGCTGTCAACCACAGTGGATGAAAGCTCTCAGATGCCTGTGGGTGTAACAAAGATAATTGATGCCCTTTCTCTTCGTAAATGTCGGGTGCATGATCCTTGTCTCCATCATAGCAAAGAACAATACCAGATGCACCAACATCCAATTTTCCTGAACCTCCCTCCGAGACAACAGACCTCTTTTACAAACTCTCTCAGGTTTCCAGCTTTCTTAAACCTCTGAAATAACCTAGGCTCCCAGAAATAGCTGAATAAACTATGAGACAGCAGCTATGCAGGGTTTGCAGACCCATATGGCTCTTGAGAAGTGGGGCTTTCCAGGGTGGTTTGCAAAGTGGACACACACACACACATTCGCCATGGTGCATTAAGGTCACGCTTGTCTTATGTAAAACACAGCTACCCACAGAGATCTTCAGGGCCTGGGGCCAACCTGCTCTGATGTTCACATAGTGTAAGAAGAGCATTGCTTCTGTGTTTTGAGAGGTTTTCTAACAGCTAGGGTGTGTGGTACATTGTGACTGATGTTTTGTGTGTGTGTGTGTGTTTGTTTTGTTTCTAGTGTAACGTGCTTGGCCAGTAGAGGAGCTGTGGCGACAGTAATTAGATGGTGATGGTTTATTGCGGTTCCCACATCTCCTCAGTCCCAAACTCTCCTAATGTTGTCCTATAGAGTCTCCAACAGTTTGCGCTGTCTTTGTGGTCTGTGTGCAAATGTGTGTGTGTTGGAGAGAGACTACATGTTCTCCTCTGTCCCTCTGTCTCCTCCTCTCAGCCAGTGAGTCTGGGACCCAAAGGAAAAGGCCAATTATAAAAAACCCCTCTCTCCATCTTTGTTCTGTGGGCATAAACCACTTCTTTGCTTTTTTGTTTTCATTCTTTCCCCTTCTTTGGCTTTCTGACATTCCTCGTCCATTCCCACCGTCCCCCAAACCCCCACTCCACCCCGTTACTCACGCTCACGCACACATGCAAGCTCAGTCTTTAGGCTTATGCCAACTTTTCTAACTTTGCAAGCGACAGTTCCCAAAGTCTTAAAATAGCCTTCATGCTTCCTGGTCCTTCATCAGCACCATATCTTATCATATAAGAAAGAAAAGCTGGGTGGGGATGGTTGTTAAACTGTCTGTTGCTCTGGTAACAGCCTTAAGCCAGGGGTAATTTTGAATTTGATGTTTATTTTTGTTTGAAAATGTAGGCTCTGTTGCCTCTATTGTGCTTTTAAAGAACATGTGGCAATAAAAATAAATAAAGAATGACTCTCCTTTTATGATCTTTAGCATGAGAGTTTTGGGATAATGCAAAGTAGCAGGTATGATCTGCAAGAAAATTGACTTAATTTAAAAAAATCTTGTGCTCTTACTACACTTTCCTCTACCTGTTATTTTCCATCTGTAAATCAGTCCCTATGTTCTATACATATAGTAAAGAGGCAAAAGACTAGCCCTGTCATGAATTTTCTTCACAATGAGCAGACATATAAACAAAATTCAACTTTGATGATTTTGATGTCCAAAAATGGAGGACACCATCATTTACTTTAATTCAATCTTGTGTGGAATGAAAATGGCGTCACAGAACAGTTTGCAGATACCACTGGGTGAAAAAGTTTGCATCACCTCAATCAATAGTTTATTATTCTACAATTAAAGTTAAATTTTAATGAATTTATAAAGAGATGCAAACTTTTCAACCTGTTCTTTTTATGTTTTTACGATAATCGTTTCCTTAAACATTTGTTATGATAAAAAAAAAATTTATATGAAAAAAACCTGTCCACTAGCTGAATGTGCATTATGTTTAAACAACCCCAATTGCAAAATGACTGGGAAATGTGAAAACAAATAAAAACAGAATGCAAGGATTTGCAAATCTCATCAGCCCATATTTTATTCACAATAGAACTCAAACAACATATCAGATGTTGAAGTGGAGACATTTTACCATTTCGTGGAAAATATGAGCTCATTTTGCATTTGATGGCAGCAACACATCTCAAAGAAGTTGGAAGAGGGGCAACAAAAGGCTGGAAAAGTAATTGCTGCAAATGAAAAACAAATGGAGGAGCATTTGACAACTAATTAGGTTAATTGGCAACAGGTCAGTAACATGACTGGGTATAAAACTTGTAACATGATAAAAGGAGCGTTTCAGAGAGGGAGAGCCCCTCAAATCTAAAGATGGGCAGAGGTTCACCAATCTGCCACAAACTGCGCCAAAAAACTAGAACAATTACAGAAAAAAAGTTTTTTAATGTGAAATTGCAAAACTTTGAAGATCCCACCATCTACATTTTATAATATCAAAATATTCAGAGAATAAGGTGTATTCTCCGATATGGCTTCTTTTTTGCATTATGCAGCTTAAACTTACATTTGTGGGCTGCAGAGTGCACTGTGTTCACAGACAGTGATTTCTGGAAGTGTTCCTGAGCCCATGCAGTGATGTCCAGTAGAGAATCTTGCCTGTGTTTAATGCAGTGATGCTTGAGGGTCCAAAGATCACATGCATCCAGTTTAGACCTTTGACCTAGTCCCTTTCACACAGATCCCTCCTGACTCTGTGCAACCTTTGATGATATTATAAACTGTAGATGATGGGTTCTTTAAAGCCTTTGCAATTTTACATTAAGAAACAATGTTTGGTGCAGTGTGTTGCAGATTAGTCAACATCTGCCCATTTTTACATTTGAGAGGCTCTGAAATGCTCCTTTTATACCCAGTCATGTTACTGACCTGTCGCCAATTAACCTAATTAGTTGTCAAATGCTCCTCCATTTGTTTTTGATTTGCAGCAATTACTTTTCCAGCCTTTTGTTTTCCCAGTTCCAACTTTTTTGAGATGTGTTGCTGCCATCAAATTCAAAATGAGCTAATATTTTCCATGAAATGGTAAAATTTCTTATGTTCTATTGTGAATAAAATGTGGGTTGAAGAGATTTGCAGATCATTGCATTCTGTTTTTATTTATGTTTTCACGTCTTTCCAACTTTTTGGAAATCGGGCTTGTATTTACGGCCCTGAGAACAAAATGCAAGGGAGGAGTGAGTGGCACTCTACAGAGAAAATACAAAGAAGCTTGATTACTATTGTGACTGATCTCTAGCATGTCCAGCAGAGTAGCATGTTAGCAGCTAGCTCACTGGCTATGGTAGTTAGTTAGTAGTAGTCAGACCTGTGAGCATTCCCTATTGACCAAAACAGATTCTGTTGTTCCGCTTTCTGGTGCAAAGGCCACTAACTGATGAGATGCTGAAGAGAAAATAGTGCACTGCTGTGACGTCTTTCCAGCTGCTCTCCCACACCCTCAGACACATTTCCACAGTATACATCTCTTAGTCACACATAGAGTAGTCTGAAATATCACGCACACACGCACACACAGCACCCATCTCTCATATGTGAGGAGACACTTCTCTCCAACATACTCCTTATTTCACTGTCTGACATCAACACACACACACACACACACACACACACGCACACACATGCACACACACACACAGCCAGAATCGCTGCTTAGTGTCCAGTTCTGGGCGATGTTCCCATCCCCATGGCCTTTCCCAGCACAGACAATGCTTTGTGTCCCACAAAGGAAGCTCTCATCCAAGCTCTCGGGCTCTGTTTGGCCCTCGGCAGCCCCCCAAGACCCCAGAAAGGCCCCCGGAGCCGCCCCACCACAACCTGCTAAGGTGCCAAGTAGAACATCTGTGTGATTCGGATGAAGAGACTTTGCTGAAGTTCTCACACGAAGAGGAAGAGTGTTGCTTATATTTCTGTGTGAGCCTGTGTGTGTATCAGTGTTCATGTGAGCTCCTGGGTCCTGGGAGTATCCCAGTTCAGATAATAAATGGTGTGAGAGGAAAGACAGAGTGTGTTGCCAGACCTTTCCAGTCAATGAACCACGTGTCCCAGCAGCCCAGCTTCCAACCATAGCATCTGAAATGGGGTCGCTCTAACAAGAATGACTGGATGAGGGGCGATGAGACGAGACAAGGGACGATAAGGAGTAATCAGGGAGTTGGAGGGATGGATGACCTGCTAGTGTGATGGATGGAAGAGATAGATTTGTGAATGAACTGCATGATTATGCAGTTGATTATGATGTGGAAATAACGATGGTCTGCTTTTAAGTGTCTTGACTGGTCTGCACAGAAAATATGTTTAGGCAATTACTGAGCATGGGAACACAAATAATGTGTATTTGCAATAGGAAAGACTACTAAGCTACATTTCTCACAAAAGTCCAAAATTTAATAGACTTTATTTACTTATACGTCATTTTGTTTAAAAAAAAGAATTGACTGTTACACATATTTTGTCACCGTCGGGCTTGTGTTTGTCAGTGTTACTATTTTTAATTCAAGGTTTAGTTGAATTTGAGTTAAAATTGACAGTTTACCTGTGAACATTCAATCATTGTTCACCTTCAATCTATTGGGAGAAACAAATCCAGACTGTCATTTCAGCCTCCTAAGTCATGAGATAAGTTAGCATAATAAAGTATGCTTGAACCATCGTCTGACTGCTGAAAGATTTTAATTCCTAATGTTTTTTCTGGGAGATTAAACTGTCAGTTTCTCCAAAAGCAAATAATTGGAGGGATTCAAGCTGCCAAACATGTGGAAGTGATTTTGGTTGGCTAAAATTTTAAGCATTTGTTGTTGTTCTTTCGAATAGTCCTTTTTTTGTAAACTTTACATGAAGTCAAAGGTAGCCTTTTTGTCCCTGAAGCGGCTGTCTGACAGGATTATATCACTTTAAAATTACTAATTAATATTTTTATGAAACATATGTTTGACTATAACAATACACAGTGTACTTGCTCTTCTTTTGCCACATTGACACAGCACAATTTCTCACTGCACCTCAGCCCCTTTGTTACCTCATTATGTAAGTTCTCAGACATCCCCCTTCATCTGAAACTGCTACTACTCAGCTCTTTCAACTTAAAATTATCCTCTAGCTGCAGATTATCTACTGGGTTTAAAAAATATACAAACGTTTTGTGCTTATCTAGTTTGAGTCTTTTCCCACTTTTCTCAAATCCAATATATGCAACTTTCAAAATATATTTCTAAGCAAACACATATACTGTAGTCAAAACCATGCCATCATCTGACAGTGCTCTGACAGTTCCCAACCTTTTACCATGTTGCACTGTGTAATCCAAAGTGTACTTTTTCCTATAGTCTGAGCAATATGGGGCATAAATAGATGTCATCTAAGCTCAGCAGCATCTGGGTAAAAAAGTACATGGTGTTCAATTAGATGTTAACTATAAACAGCCTTCTTTACCTCTTCACTGCAGCTGCAGGAATTCTGCTTATGGGCTTCACCAGTTGCTGGTCCTAATGGTTAATCAGCTGAGAGTAAGAATTGGCCTTTAAAACTTGGTTAAGTCTTGCAGTTGGGAGTTGAAATAGCTGGTGTGACAGGTGAAAAAAAAATCCAGATTAATTGAGACCTAAGCGACATCCATCATCAGCCCCTTTGCTGTCATTGGCTAAATATATCAGAGGCAGGAAGCTGTCTGAGACAACACCGTGTGCCATTGGTTGCCGTTATCTCACAGGCTGGAGAAACTATGACTCAGGGAGCAAGTAAATCATTTACCTGATTTCAAATACAGTACATTCAGATTCCTGTAATGATGTCTGCTCTTTGTTCTGTGTGAGTGTGTTACTTAAGGACAAACATTGGGGATCTTATTGCAGCTGGGTCCCGCCATGGTCCACACACACAGTATATGTGCTATCCATGCACAGGATGTTACATCATGTACTACTGGCCAAAGTACAGGAAGCATGACGACAGGTTCTGAAGGATATGAGGGACACATCAGCACTGTCTAATCCACCAGCTGGTGCAGATCCCACACCCATGTGAACAAGCAGAATGCAATTACTTCAAATTGCTGTAAGAAGTGAGTTAAGCTTCTCAATCCACCTTGTTGAAATAACATCTTATAAATAATAATTGATATAATTGAGGAATATGGTCATTTATGGGCCGTAAAATAAACAGTTAAATAGTTTTATATAATTTGCAAAGTGGAAAAGTACAGCATGTACTTTTTGTGTCATTATGTGAGCACGTGCATATAGAGTTGGTTTTCCACTTTATTTTCTTTGGTCTTTACTATGTCAAAAATAAGGATCTGCATGGCGTCAAACCTCCCAGGTCCTGACTGGATCTGTCCAGTGTGGGATCTGCATTTTCTTCTTACACTAACATTGATCTCCTCCAGATATTCTGGTTCCCTCCTAACCTAAACATGTATATTAAGTTGATATTGATTAGATTAGGATTTGGTATTTTTTCTGGTATTTGTAATTTTATGTATTTCCTCTGACCTACTATGATACTACTATTACTATTACCTACTATTATGACCTCCTCTGATCCTACTATGGGCTGTAGACCAAGGCATTGCACATAGACACGGAGCTGCACCATAAAAAGGTGTTGCGTTGCTGTTTGCCTTAACAGGAAGTAAATGGTCTGCACTTATATAGCACTTTTCTACCTCTTGGCACTCAAAACACTTTACACTGCTTCTTATTCACCCATTCACACTCACTCATACACCAGTGGGGGAGCTGCTATGCAGCTGGCCAACACTCACCAGGAGCAACTAAGATGGGGATCAGTGTCTGGCTCAAGGACACTTCAACATGTGACTGGAGGAGGTGGGGATTGAACCAACAACTGTGAGATTGGTGGACAACCACTCTACCTTCCTGCACCACAGTCACCCACCATTACAGTCACTACACACTTTTTCTGTGACAAACCAATGGCTGCCTAAATGCAACGATTGAAATTTTAATAATGCTGCAAGCTCTCACTTAAATTATGTTGTTAAAAACATTCTTCAGTCAGAAATCCCTTCAGCTCCAAACAGTTTGTGGAGACAGGAGTGGATATAAAGAGATAATAGTCATGTGTTTCTATGTTAATGTGTGTAAGTGTATATGCATATTAGTTACACTTGAGTGTGTATGTGTTTCACTGAACAGATCGGTTTAGCTTAAGACGGTGATTGTGTTCATGGTTTACTGTTGTTACTATGTTTGTGTGTCCATGTGCCCCTCCATCTTCCCACTGGATAAAGTTGCCACCGTGTCTCTCTCACACACACACACACACACACACACACACACACACACACATATACACGTCGTTGTGTTTTGCCGTGAGTGTCTCTCTCTTTGTCTTTCTCTGTTCCTCTTTAATTTTGCTCTCAGTAATACTCACTTCCTTATTTTCCTTGTGCCACAGTGTCTTTGTCTGTCTCTCTGTCTCGCTCCCACACTCTTACACACACAACAAACACACCACTACTCTCTTAACTTCTGCCCAGCTCATAATGCCGTGCCTCATAAGAAGTATGCATCAATAGCCACAACAGTACTAACACACACACGCGCACAAACACACACACACACGCACACACCACACACTTGCAAACATACACAGAGCAACCCACTGTCGCCTAAACAACATGGTTCCAAATATTCATGAGAATCGCTAGAAGGCTACAAAGCAAATATGTGTGGTGAACACCAGGCATTAAATCGGGGTCTGGAGTCATTTCAGGGATGTTACAACTTTGATTTTCATGCAGCCTATTCTGTTAATTGACTTTGATTCTTTCGCTGTCTTTCTCTTTTATTTTTTATTTCTTGCAGGAGTCTCTTATTAAAACCCACTGAACACACACACTACCTCTTGACTAAAGCTGATCACCATCAAGGCCACAGTATATCAGCACAGATTTCCCGATACTAATGCCTGCAGTGACAGCCCTGGGTGCTCTGATTGCCAACAAAGCCTTTCCTGTGCCTGTGAAACTCCAGCTTCTGTCTATTTCCATCAGCAGGGATAACAAACACAGTGTAAAGCACCATGCATGCAAACATAAACACAGGGAATATTCCTGAGTCCACTGAATGTTTTTACATGGCACATTTGAAATGCCATGAGGCCTTCAACAAATAACTAAAATAGCTGCAATCAAAACACTTTCAGAAGTAAAACCTGTACTCTGTACTGCTGCCATTTTCATACTAATTCTGTTTGTGTTCATTAGGACAACACATTCTTGAATGACCATACATTTTAACACGACGTGATGTTGACATTTGACACATTTTCATATGAAAAGATGTTCCCAAAAATTTAACAAAGTTTGTTACAGTTGGTTTATGTTGCTTCCTTTAACTATAAACAATTTTTTGGTGACAGAGTTGTAAAGGACTTGTTCACATGTTTATTTTTTTATGTGAGTGCAGTGGTGTTTTGAAAAGTTTGTCCTAAAATGTATTTTAAAAACAAGTGATTAAGAAAAGATTGAAATGTCAGTAGTTCTGACGACTTATACCTTTAAAAAAAAATACAATATAAAGCATTTGAATTGACCATCAGTTCTTCTTTTAATTTTTCAAATTTTAGGCTGACTTCCATGCTCCAGTTTGACTTATATCATTGTTGTGTATACAACGGGTTTCCTGTGGGGTGGGCGGGGCTATTACATTTCAGGTGTGCTCACTTTCAGTTTAACCTGAAGTCTGTCTTTGGGCTGCTTGTGTTTCTTGCCCTTTTGGACTTTGAAGCTATGTCACTCTGTTCTCAGAACTTTGCACTTTCTTTTGTGAGCACGATGTTGTTAAAGTAATACAAACAATGCCCAAAGCTATAAAAGTGACTCATGATTGAACATAATTGAAGACTTTTTATGTTTTAGACGATTTAAATAAATATTTAGTGCTGTTGTCATGCTATTAAGGATAAAACCACATCCTGGAGACAAACCTCCATTGGACATTCTAAAGTCAATAATGCACCCGTTGTTCATAATTTTAAATCTGTTCTACACTGTCCTGCACCGGAAGGTTTTTTGTAATGTTTCATGTGTGGTTGTTAAAATGTGTGTGTTTGTGTGTGAACTACTTTTCAGCCATTTCCCCTCCTTTTCTTGTTCTCAGTCACAGGCCTTGGGAAGCAGTCGTGGGGGGGATCTCTCACAGACGCTCAGTGTGTGTGTTTGTGTGAGTGAGTGTGTCTAGCAGACAGCTGTGTGGATGGCCCAGAGCAGCCGTTACACCAGGGACACACACTCACACACACACAAATACACACACACCCACAGCCGTCCCATCTTGGCATCCCACCCCGGCGTCCCGTCCCCCAATACTCTCATCACTATTTCAGTAAAGTGAGATGTCAACTGAAATGAAAGAGCTAAGTGTGTGTGCTGAGTGTCCTAACAACTATAGTAAGACTGTTGCGTGTTGAAAAAGTCAAAATGTTAAAAGACATTCAATGTTTTTTACAGCCAGGGTTTTGTTGTCATACTTTGTGGCATCATTCATATTGGTTATGATAACAGTCAAGTAAGCAGCAACACAAGTGGTCAAACACACAAATTGTTAAAAATCTCAGCCAAATAGTTTTTTTTATTTCTCCAAGTTGCATCTAGTAGTTTGTCATGTTGCACTGATTTTTTAATTCAGTGTTTATCTGCAATGTTGTGTCACAAAACTGCATCTTGTTACACTTACATGCAATACACTTTTGCAAACATAATAGTGTTTGCCTGTTTAAAGTCGGTCAGTCACTGCCTATTGCATGCCTACTAATATTCCTACAGGAAGATGTATAATACATACAGTACGGTGAAAAGTCTTAGGTGTCCATTAGATGTATTGTTTTAGCAGTACTACTATGACCATATATGTTTATTTATATTAGAAAAACAAAATATATGAAATGTGTATACTGTATTGAAAAATATACATACACAAAAACTGCTTAGGATAAAGTAACAGGTGTTTAGTGTGACCTGCCCCTTCACTTAATTCAGTTCAATTCAACTTTATTTATATAGCGCCAATTTTACAACAAAGTCATCTCAGGGCACTTTACAGAATAAAGTCAAGATTATAAAGATGTATAGAGAGAACCCAACAATTCCCCCTGGAGCAAGCCATAGGCAACAGTGGAGAGGAAAAACTCCCTTAGCATTGTCTTTAATCGGACTTTAGGAGGTGAAAGAAATGAGTGCTTGGAGCTTCTGCTGAAAAATGATGGAGGGTGTGTCATGGTGTGGTTGCATTTTGCCAGTGATGTCGCCGATATTGTCCAAATTGTTGGGATTGTGAATGCTGGAAAGTACAGACAAGTTTTAATTCACCATGTCATTTCTTCTGGAAAGTATCTGAACAATTTTAATCGTCGCAAAGCATTGATGAAAGGAAATTATATGTGAAAAAAAAGCTGATAACATACTGGCAGTCACGAACTTGCCTCTACAGAGTCCAGACTGTAATATCATAGAGGTAGGATGAGATAACCTTGACATACACTCAGAAAATACAGAGTAGGTCAAAAGAAAAAGTATTTAATATTGCAACCAAAGCAAAGCGAAATGTGCCCCAAGACGTTTGCACAGTACTGTAGATAAAACAGATAAGATGCTGTCAAGCAGATTTTCACACTATTTCTAGTTTTGATGCTAAACGAATCAAATTCTGGCTGTATTTGCAGGTTTTTCAAGATGTTCAAATATTTCTTTGAAAGATCAGCCACACATGAATGTCTCACTGTGAAGTGACCAAGTTTGTGCTTTGCAAACTGAATTTTCCTCAGTATTTGTTTTCCTCTACAATTTTGACAATGCAATCATAATGATTCACTGTATGTTATTTTGAACACAGACAGGAAACTTGGTGTGAGAGTCTCAGGGTCCAGGGGACAGAGGGAAGAGCACATCCCCAATGTTAGTGTTGGTATGGCCGCAGGGACCCAGTAAAAACAGAGCTGTCAGTAGCGCTCCTGACTGCTAGGCTCTGTGTCAACCCACAGACCAAATAAACAGCAATCAGTGCTGCGCTAACAACTGTGTGACAAAATGCACACACGCGTACACACAGCAAATCCCAAAGCTTAGTGAGTGAACTCAAACTCAGATCATAGCAACCACACACAGTGCACAGGAGACACACACACATGCATGCTCACAAATGCATACACACGTCACTTACAAGTCCAAAAGCAAACAAGCTGGGGAAGTCTGTTTAATTAATGTTTTGAATCTGGTCTGTGAGTGATGTAATGACAACACGTAAGTCATACACTCTTTGCTCGGTCTGTGTGTGACTTCCCACACACCTGGATTTGACTTTCAGCACACAAACATCAAACCTGCAAGGTTTGCACTCCTTCATTTTTTCTATTATATTGTGCTGTATTATCACAGTACTTGTCATATGATTTTATTAAAAATGCATTTTAAAATCTAGTGGTTATTTATGACAGGAAAAAAATCATTCACTCACTGTTTACAAGCTGGGCAGCATGGTGGTGGAGTAGTTAGCGCTTACGCTTACAGCTAGAAGGTCGCAGCTTTGCATCCCTGGCCTGCTGTGGCCTTTCTGTGAGGTGTTTGCGTGTTCTCCCCCTGCTTGGTGGGTTTACTCCAGGTACTCTAGTTTCTCCCACAGTCCAAAAACATGCATGTTAGGTTAATTTGTGACTATAAATTACCTGTCTGTGAGATTGTGAGTGTGATTGGTTGTCTTTCTGTGTGTCGCTCTGTGTTGAGATAGACTGCAGACTTGTTCAGGGTGCCCCCCGCCTCTTGCCTCTTGCTGGGGTAGGCTCCAGCCCACCTGTGACCCTAAACAAGAAAAGCACTTACAGATAATGGTGTGCAGTGCTTCATTACATAAAATCATCAGAAAAAAGTAATTAGATAGGGATTGATATATGATTTTGTTTAGCTCTTTTGTTTGGGAACTTATTGAACAAACAATGCGTGATACACTGTATTGTAGACATTGTATCATATTGTGCTAAAGGTTAACACATTTTTTTACTTTTATTTCATTTCCCCAGTGAATTGTTTCTTTTTAAAGACAATATGCAAATATTTTGCATGGTCTGTTTGATGTGACAGTTTTCATTAGCATCATCACTTTCCACATCCCAATCAATTCTTAAAGACATCCATGGCATCCCTTCAAAGTTATGGTAAATTTTGATTGGATTTCTCTTTTTTCTAGCAAGAAATGTCTGAACAGGGTGTGCCGCATTTCCATGCAGGCCCCATGCACAGTGAAGGGATCAGACATCACAAGTCGAAACTAATAGATCTGATTGTTTCAAAATGTCTGTAAAAAGCCTTTGAGAGGGAGCAGATGGACAAAAAAAGCTCCTAAGATCCCTCTGTGATTGAATAAGCACAAGGAGGGATTGGTTTTGTAGCTGCCATAACGAGCCTGCAGATATGACTGAAGTGGTTGCTTCTAAATAGGCAGAGCAGACAGAGAGAGGAGGTTTGGCCCAAGAGAGAGCTCTAAGAAGAATAGCAGATGCGGAGGATGAAAGAGCAGGCAGGCCATCACTGGAGGGGTCTGTCTCACAGATACTGACACAGACACATAAGCATGCGAAAACAACATCTTCTCATGTGCCTCTTGTTTGCCTTAACATGCACTCGTCCCCCTTTTAAATGTATCTAAAAGTTTTTTTAATTGGATTAAAGGAAGACAATATATCATAGGATTTTTGCACACATGTACTGTACAACAGGACAGTAAAAGAAATATTCAAACCCTTTATAGTAGAATTAATAGTTGAAAAAACAGTCTCACTGTTCAGGTCCATTATAAAGTGGCTGTTGTGAAGCTTTCTATCGTCTCACATGGTCGTCTTTAGCAAATTAAGTTGTTGACCTGATAGCTATGGAGTTTGGATTTTTTAAGCTGCTAAAAGACTTCCAGTGCATACTGTCTCAAAAACTGAAACTGAAGAATAACACAGCTGAAGTGTCTCCACAACAAGAAAAAATGTCAGAATTCATTCATAGTTTTGCCCAAATGTTGTAGTACGTAAGAATTAGCTGAGAAAGTCAGAAAACTGGTAGACAGAGCAGGTTTCACATGTCTGTTGCCATGAATACCTGGCAGATTTCAATTTAAGCTAATGCAAACTCCAGGAGCTGGTTGCAATACTGTCTCGCTTATTGTTTTTGAAATAGGAATTCTGTAAAAGTGATCTTAAATGAGCATTTCACAGCTATTTGCATACATCTGGCAACATGCACACTGCTGTTGAGGTTGAGTAATCTATAAAAATATATATAAATCATATTTCATGAGCTCCTCATTAGTAGTAGCAGTCAAATAAATACAGTGGAGTAAACTATACAGTAATTTCCTCAAAATGTAAAGAACTAGATATATTTCTAATGCACTGAGGTACTTCAGCAATAAGAAATGTGTATTTGGGGGTTTTATATGCTTCTCTCAATTCAGTCTCAGGCGCTAGACAAGCATAAAGTTGTCTCGGTTGAACCTTTTCCCTCCACTGTCATTCCTGCAGTAGACAGGAAGGCAGACAGGGCACCCTGGTCACGGCACAACAGGCCAACTGCTGGGATCTACCATTTCCGCTGATGTGTCTCCTGTCGCGGTCGTTCCCCTCCTACACACACACACAGACACACATACACACACACAAAACCACCACACATAAATATAAATACACACCACTGGTCCCCTGTGGAGAGATCAATTTCACGGGATCACATGGCGAGATCTGGTTCCCAGGCGCTCCTCACGCGCTCTGCAGACGTAGAAGGTTCCTTCACACAACCTGACTCCTGACCCTCCATCATTACCAGGGTCAGAGGACCAGCAACCCCTCACCACAGCAAGGGGGTGGGGGGGCAGCGTTCTCCCAGGAGTGCAAAGATACTGACGGGAGGCTCGTTTTGTTCTCCCAGTGTTTTTTTCTTGAGGCCAAGTGTCAAACGTTAAAACATGTTTCAACTGTTCAGGCTCGTTATCGAATTAGTGGGTAAAGATGAGTGATTACAAGTTTGTGTGCATGCGGAGTGTGTGTGTGCGAGCAAATCTGACAAATTATTGAACCCAGTGTTGTTTTTCACCTCACGTTTCAACCAACTGTCATCTCAGGCTCAGAGATCACAGTATCAAAGCAGTCTGGTTCAGTATGAGTCAATCTACAAGCACAAGCCATGAACTTCTAATGCTACTCGTGACTTCTGTCATGTGCCACCAGGTTTTCCTTTCTCTAATCTTTACTGCCACTCTTGGCCTGTATGCTCTTCATTATATGAAATGTCAAAACAGGACAAAATTCACAGTTCTCCAAGGCCACAAGGCCACTGTGAAAGTGTGAGTGGGTCAAACTTAAAACGAATAATTACCTCAAGCTCAGATGAAAGTTAAATTACTGCCTTTGTTCTCCGTGACTTTCTCTCACACTCTTCGCTCACTGTGACCACCCACAATGAGTTTCACTGACTCCAGACATGAATCACACCCAAATCCCCCCCAGAACCAGCCGCTCTGCTTCCCACTTTACCTCCAGATTAAAAGTCAGACAGTGTTGACTATGACGTCCTGTGAATGTGCACCAGCAGGTACTTCGGTCTTTTTCGTTTGACTTGACTGGATGTGACAAATGGGAGTCAGATGCTGGGTTCTGCCTATCCACCTGTTGAATTTAGATATCCAATAACTAAGGATTAGAGGACCCTGTAGAAGATCAGAGAAGTACAGATTAAGTGGAGTGTGTCCGGTTGTCTGAGTTTCCTGTAGCCACAAAATCACAGAAATGATACATGAAACATATGTCGCACATCTCTCTTGTCTAGGAGACACACTATATGCTCCCACATATACTGCCCTGACCATTTTTTTATATAAGGCCACTACTAAAAATAGTCACAAACAGATTTATTGGAATAGAGGAAACAAATTTATTGTTATTTGAGTGAAATGTGCTATAAACTACAGTGCACAGCTGTTTGAGGACATTATTGAACCTTTGTGAAAAATAAAAATGTTACGTGAAAATTTTTTTCTTTGTTTTCAATTAATGAGGGCATGGCAGGGAAGTGGGACTAATACACTGATGGTTTTGGTCTTTGTAGAAAGGGGCAAAGGTCAGACGGCAGTCCTCCACTGAATTACTATGGCTGCACCGCTAACCATGGAGACGCTTTTCAGAATCATGACAGAAAGTCAGTCTCCAGTTAACCAACAGGAAAGCAGGGGGGATCCTCACAAAAACAAAAATTCCAAACAGCGTGACATTAACTTCATATTTTTTATAAAAAAAAGAAAGATTAAACCAGCATCTGTAAAAGCCATCTGCAACTTGAGCACCTACTGCACTGCTATTTATTAGAACTCTCTCCTTTTAGCTTCTAGTTCCTCTAATGTTTAGCTGATCCATTGTCTTAAAATCCAGGGGGAACAATAATGATTACAAAAATTGTTGTGCATATCAAACAAAAGACATATATTGTCTTGTTTTGTAGATACAGGCTGCACATGTTGTGACTTTGCAAGTACATGAAATAAAAATTTTCATTATAATAAGTTTAAAAATGTACCTCAGAGGTTTCTCTTAGAACATATTTACTGTTGCTAATTAATTTCTAGGACACAGTGTTGCATTACATGTTAATAAATTGGCCTCTCAGTTAAATGGTGAAGCTCTAACAGAAACTGAACATTCACTCCAGTTTCGGTCATTAGAAAAAATAACCAAATAGATGTTTTCAGCTTGAGAAAACTGCAGAACTTGTGTTCATTGTGTTGACTTTTTGAATTACAGTATGAATTTCAAAGTAGCATTTAAAAACTTAAATCTGAAGTTAAATGAGCTGTTTCTATGGTAATTAAGTCATCATCAGGACACAAAAGGAAAGGATTTCTGCATCAAAAAGTATGTCTCTCCAACTCTCTTCCTCTCACTGTGTGATTCTGTGTGTGACAGAGAGGCAGAGGGCGGCCCTCGAACACTTCCCATGGGAAGACTAGACAGAGATGAGTGTCAGTGGGTCAGCATTTGACATATTATTCACTTCCTCAGTATTCACACATGCTGAGAGACTTCTTCTGTGTATAACCAACGTGGAACAGGGAGAAGAATACGAGTCAAGGAGGTTGAAGGAGAGGACCCCAAAATAGCAAAGCTGACAGGGGAACTGACAGTGATAGACAAGGGCACAGAATGAAACCACATTCAAAGCCCTGCCCTCAAACACACACACACACACACACACACACATACACACACACACACACACACACACACACGCACACTCACCCTTGTCTCACAAACACACCCCTCCAAAAGACACACAATGTTTCTCTCCATTTTTTTTAAACCCCTGCAAGGCACAATGGTCGGGGTGACACACACATTTAGAGCAGATTTAGCCGTTGCTTCCTTTCCCCTTCAGGGGAAACAAAGTTAGTCTTCCTCCACACAGCTCTATTTATAAACAATAACAAGGCTCGCCCTCCACAGGGTTTCAACAGTGAGTGGCTCGACGTATTGTTTCAAGCGGACGAACATCTGTCCGTGGTTAACCTGCAGACGCCGCAGCTCAGTGTCTCACCGTGAGTCACTCAGGGTCACTCATTCAGAGCTGCACCATTTTGCAACTCTTACACGTTTTTGTTTTTGCCTCATTTCACTTGAAATTTTACTTGGATTATGCAGAATAATATGGTTAGTTTGACACTAGAATGATGTTTTCACTTTCATATAGAGCTAAAGCTAAACAGATCAAGTTCCTCTCTGCTCACCTCAAATCTAAATTTAAGATGTATAGCAAGCATCTGGAAGCATCATAAAAAAGTTAAGTGAAACTCAAAGCTGTATGTGCACTGGTAATGCACTTTTGTTTATGGTCTCTATGTTCATTGTGTGTTTTTTATAAATTATATAATATGTTAACTTTTGTATGTTTATGTTAAAAAGAGCAAAAGAGTCAAAAGAACAGAATCAGTATGTCGTCAACGTGTTTTTTTCCTGACAGATTTATTTTGTGCAACAACAATAAAATATGTCTGACAGCATAAAACCTACTTCAGAATCTGTTCTTTATCCCTTCAAGTCTATCACAATTTGATTAGTGCTGTTTGTCTCTTTGCTTTTGTGCCATTTTCCTTTTATTTCATTAAATGTAAAAGGAATTGTTGATTTTAGGCTTCATACATAAAATTGACATGGTATTGTTCTGTGAGAAAAAGCTGGACATATTGTAAGAATCATATCTTTACTTATCATGCAGTGTATTGTTTAATTTAAAACCTTTTGAATGAGTGTTTTGTGCTGGTTAATGCTATTTTTGTATAATAATTGGCTTTAAATCACACACATACATACACAAAAAACCCACAAATGACATGAACTGTTACTCAACAACAAATGAAAAGTTTCGCCTGTATGATGAATATTATTTTTTTGGAAGTCAGCCCACAATTCTCACATCATATGGCCGACACCATCGGGAACATTTTAGCATTTACGCAGTTCACAGTTTAGCATGACTCTGTTTGGTTAAGGAATAATTGAGAGTTCCTGAACGTGATATCAACATCATTCATCAACGTCACTCTGTCAGCGCTGCACCCAAGTTTAATATACACTTGCTGAAGTCATGTAGATCCACATAAGCTCTCTGCAGGAACTCAAATACAAACAAACCAATACAACTAAATGCCTGATGACATGTGGAACATTGTGTAAATATGTACAGCAGATGTAATTATACTTGATGCAAAAAATATGTACAGCACTGAGGTAAATTTATTGGTGAAACCCCCCCTTTAAAAAAAAGCATCAAAGTCATAACGGCAACCATATCCTTCTACTAAGACAGTCTAAACTCAATTCATGGCAGCACTGATGACATGTTATTGCTGCAAAAAAATGCATTTGTGGCTAACTAATAAACTGAAATTCAAACCCTTTTTGATTGTACAGTCAGCAGGCAGAGGACATGGAAACACATTATTTTCCGGCCAAAACCTCAGGACAATCAGGACAAACGTTTAATTTCAAAATAAATGCCCTGATGTCTCCTCTTTGAACTAACTCTAACCCACGTGTATCAATATTCAGTGTCTGAGAGGATTTGGCAGCTTAAAGGGAGCGTTTGGAGGATACTTTTACCTTTGATTCAAACTCATGGTAAAAAACTGATTGAGAGGGAGAAAAAGACAAAATGAGGATTAAATCCAAGAAAACAAGAGAGGGTAAATATGTGAAAACAGGAAATTAGACATGAAAGAAGAAGAGAAAAGAATACAGGAGTGGAGAGAGCAACGGAGGTGAACCGTCACTGCAACCCGGATTGTTTTGGCCAGGAGTGTGATTTGGTTTGGTGGCCTGATTTTAAAGCCGGCGAAGTGGGGAGGGGGGGATTTTTGATGATGTCGTGTCGCGGGCCCTCACCTTCAAAGGGCGGCCCCTGAAAGGCCCAACTAATCACAACATGTGATGAGACCAGTAGAACAAAGACAGCCGGGCAGAAAATAACAGCGTGGGAACTCTGGGTGAACTTGAAATACAACAAGAAGTCCTCCTCCCAGCATACACACACACACCTCACCCCCCTCCTCTTCCCCCATTCCACTTCTTATAGTCACACACACACACACACACAGAAACTAATGTTTACGCACACCTGTGTTTATTGTCACAAAGGCTTCAGGTTGCATGAATGCAACTCCCACACTCCCACTCCCCAACACACACACACACACAGAGCTCACCAATAATCAGCTCGATGAATGTGTGAGTATCCTGTTATAAGCGCAGCCTTGTACAACAATAAGATGAAAACAGTCCTAAGTGCGTCCTCTCATTCATATAAACCAAACAAGGCAGCCTCCTCTCACTGTGATGACTATTATGCCTGTGGTTGCCATCGGCTCCCACTGATAAGGATCACCGTGTCACTATGTGTGTTTGTTTGGAGATTTGTACTGACGGGCACTTAAATTAGTGTTTTTCTTTCTTTTTTTAGAACCAACCAGCACATTGCCTCACACATTGAATGGCATTTAATTTGTGTTGTTTTCAGTTTCACCAAACCATGGGGATATTTTTCCTTTTTACTGATCACCCTGATCACCCACAACATTGAAACCACTGACAGGTGATGTAAATAAAGGTGATTATCTCATTGCAGAAGGCATCTGGTGAGGGCTGGAATACATTAGGCCGCAAGTGAACAGTCACTTGCTGAAACTAGAAAAATGGGCAAATATGAGAGTCAGAGTGAATTTGACAACTACCAAACATTTAGAAACTGGGTCAGATCTGTGATCAGTGTATTTCTTGACATCATTTCAGTGCCTGGAAGGGATATTTCACAGGAGCTGTTATTTATTAAACAAGTGACCTTGACTAACATTTTGACGAATAATCTTTCTTTTCAGATACTTTTTTTTACTGTGGGACCAAATGGCAACGTGCTGCCAGTACAAACTGGTTTAAATGTTCATTAAACAATGAAAACTGTCCTTACAAGTGAATGTCTTTGAATCTAAAATGACCTTTTCGCTGAATTATTTTGTGTTGGTACAATAAAACCTTAACATCATGCATGTCAATTAGTTACATTAAAATCAAGTCAGTGTTTTGTTTTCCTTCCATGTAGATTTTCTTTATCAATCGTATATTATAGTTTGTGAACGAACATATTTGTAATTTTTTGTATTACTACTAAGCATTAGATGTTGAATATAGGCCTTTTAGGCCTTTGAAAAACTTACATATTTGCTTGTAAAATTTAAACGAAAGCTCACATTAAAGACATAAACCATGAATAGGAATCTGCTTTACATACAAGGGAGATGAAGAAATTACTTAGTTGTGTACTAATAGCACAGCACATTACTAAAAATTTCTTTTTTTGTACATTGTTGTACATTCAAAATGCACAACTCAAAAGAAAATCCTATGGCGTCAATGTTATTATATTAGCAGTTCATTTACAGTTAATTGTTGCTTGATGTGCCTTAGGCTGTGAAAAGTAATGGAGGGAAACTGAAAGTAAAGGCATGCAACTTTAAAAGACACCTTCACTGGTGTTGAACATGTTTCTTTTGGTTCTAGTTAGATTAGTATGTGCATTAATGCCATTAAACTGCACTTTTAGTGCCTTATGTTAAAATATCTCTCTATTTTTAGCTGAAAATGCCTCTAAATGACATCACTTGGAGGAAGATTCAGTTTAGATTATGTCATCTTGTTGTTTTAACTATGGAGTTAGTAATTATGGTCCACACTACCTGAACTCCCAATGATGAAAAACTTCTCCGGGTGATGTCACGTGGAGGAGTTTTTCCGGCTAAAGCAGAGAAATATTTTAATGTAGGGAAGTCAGAGGAAAGTTTGAAAGCATTAATGTACATTTACACCCTAAGCCAAAGCCATAGAAAGCAATTTGAAAATTGAAGTTGAAAAGCAAGTTGAAAGCCTTTAAATTGAGCTTATGTACAACCTTCTTGATTCATTAGATACTTTTCACTACTGTAGTAATATGTTCTTCAAAAAGGCTGATGTTAAAAATGGTTTGAGTTATGTGATACTATTATGTTCTATTGAATGGCAGCATGTTCTCTAAATATGCTTCAGTCCAGTCCCTGGGAGACCCTCCACTTAAGAGCTCTTTGCAGTAACATGAGCCCTCCGTGTATACAAACACACACAGCAGTTCTGTCACATTATTTGGGGAGTGTGTCTATTATAGGAGCCATCAGACTTGTGGTGGTGATGATGTGGAAACTCCGGGGGAACAAGGACGAACACGGCTTTGATTGCATTCTGGTCTCTCTCTTTTTTTTTTTTTTTTTGTTCAGTCCTTTAAGTCCCCACAGTGTCTTGCATGAGGTCTCTCTGTGGGGTAAGATTAGACTTGGTGGCTTCCTCTGGTTGCGGCAGCGCTCCCTGTCTCTCCTCCCGGGCTGAGTTAGTATTGGATTACAGGTTCACACGCTCGCTCGCAGACCGCCCGTCGCCCCGACCAATTGCTCCATTCATTCCAGCGCCGGAGACGGCCGTCGGCCTCTGATTGGTTATCAGCGCCGGTTAGGGAACTTTCCCACGGCCAGCGCGTGCTGACAGCCGGCCAGCCACTCCTCATCACCACCGGGGGACACACATGGGGGAGGAGAGGGCGGGGGGGTGGGGAGGGAGTCACGGACTGAAAGTCCATTGGACCGCTGTCAAAGTTCCCCCAAAGATCCTCTATGTTTGGACAGAGCAATCACACGGATGTCTGGCGTAACTAACACTCCAAAAGTTCCCTTCACAGGCGCAAAGGGTAAAAAGAGAAACTATTAAACGAATCAAAAATATCTGCAGGTAGAAAAACTATTTATATACATTTGAGACAATAAAGGTGTGGCTTTCATTCATTTGTTCCATTTTATAGTATTTTCCTTAGGCTACATTTAAAACAAAAATAAAAACACAGAGTCACCATGCACAAGGCTATGATTGATTTCATCATGAGAATACAAAGATGGAGAGCACTGACTGGAAAGTCGGACAACTCCACATTAAAAGGTCAATTTGTCTGCTGAAGAGTCTGTGTGTGAAATTTGTAGAATTATACCTCAGCACATAACTCATGCCCTCTCGGTAGCTGTTCCCGTGCGCTCAATCATATCACACTATCTTCCTTCTCTGCTGATGGACCTTGAATTTTTCTAAAGCCAGTAGGATCCACTCTTGCATAAATCATTGATCTTCAAGAAAATATGTGGACCCAAACGGAGCAACAACTGATAATGGAGCAAAACATTTTCTGGTCAGTATTACATCAGAGATGAATAATATCACGCACAGCACTAAAAGCAGCCCAGATTCCTGAATGGCCCAACTGAATTTTAATAATTTAAAAATAGCTAATAATAATAATAATAATAATAGCTTACAGCCTTAAGAACCCCCACCCCAGAGTGAGACGTTCCAACTTTTTTCAGGGCAACCTCCTCTCTGACTTGTCACAGCGCACCAGGATGTGCTTGGCCCAACTGCGCTGTCACTCAAACCCACTGCCACGCTGTGATTGGCTGCTTCGGCCTAGACCACCGCCCATGTTGGCCGGCAGCAGCGTTGAAATGACACCGTGGGAAAGCCGAGCTTCAAACTGAGGCGCTCCGGGCAAACCTGCACAGACGCTCGTCTAGTAGACACAACAAACATATTGAAGGACTATCGTGGACAAATATAAAATGAAAAGGAATCACGACTTTAGCTCCTCGGACAGTGAGCTGGATGAGAATATTGAGGTGGAAAAGGAAAGCGCAGATGAAAATGGGTAAGTTACTTTAACAAAATTTGCATTTTCTGGTATTTTCTGAGTCGTGGTTTAGATTAGTGGATTGCGTAAGTTGACAGCATTAGGTTAAAATATAAAAATTTAAGCCATTAAAAATATAAAGATTAGACTGAACTTTTCCTTTGCATCCCACCAAAGGAACATGAGCTCTTCTCTCGGCTCCATGTCTCCAACTACATCAACTCAGGTGCAGGCGCGGAAAAGGCGTCGAGGAGTAAGTATAAAAAAACTTTCCGTGAAGACTTTTGTGCGTGATGAGTTGAACTGTGGCATATTCTGCAAATAGCCAAATCACATTTGATCTTTCTATCCTCAGATAATTGAGAAACGGCGCCGCGACAGGATCAACAACAGTCTTAGCGAGCTCCGCAGGCTGGTTCCCAGCGCCTATGAGAAACAGGTAAGCAACAAGTAGTAACCCAACACAACTTTTAGTTTTAAGTCAAACGTATAAAGCCACTTTGTTTATTTAGGTTTTTTATTTTTTTGGATTATCCCCATTTTTCTCATTTTTGTCTCTTTTTTCCTGAAGGGCTCAGCCAAACTGGAGAAAGCGGAGATTTTGCAGATGACGGTCGACCACCTGAAGATGCTTCACGCCTCTGGGGGCAAAGGTATTTTTGTAATCCATTCCTGCTACAGAAAAGCACATTTGATCTGTTCCATAGTCAGACTTGTGAGTTTATGTGAGTAAAGGCTGAGCTTTGTGTACCCTTTGTTTTTCTTCAAAAAATAAAGAGCAATAAATAACCATAAATGAATGATTTAATGATTAGATATTACACTTAGTTCAGCTGGTTGGAAATGAAACCTCATTGTTTGTCCTTATCATATTATTCTTTTCAGACCAAAAGCCAAGTGCATATTGATTCATGTTAGACAGAGCTCATTCAGTTGTTGACAAATGTGTCTTGTGATCGGTTCATGTGATCTTTTTTAACTAATCCACCGTCTTCTTGTTCTGTCCTCAGGTTACTTTGACGCCCATGCCCTGGCGATGGACTACCGAGGTTTGGGTTTCAGGGAGTGCCTAGCTGAGACGGCCCGCTATCTCAGCATAATCGAAGGCTTGGATAGTACAGACCCTCTGCGGGTTCGTCTAGTCTCCCACCTGAACAACTACGCCAGTCAGAGGGAGGCTCATTCTGGCCTGAGTCACCTGGCATGGGGCTCTGCATTTGGATCCCCACCTGCCCACCTGGCCCACCCTCTCTTGCTCCAGCACCAGCAGGGAGCACCTTTGGCACCTCTACCCCGCAGCACCACCAGCAGCCCTCAAACTCCTCTATCATCTACATCAGCTTCAACCACCTCTCCATCGTCTTCATCATCATCATCCACGTCAGTCACAGAGACTCACGTCCCAGGCAGGCGTAACAGCACCGCAACCCCAAACTCGGATCAAGGGCCAATCCGGGCCCCCCCAACCTCTGCCGCTCCTACCACCGTCCTGCACCCCACCTTGGTCCCCTCGTCAACGTCCAAACTCTCCCCTCCTCTCCTCTCCTCCCTCACGGCATTCCCCTTCCCCTTTAGCGCCTTCCCTATCATCTCCCCCACCACCACCATCAGCCCCCCAGCTCCAGCATCCATTGTGGGCAAACCCTACAGACCCTGGGGTATGGAGATAGGAGCCTTCTGACCGAAGTGAAAACCTCAACGCAATCTACATATTGACTCGACTCCCTACCCAGCTGAGCTGGACTTTTAAGGACAAGACTTTATATTTTCCCTGCTAAGAAATTCTTATTTTTCTATGGTGTTGACATCCCACAGAGGATATACCTAGATATAGGATGTTTATTCCCTTGCTGATGTATTGTCTTTTGTATAGAAGAAAAACAGTGAGAAGACCACAACTAAAAGCAACAAGAGTGATTTATTGTGTTTATTGATCTCTGTTCCTGCCCACCCCTTTAGAAGTTTCACCCGCTGTTGTCATCCTATCAGAAATGGCTTTCCCAGATGGTCAAGCAGTCGCTGCCTGTCAAGTTGCAGGGCGAAATTGCCCCCCTTTGTTTTCCCCCTGAGCCGAAACAACCAGTGTTGATTCCCTGGTTACAGGGAGGGAGAGAGGGGTGTGAAGCTATGGCTTGAGGTAGTTTAGAGTGACCCCCCTTTTTTACAGCGTTTTATGGGGTGGAATAACCGAAACCAGATGTTTGTTTGACTAAATACTGGGATCAGACGTTACCTACCAGCTTGGTTGAAATAAACTTAACTGCGATTTACCCACAACCTCTGATGTTCATATGGTGCTCAATTGTGTAAACTCATGATATGTTTTCTCTCTTCACACCTGTTTTACCATTTTTGTTTTTTTTACCAGCTTTCATCACGCGTTTTTCTCATTTAAATGATGTTAAGGTGAATTTTGTAATCGCCTTGTCTCCAAGTTGTTTTCTGGTATCTGGTACTTATAGAAGAAATCTCAATCACTATATAAAATATTCACATGTAGCATTTACACTAAAACAAGGCCATACATATTTTTTTGTTTTAATTGTCTTTAGAGATATTTAGAAATTATATTTCCTAATTTCTACCTGAGATTTTTTTAGTTTGTATATTTTATGGTTTTACAAAGCACAAGCGAGCACTCACAAATCCAATTTTCAGCTTTTCAGTGTTGTTGCTAGTGGTAATGACAAATTCCCTGTAATAAAAGAGCTCTGATAAATCACCTGTGGCTTTATCAGTGTGTTTTGTTATGTGAGTGAATGTGCATTTGCAGGATTGTTTATCAGGTGCATATGGGTACAAATATGTTTTTGTGTGCATGTAACATATGTGCCTGCAATTTATTTTCGTGTGTGTGTGTGTGTGTGTGTGTGTGTGTGTGTGTGTGTGTACGCAGCAGTACGTGGTATCAGATGAGGTTGCTTGTTTCTCTCAGCAGCCCTCTGTGTGTGCACAGGAAACCATTAACAAGGAGGGGATATCCTGGACAATAGCAGCCTGGCTGGCCCCATGTGCTCCGTGGGAACTAGAGGAGGAGGAAAGAAGGAGGGACGAAAGGTTGGAAGAGGATGAAGAAGGAAAGGAAGGAGGGATGGAGCATATGATAGGAGATGAAGGGGCAGGGGTAAGAAAGAATAAGAACAAGGGGATCAAAGGAGAGAGCAGGAGATGGGAACTGAAAATGTGTGAGAAAGGAAATGTGCAGAGAACAGATTTGTCTCTTTGCCATCGCACCAGCTGCACCTTCTGTTCTCGCTCCTACACGCCGTGCCCTCTCCTGCTGGACCAAAAGCGCTCTCATTTGCCAAAATAGCCCTCCCTCTTTCATAGTTTTTCTAAAGTCTCAGCTCTCCGGTTCTCCTCTGAGCTCTCCCCTCATTCTCTGTAACCTTTGCCTTTATTACTCAGGATGCTGCGTGGCCAGGTGGTGATGTAAGCTTCACTGCAGCCAAAACCACAAGGTCAGAAAGCTTTTAGTAAAGAAAGCCTGTCTTTTGTCTCCCCCAGCTGGTCGGAGGTGGTAACTCAACAGTACAGGCCATACTATAATGGGATCCTTCCACTACAAGTAGAAATAATACTTTGTAACAAGTAAAAATCCTGCATTTACGTTTTACCTAAACTTTAAAGATAATGTAAAAATTATTCAGAATGACACTTCTCATATGTAATTATAATATGTTTATTTATGCCCTAACTTGTAAGTATTGTTAAATGTTACAGCTCACATTGTGGAGAGGATGTTTACGTCTATGTACTGTATATTACAGTGGTGATATACAGTATAGATATAAACATCCTAAATTTAATGTACTGTATATTACAGTGGTAATAAGGAAGTCATATTACAGGGTCATCATCCATACTGGTAAAGATAAATATTCAACAGACTTTAGTATTAACAATAATTAGCTGTAATTGTGCTGTGATGTGTAAACATGTCTGTTTTGTCCCTTGCGCACAGAGATTCCTCCTGATTCTCTGAATCTTTTGATGATATTATAAACTGTAGATGGTGGGATCTTCAAAGTCCTCGCAATTTTACGTTGAGGAACATTTTTCTGAAATTGCTTCACAATTTTTAGATGCAGCTTGTGGCAGATTGGTGAGCCTCTGCCCATCTTTACATTCGAGAGGCCATGCCTCTTTGAAATGTTCCTACATCCAGTCATGTTACTGACCTGTTGCCAATTAATGTAATTAGTCAATAAATGCTCCTCCATTAGTTTTATTTGTGGCACTTACTTTTCCAGCCTTTTGTTGCCCCTATTCCAACTTCTTTGAGATGTGTTGGTGTCATCAAATTCAAAATGAGCTCATATTTTCCATGAAATGGTAAAATGTCTCAGTTTCAACCTTTAATATATTTTTTATGTTCTATTGTGACAAATATGTGTTGATGAGATTTGCAAATCATTGCATTCTCTTTTTATTCATGTTTACAGATTGTCCCAACTTCTTTGAAATTAGGGATGTATTTTGAGAAAACCATACATTTAAAGTCATGATCCTGGTCACTGGGGCTGGGGCGTTTACAAATCAAGTTAATAAGTTATTGAAGATAAAAAACTTTAATCTACAACAAAACGCATTTCTTATGCAAAATAATACTTTGCAGTTAGTTAACTTTTCATTTGTATGTGATAAAGTGATTAAGGTAATTCAAGGTAATGTATCTTAAACAAAATCTATACATTTGAATGCTACCCTGCGAACAGTATGTGAAATAATTCACTCCATGAGCCGGTTCCTTTCACTGAACCCCAAATCTTTATTAACCACTGCTTGCTCACAAAGATAGATGTAGAGAGGGGAAAACACACAAATGGACAGATGAGAGAAAAAGAGAGAGAGAGGCAGGTAGGATAGTCGCTGTCTGTAGTGAACTTCTGACAGTTGTCACAAACTGTGCTGTAGCTGTTTTATACTTCACTGAATCAATAGCACATGACACAAATATCTGTTCATCTACCTGCCATGTTCTGGAATACCCACACACGCACACACTCTCACACACACCTATGGGCCTACTGTGCATGTGTGACCGACAGGGTTCAACCTCAGGCTTCAACACCCCTGGTTACAAACAAATCGGATACTCTGAAACACTCATATACACCTTTACAGATGGAAATACTGTGTTCATGAATCATTGTTGCAGCTATACCTGTTATGGCTTAAAATATTTTTCTTGTGCCGGCCTTTCAGTGGAAATTACAGTGTCTTGGTGTGAAGTGCAATGATTCCAGTTGGCGCTGATGACGTTGAGCACTATTCTAGCCTCTATGAAAAGGAGAAAGGTGAAACTTTGTTTTACAGTAAGTTAAGTATTTGATTTAATGTAAGAGTCACAGTAACAAAGTCTGATCTCAGGTGATTTTTGCACTCCAGCATTCTTAGGAGCCTTAGCTGTGTTGTACGTTACAGTAACACTTGACTGAAATGTGATTGGAAGCTGGTTTCCGAGGAATATAAGAGGACCGCTATTGCTCAGGGATGTTATGTGAGCTTTCTGGTGCCAGATGGGCAGAGTTTAGCGGGCTCCTCCTGAGCTGTGTGCTATAAACAGCTAAACGCCTGCCCATGCAGAGAGCATGTGAGTGAGTGCCTCTACAGTATGTATGCAAGTACGTGGAGAGATGAAGAAGTTGCCGACAGAGGGAAGGAGGATGAGGATGGGCTCATTAAATGCTATAGTGTTCTCCTGCAGTACAGTCACCATCTACCTCACAGGAGTGGTTCTGCAGCGACGGCTTGCAGTCCCCACAGGAAAGCAAACTGTCCCCTTTCCCTCTTGCCAACTTTCCTGCACGTGTCCCCTGGTAACTGGAGCATTGGTGCAAAAACCGGATGGAAAATCACTCTGACCAAACACAGATCCAATTTTGCTTTCAGATCTCAGAGGTCAAATCAGTGAGGGCCCACTTGAGGGAACGGAGCCAGAATGCGGGCCTTGTGAGGACACAACCAGTCACAGCAAACATCAGCTAGCTGGCAAACTCACAACAAACATCTAAGCCTGTTACCACACAAGAGAAACCTAAAACAAAGATTCTCAGGCTGAAATGAACAAACCAATATAAATATGAAAATGAACAAATTATTACATCTATATATATATATGCAGGAAGGAGAAACAAATATAAAAATGGCACACTGCAATCAATACTTTTGCTGCTTGTATTGTACTGTATATAACAAAAAAAGAAGTATTTACAAAAACCATTAACCACTGCCACCTGTCAATTGGACTTTTTTTTTTTTCTCATTTGAAACAGAGCAAAAACATTCTTTTTGGGAGGAGTGGAGTGGGAGAATTTTTCTTTCCTTTTTTTTTAAATCATTTTTGCAATTTTTACCACCCCCAAGCCCATCTGAACCACCCACTGTCTTGAGGTGGAGTCACAGGGTGTGGTAGCGTCATGATAGTATGGGGGACTATGGCAGGTGGTGGAGAGGCGGGGACACGTAGGTTAAGGTGCGGACAGGGTATGGGGGGTATTTTTCAGGGTTGGGGGTGGTGGTGGAGGGTTTGGAGGCGGGATTTAGATCTTGCTGGGGCTCCTCACGCTGTCACGAGTTCTCTCATCTCCTTGTTTTTGCGCACCTCCTCAGCGTGCTTCTCCTAGTAAAAACAAACAGCTGATGTCATTTTTTTTCTCTGCTGTTAGTGCTGATGTATGTTTCCTGTCCACACCATTTTTCTTATTACAGCTTTGCAGTGACAATTTACTTCATTTCCTTTTCAGCCTCTTGTCAACCTCTCTTCCATTCAAAAAAAGCTTTATCTCCCACTCTTCAGCCAAAAAGCTTCGTCAAATTCCTGCAAACTCTGTATTTTTTTCGCATGTTTTTGTAATGAAATATAGTCAACTGACACTATGTTTAATACTAACATTTTTAAAATAAAGCCATAACATCCTTTGAACCACAATATGTCACATTGCATGGTAATTGAATCATTGCAATTGGACCTCAAATCAATGTCAATCTTCATGTCAGACTACTGACCAAATAGTGTTGGTTATGATAGTGTGACTGGACTTTTCAGACTCACACTTTTATTTCTCAAACACTATTGAGAAATAGTCATACCGGCAGTTTATAAAGGCTTATTATTTAGGTTAATATGTTTAACATTATGTTATTATGCTCCATAAAACTTTTCTTACAGCTTCAGATTTTACAGTGGTGCTGCTACATTTGCTTTCATGCAAATAAAATAAACCTAACTTACTATCTTCCTTAAAGGTTTCATTGTGCTAGAACTGATGACTTTACAAGTAAATGGTGCAAGACAATCCAAGGCTACACACCAATGACCTTTTTTCCAGGAATTTATGGTTTAGACAACTCACCTAGTGATGATTGAAACAGTATATTTAGAATTTGTCTACAATAGGCCAATTAAAATAGATTTTAATGCCAATATGCAACTTAAATTTTACTTTCTTTGTTTTGGTCTCTATTGACAAAGACCCATTTTTAAGGCCCCGTTTCTAGGGAGTTGGCACATGGATTTATGAAAATCTTGCTCTATACCTTTTCCTGCAGGCGATCCATCATGGCAGCCAGGTAAGCCATCCGGTTTTCCTCAGTCTGCTCCATCTTCATCTGGAGCTTCTCCTCGGCCATGCGGCTGAAGTTGCTGTTCTCCTCCATTGCCTTAAGTAGCACATCCCGCTCATGGTCTCGCTTCTCAGCCAGAGCCTGAAGTATCTGTGCCTCCTGGGACTGCAAGGGCACAATAAAGAGCAGGAGGTATAGTGAAGAGCAGCGGAGAGCATGTGTCAGGAAGAATGGGTCAATAGCAAGACAATGATTTCCTGTAATCTACTCACTGATTCTCTCTTTAAATGTAAGTATGAGTGTAAGCTGCTCACACATTTCCATCCATCTGGATGTAAGTGAATTTCTCCCCTTTGCTCGTTTATCTTCCCGTTTGAAAATACTGTTTGTCTGGCCTACAGTAGTGGACATCTGCTGCTGAAAAATTATGGGAAACTATGCTATTGATTGTGTAATTGATTTGTTGGTTTGTCAGTTGCTTGCCTGTATTGACATTCAGATCAATAAGATGCAGGAATTAGCGTAGAGTAGTTAGAGTAGATGTTTCATGGCAGATTTTCAGCTACAGTAAACAACATGTCAAGGTGTCCTGTTGTAAAAACATTCATACCTACTTAATTCATTTGTCCTTTTGTTTTGGATTAGAGATTGTTTATAAAAGGTTTATTTGAGCTTTTGGTGGCTCTTGGTATTTATTGAAGGTAAGTGGCACGTGGCAGGTGAAGCAGTGAAAATGATTGGAAATATCCTTACTCTCCTTCGGTCCTCAGCTGCCTCCAGTTTCTTCTGGATGTCCTCCAGGGAAATGTCCTTCTTTGGGGCGCTGGTAATGCAGTGGGTGATATCAGACACTGGGGAGGACGGCTTCAAGATGACCTCGAAGGCCTGGCCTGAGGCTCGCTTGTTAATGGGCTTAATGTCCATGTCTGCATGAGTGTGCATTAATGTAAAAGAATGACAGACAGAAAAATAATTCACTTGCCTCTTTATAAATTTTAATTAAGATAACAACTGTAATCTCCATTTTGACTACTACGTACCTTGAAAGTCACCCATGATGTTTTTGCGACCCTCGGGGTACAGACAAGAGCAGATGAGTGAGAGAACTGAAAGCTCCTTCATCTTCTCTTTGTAAGCTGTGGAGATAAATGGAAACGTGACTGTTAGTCCATTTGTTGCACAGGTGCAGCTGTGTGTATGCCAGCACACTGCTAACGCACAGGGCGTCAATAACCCACTAACATACAAAAGGATGAAACCTCATTAACCCACTTCTGCCTCCACAGGAGATCCTTCATGTAAATATGTAATTTTTGTTTGCAGAGATAATTATTCATCACATGTCCCAAAAAGGAAACTTCATCAAAGGATGTCTGGTAAAGAACAACTGCCTTGGGTTTTGTGAAAATTTTGCAGTCTTTGTTGAAAACCCATCACAAAGGAAACAGGATGCATGTGTTCTTACTTGGCCTAATTTCCTCAACAGCTAGAAAGCTGTCGTCCCCACAGGACTCTCCATACATCATTAGCTATGCATTTCATTTTGGTCCATTATTTATTAACGCAGCAAGACCAACGCCCCCACTGCCTCTCGGTCATTGTGTGGGTTACACCAAAAAACATCAAAAATTAGTTTATGCTTTCCAGGTAGAGCCAGGTTTTTTATAATGGAAAATGATCTTCGGGCTATTTCTTATCTTTTTTGTCTGTGGTTTATGGATAGACGCTAACAACCGAGGGTTTAGCTTATCAGCATACTACAGCAATATAACCGACCATTCTGCTGTATTTATGGTCCAAAAAGTTAATAACGCTGAAGCAAAGCTGGCGTCAAACCATACTGGATGTATTTGGCAGCCTGCACCCTGCGAAATAGGGTGGGACAAAGTGCCCCCAAGGGCAGACAGGAAAAAAAAAACGAAAGAAGAACAAACCTTGTCTAACCTTGATTGTTTTTGGGACCTTCTGTAATGTTCAGCAGCAGCAAGCCCTGCAGGGAGAGCAGCTAAAATATCTGCAGCACACTGCAGGTTGTGAAATTCTGCTTCTGCACATGGCTGCTGTTCTCTATCGAGGTACGCTGCCTCATGGCGCATATATGCATGCCAGCCTTCATAGTACGGCATAATCCATCACTCAGAGTTCAAGGCCTGAGGGGATGGTGTGTCACATTGATTCATGATTTACAGCAGGCTACAGTAGCAAAGCCAGAAATGAGATTTACTGTGAAAAAGCTTCTTCATGGTGGAGCATAGTGTATAGTGTAGTTAATCCAATTCCTCCTCATCGTGCTTATTCCTTCTCTCTCTTTCTTCTTCTTCGAACTCTGTGTGTTTTGCCTTCTGCCCTGCAGACTGGCAGACGCCACAGTAATGTGATCAACTCTCAGATGTAGCTCTCACTACTCTCTGATGGCCTTGTTAACCTCTTCCCAGAGGAGGAAGTGGAAGTGGGTAAGAGCAAGGCAGGGGCTGAAAAGTGAGAGAGGGTTTCGGTAGGAATGGAGATAAAGGTGAAGCTGGCAGAGAAACAGAAAAAATAGTGAGATGCCTATCAGAGAATGGAGAAAGATAGATAAATACTTTGGCTGTTTGGTTGGAGTTTTAAAGCAACGCTCAACCAACACTTCACAGACAGGAGGATTAAAAATCAGGAAAGGGGGCAGCTCCCAGGGGTCTTAGAATCACCATCCACTGCCTAAAGGAGAGCCTAATGGAAGCAGCCACCTCAGGTGGAGGGCACTTTAATTTGTAATTAGCAGACTGCACCATTTTGGTTGACAAGAGGGGGGAGCAGATCTTTTGCAGGATTGTCACAGGATCATTAAGTGCTGTGTGTATGTCAAAGCCCCAGCAGCCATTTTCTCCCACATGCAACCCTAGTCGACAGCTGAAGCCTCAACCAGTTCAGCAAAGCCGATTAAGTGCTTATAGAGGAGAATGGGTGAGACATTTTCTGTGTTCAATAATGAAAGTTATTTCCACAAATATTTGTTGAGTCCCTAATAATCAATTCCCAGTGATAAAAAACAGAGAGAAGCAACACATCTCTTGCTTTTGAGGAGCTATAACTATTTAGTGTTGGCCATTTCTGCTTATTTCCCTTTTTGATTTGAGGTGAGTAAACCTGGGTTTTTACCATGATTTTTCCAGAATAAACTTAATTATTTTTTGTTATCTTGGAAGACAAGACCACGCAGCGAACTGAAACTGAGCTCTAGCTCTATAATCTGTATCCTTGGAGATATTACTTTAACATCCCTAATCACAAGAATATGAGATTCTCCTGTGTGCAAAAAATATGGAATTATAACTGAATGTCTCCTGAGAGGCAACATCTCCTTTAATGAGTGTAGCAATAAGCTCATTCTCAGTGGATAAGAGACATAAAAATGATAAAGGACCCAGACTGACATTGCACCGCAATGAGTGTCTAAGTATCTATTAAAAAATGTTGGCTGAGTCTGAGACCAGCTGGATCTGGTGGTTTTTTTGACATCGAGAGTAGGAGATGAGACAGAAGTAATGTCAGACAGGGATGACTCCACTTTAATGCTTTCAGTCCTCCCCTGCAGGCTGGTTTCAACCAGTCAGCTCTGCACCCTCGCTCTAAGAGAGCTGCTCCTCCTGTCCTGAACCACACACAGGCAGCTGGCAAACCGCACGTCCTCTTTCAATCCATCAGCCAAAGAGCACAGATCATCAATATCTACAGCACTTCCTCCCCCGCAAGCATCCCTCTTCCCCAGCACCTTCTGCATCCCCAAGCCCCCGTTTCATCTGTTGCTGATATATTCTCCCTCAGTCCCGTCCTCTCTCTTTCTCTCTCCCTTCATCTGTTTCTCTCTCTATGCATTAGACAAACCACCACACCTCTCTTTGGTCCTGTTCCTCCCACACTGCTTGAAGAATCTGAATCACTTTGGGCAAAAAGGCACAAAGTGAAAAGCATATGAGAGATACAAGGTTATGATCAATTTACAGTAGATTGATCACAGCGTTCAGTGCCATCCTGGGTGCTATAACCTGTCTGTGCATACGCGTTTACAACCTGGCCACCCACTACCAATATAACAAAATTATGAATGTGGTATTACAGAGAAATTGGCTATTAAAGCGAACATTACCGCACTCGGACGAAATAAGGGCAGGTCTAGTCGTCCAGTGGAAAAAAGACTGACAGCAAGTTTTTACAAAACCACACCCTTTGTCCTTTCAAGAAGCTGCTGCAACAGAAAGGTATTTTTTAAATAAATCCTTAAAAGTTTTTGGTCGTTGAAATGCTAGAACATTTTGGAAATTCACATCACAGGTTCTCGATGCTTGGGGAGGTTTCTTAAAATAAAAAACTGCAAATCTTTACATATGAGAAGCTTTATGAAAGCAGTTTATTTGCTCAATTTTTCTTTTGACACTTTTGGCCAATTATGGAAATAGATGTCTGTTAAATTTCCGTCAAAAGACTAATTGATTAAGAAAGCTGTTCTTTCAGCTCTGGTCAACTTGCATAGTCAAATTTACTATGACTAAATCAAAACGCTTCCCCCAAAAATCTAAGACAAAATAGGCAATTGTGTCATGCATTACAATATTTTATAACCTGTAGATACCATTAAATTTGACATAACATATGCTAAATTAATTGACCCAGGTTTTAATTTCGATGAGCAGCGTCAGTCTCCACCAGACTGATGTCACCTCTTCCTCTCAAGCCTGCATTGAAGAGCAACAGTCATCTGGACCAGTAATGGGAGTGTGCCGCATTGATCGATGGGACTCAGTGATTAATCAGGATGAATTATGAGTCCAGGAGTTTTACGCACAGCCTACGATGACAATAGCGATGGCAAAGATAAGACAAAAAAATATAGCAGCGCTTAGACATGACTAGTAGTTGAAAATTGATGGTATTATTATGTCTGAGAAGCTTCTGTTTTTGTGCACAAAGGAACTGATTTTAGGACACCATGGCCACACCTAATTGGATATGTCAAGACTGCGTGATAGGGATCAAGAAAAGAGCTTAATGCACATGGGAGTGTTTGTAAGCAGTAGTTTATTTATGCTGCTGTAGCATAAGGACTTTAGGGTGTGTCTATGTATTACTATCCTCAGTTCTCCTCTAAAGAAATAAACAAAAACACACAGTTCACTAAAAATACAGTGATAGTGATCCTGCCTTGCAGTAGTTAAATACAATAAGTAGTAAATGTTAATTTTCTCATTAAACCTCAGAACTTTTTTCTCTGTCTCTCAGAAGTAGGAAAATCCCAAATATACCCCCGAGTCTGAAATATTAACAGCACTACCAGGTTTCTGTAAAAAAACATCGAGCCTAAATGAACTCAGTGACCTGCTTGAGTGCTGACTGGCATGATGACTGGTTTCTCCCCCAGAGTGTCTGATCCCCTGCCCAGCCCATTCTGCCTGTCCACAGCCCAAATGATGGAGGAGAGGGGAAAGAGGAGGAGGAGAAGGAGGAGGAGGAAGAGGAAAGGGGAAATAGGGGGTTAGTAGTAACTAGTGTCCCTCAGCAAACACACCATGCGGGACCTTTACTGCTGTCTTTCTGCACGTCCTTTCATCCATCAAGTGTAAATCAAACATAAAAATCAGCCACACACACACACACACACACACACTGCTCTTCATACCTATACACACCCCTTAAAACCAACACACTTTCTTTAATATTACATATGATTGATTTAGCCTATTTTGATTAAGTCAGAGACAGCTCACACAGTGGTTAAAATATTAAATCTATACTAATGAAAGCAAATCGGGCCTTGATATGAAAACCCATATGGACGCACACACAAGGCCTTCCATCTGTCTTAACGCGAAACCTTGTGTTTTTTTTTCCACATTTCTACCAAATACTGTTACACTGTGAATCAGTGTAAACACTGATAAAAATGCAACATAATGGCCAACATTTGCAGTCAGTCACCTCCCTTACAGGATTGGGGCGGGATGTTCCTGAGACGACATTCCTTTTCTCCATCTCCAGTCGTAAATTCTTCCCTCGACTGCAAAGCTATTCTGGATACGGATGCTCTTTTTTCCCCTCTCTCTGTCTCCTCTGTTTCTCATTCAAGCCTTAAGCACTCACCCACAAATTTCTTCAGCACGCTTTAGACTACAGTTATGACCTAGTTATGATGAGGAGATTTGTCACGGTGAAATGTTGCACACCCTGGAGAGCGGCTCGCTGGCTTTGAAACGACCGGAGATGTTGGGTGGGGTCGCTGGCGCTGCATTATGCTGCACGGCTCTGAGTCAGGCAATGAGAGGCAGGTGCAGCAGGCAGGTGTCGACGAAATGCTGCTGGAAAACCGCCTTTCTTGTGTTGATATGGATTATTTCTTAATATTTCTCTTGCTAAACACTGAATAAAAATATGCGTCACTGATAGTGATGGAGCTCACGTTGATCACCACTAATTTAAAATCAGACAAAAGCTCCAAAAATTATTCTTAATAGCTACAACCAAGATTGAGCAAGTGGAAAATGCTGCAATAATTGTACAACTTATTTTTTAATGTGACTTCGGAAAGAATTTGGCCGCTCCCTCTCACCATCCCTCAGCATCCTTTTGTGTCATGGGTGTCGCCACAGCCTCTCAGCATCCTCAAACCTGCGAAGCCTCAGTTATCTCAGAAAAAAATATACAAATCAAATACAAAACTCACCGATTGCGGTCTTAGCCATTTCTGTACGTTGGTGCCGGAGCGGGTTGGCCCAAGGAGTGCGCGCTGGTGGCTGGATGAGACTCTTCTATGGGTGAAGGGACTGCTGGTAAGGCACTGAGTCAGCAGAGACGGGGGCTGCCGGTGCGCCTGGTGGTGCGTTATGAGCTGCGTCAAGTCCGCGGGAAATATCTACTACAAGACCGGAAACTTGTAGACTTGGCTTTCAGAATAAAAGCACAATTGCGCATAGTCGACAATGGCCCACTTGAGGCTACAGTGTCACAGTGGTGTGTAAGTAGGCTTAGTAATAACACAATTACCTACTCTAGTTCCACTCAGAGCTCCCATAATTAGTTTTAAGCAAAATACAATTTCCCTGATTAAAACTTATGAAATGTTAGGTGTTTATGTTTTTTTTTATACCTTTTAGTAAACTGATTATCTTTAGGTGTGCAATGATTGGTCGCAACAAAAATTCAACGACTTCCGACGTGTCCCTTTTGAGAGTCGCCACAGCGGAACGTGTTCCTCACATTGAGGTGGCATGTGATTTTACACCGGATGCCCTTCCTGCCGCAACCCTCCCATTTTATCCGGGATCGGGACAGGCACTGAGGTGGCATTTGGGGATATACAGCTGGTGGGGTGGGAGTTGAACCAATGCTCTAAGCCACCAGGCCCCCGGATGATTGGTAGATTCGTAGAAAGGAAACCTTTCGCTTTGAGAAACCATATAATACACTGTTTTCTGCCACTTCATGGACCCAGTTTCTCAGTTAACTGAGAAAGTAATTAGCAGATTACTTGATAACAAAAATAATGATGCACAGAGGTATTCAAGGAGGGACGCTGTATTTGTCTTTCTCTGTACCAGAGGGACAGATTTGGATGTGGTTGAGGTAGTTATACTTTTCTTACTGGGAGATTGGGGTGTAGCTATGGCTGAATTTATATGTCAAAATATCTTTGGATAACACACAGATCCCCAAGTTGCTCCACGTGTATAATTAAAAATTGCTTTGGATGAAAGCACCCGGAAAGTGACCAAAAAAAAAAAAAAAAAAAAAAAAAGCACTGCTCTCTTTTGAAGATCCATTTCTCTGGATATCTAAAGCAATTCCTTATTTTACCGAGTTTCTTATTTTTAAACCTATAAATTTTTTTAATGGACAAAACGTTTTATTTTCATGGTGGCATTTAAACACAAGTTAACTTTATTACTATTGACATCCTTATATCTTCATTTACACGTCGATGTCCTTCCAGAATACAGTCAGTTTATATTGTTTGGTTATTTAGCAACGTTAAGATGCTCCATATTTAAAATTGCTTTATTTTGAAATTGCGAAGGATAGGAAGTCTTAAAATATACAGTGACTGCCCTGACGCCTGCTCAGTAACGAATGCATGTATGTAGCTCCTAGCTGGATACCATACTCCCTTAAGGCGCCTCTCCAAACCAAAACCCCGACAAACCCTGTCTCCCCTACTTGAGAGTTCAGGCCCTGCGTTAGAAATCTGACCATGTGGGTGTTTCCTCTCTTTGTTCCTCTGGCCAAGAGCAGGTACAGAATCTCACGCCATGGTGTCGAAAGTCGAAGAATGATTGCTGAAAGGAAAAACATTTAGATTTTACATACTTTGTAATTGCCATTTTAACAGTATTTTTGGGTTGAGGTACTCTATCTTCTTTATGACGATGCGACTGCAGGAGAATCAGGCTAAAGCAGATTGAAAACCAGGTGCTTAATCTTCCTCTATGGTCTATTTGATGAGACCTAATGCATAAGGTCATATCATATAGGCTGTATTTAATGCAGAGAAGTATTACTGCAATATTGCAAATTCTGTCACTTCACAGCCAAGCAACCAAATAAATAGGCAGAATCTTTTATTAAAAATGCATCAGTAGGTGGCAGCAAATCCCATGTTTTAGGTCTTGGGGGAACTTGTTAACCACCACAGTCATTAAGTAGTATTACACAAATCTGGTCTAATTCATGTGTTTCTGCAGTTTAATGTTTTTTTCCTGTTGCCAGTAAAAGAATCCAGAAGCCAGAGATGTAGCCAAGTAAGAAATATGAATTCAATATTGAGCAAAGCTTCCCAGGTTGTAAGTGATCCTTCTCATCCTTTGTACTTGCACTTTGAACCTTTGCCCTCGATGTGATGTTATAAATAAGAAAGAGCCATCACAAAATGTGCAAAGTAAGTTTCCTTTGAAGTTCACAGAAAGATCATTTTTCTTTCATTTTTTGCCAGCATGCATCTATGAATAATTTTCAATTGTTGAACTATGAGTGCAACACACATAACCTTACTGACTCGAAGTGTATGCTCCATATCAAAATGCTTGGTTTCCAAAGATAACAGAATTTACTGCTGCTACTGTTTATTCAAAGCACACAAATATCAAAGATCCTTTACAAAGTCGTTGAATAACCTTAAAGAGAGTTTAAGTTGCGGTTTGTATTAAGGCTGGAGATGTGATCACAACAATTAATTAACAGATGGATTATTGAAGTTCAGGAGAGAGAAAAAAATATTAATGAATACACAATTAAAATTTACAAAAGACAATGAGGAATAAATCAGTGTATTAAAATTATAAATATGATTAAAATAACATGTAATATATTCAATTTAATCTAAAAAAAAAATAATGGTCAGCTAAATAATAAAACATCTACACTAGTTAGAAAAAGAAATTTAAGTACGGATGTTTTTAAATTGAGAAACAAGGAGGCCCCGTTGCTGCTAAATTGGCTGCATTGTTGAATTAAACAAGAGAAACCAGTGTGCACAGACACTGTGCATAGGAGACTCAGGTCAGCTGGCCTTATCTAATTGAATACCAAAAAAGAAAGGATAGTATAAATACAGAAGTGTGTGTTTACAAACTTTTTCTTGCCAGCGGATGACTCAAAGAGAGATGTACAGATATGTTGCTGGTTGGAGCAGTTACCGTCTGTTTTTTTTGTACCTGTTTTACTCCTTTAAAATGGTTGCTTCACTGGTGTGCCGCCCTCATGCTGGGTTTTATTAAGCTCAATTTCAAAAAAGAGAAAAAAGTCATGAATATTCTGGGTTTTTTTTACTTCTTGAACATGAATTAAACTTTTATTTTAGATTTTTGCAGAATTTCTTATGATGAAGTTCAAATCTGGACCAGACATCATTTTATTAACAGCATCAATTTTAATAGTGTTAAAAATAGTTTGTTTTCTTAACACCGTTTTTCAGAAAATCTGATTGATGCGCAGATAATGTAATTTCCTAAAAGCAGTTGCATACTTCAAATATGAAGTGGTACTTGTACCTGTAGTGAAGTGGACTCTTTTAGACTTGTACCTGTACCTGCAAATTGCTCTTTTACTTGAGTAGCTTATTGAGTACATGTACTCCTACCACCTCCACAATAAGTCACTGCTGATGTTACGGTGGGTGTCCAGATGTTCCTGCTAAGGTGATTAAAACCACGTTGCAGTCGCTGTCCTTTAAACCATGATGTATAAGTGGCTGTGGGAGGTGCCATCGATAGTGGCGGTTTCATGAGGAGGGGCTAGTTGCAGATGTGGAGACTTTGCTAAAGTTAGTGGCACAGATGTAAAACACGGCACGTGTTGCTGCTTCCTCCACTGGAAAAAAGAAGACACCTAAAGGGTAACCTTTGTCTTTTTTACTTCGTGTTTATACACGCCTTAGCCTACACTTTGACGGTCTGTGGGACGTCATGGTATCAGTCACGGACCAGGGATGTTAGCTTGTACATGTGGAACATCATGCGCGTGGTAGCAGATGGTGAGCTAGTTCTGAAGCTCCACAGCGGCCGGCAGAGACGCCAGCGGCGACTTTTTAGATGGGCGCTGTTTGTATGGGGACCTGTGGTACTTTGTAAATAATATTAGTGAGCTGATGTCACCTTTACGACCCGAGCTCATCCTCCCGGTATTATCCTCCGCTGGGTGAGTGTATCAGGCCAGAGCTAACGAAGCTACTCAGCGCTAAACATTTTGGCGGAAGAGCCGCAGCTACTGTGAACACGCTGACATTTAGCGAAGGTTAATCAGCGCAATGTTAAACCTTTTCTGTCCCAAACGTAGCGACGCACGGTGACCTCATCGTTCCCACGTTCCACGTGTGTTGTAACCACCCGAAGCGAATGTAGAATTCTCTTTATTTGGTGGCCCATTTACATAATTGTTTGAAATGTTTTAAACTCAAATTAAAAAATATTTTAGGGTATAATAAACTGCTACAAAAGCTACAAAATTCGAATATGGCAAAATACATGAAAACACCTTAAATGTTATTTATTATTAGGGATGTTCCAATACCACTATTGGGTACTTGTATTCAGAAAAAATCTCCATTACTACATCTAATACCACATTAACCGCACAGTTAGGCTTAAGTCTTAGGATCTAGTTGCTAACATAAAGATAATTAATATTATAATTCAAATTTTTTAATCAACAAAGATTAAGTTAAACTTTTAGTTCAGTCAGGATGGCCTGTTTAGTTTAAAAGTCACAATTAATACAGTGGTTTATGATCTAAAAAATATAAACAGTGCATCTATAAAACCTGCCATGTGTCACGGAGATGGCCGTGTGCCAGTATGGGGGGGAAAGGGGGCAGGAGAGTTGAAACAGTAAATTCTTAACAAATGCAAGTTTGGAAACCCAAATACTAAATAAATTTATGACTCTCCGTGTCACGACATTTGGCAGGAGAAAGCTTACAGAGAAGAAAATTAATAAAAAAACAGTGGCCTGATTTGAATCCAGCAAAACCGCTTTCGTATATTTCAAAGGAAATGTAGAGCAACAAAACCCGTCTATAAACCAGCAGGTAAGAAGAAACAGGTGAAGAACAATAGAACAGCTTTCCAGAGATCCGTGCAAGACTGGTATCATCCAAGGCACAGAAAATTGAATTTGTCCTCAAAAATAAAGGCAGATATTCAGGTTAGGTCAGCATTTGTGTGCCAGCTTAATATAAAAAGGATCATTCGTGTTTTTCACCATGTTGAATGGCATGTCTTTGTTTTGTTAATGCCTAACCTAATACTCTGCAAGTCCCTCGTGCTTAGCATTGGTCATCAGCTGCCAAAAACACCACAGAAACACAGAAACACAGAAAAGCAATCTAATATTTCACACTCGGCTTACATTTGTGCCCGTGTATTTTTTGTTATCCAAATAATAAAACTCTTATTTAAAAAAAAAAAAGAATTACTCAAATTTTTCAAATGTACCTGTTTCTACTTAATAAAAAATAGATCATAAAGTTAACTTCGCTTTCTTTTAAAAGATATTGATTTGAAAAGCAAACGTTTTATTTCAAAGTTTACTGTTGATTTGTAATTGTTCAATTCAAAAATGTAATGTTTTGCTGTTTGTAATATTTACAATCCTCTAAAGATTTCTTTTCAGGCAGCATTTTTCAGACTACTTTACAGTATTCACTCTGCTGTTTAGCAAGAAAGACGTGTTTGGTCAGTTGTGGAGATCAGCTCACTGCTGCAGGGCAGCTTGATATGATGACATTTTAAAGTCCTCTTTAGTATCAGCTCGTCTATTTCTAGTTTTCTTCGATCTTGTGATCATTGCATTGTTTTCCAACATATTCCACCTCTTTTAAATGAGCATGCTTGTTGCGGTATGGGTTTAATAACACCATTCATTATAGCAATGGTTAAAAAAAGGATCAAGTAAGGATCAAAGGATTAAGTAATCAGCGAATTACTGATGTTTTAACGCATCTCCGCATCATAAGGTAATTCACTTACTCATTTTCTGTAACTCTGTTTTCCCTATTAGATGACGTAGGGGTGTATACCAATGATGCACTGAACCAGAATCACTCATTTGTACTTGATGCTGAGATGCGTTAGGCACTGCTGTGAGACTGCGTGTCCCTGTTTTCTTTACAGATTATCTCGACGGGGATGTTCTCCTTTGATACAACAATGGATGTTTGAGGCAGAGTTCGCTGTCCATAGACACTCCTAGCTGCTTTTTTCTTTTACTTGCTCCACACCTCTCTGTTTCATTGTGTGTAGTATTTTCTTGTTCCTTCCCTTTATCTCACCTCGGTTTCTGCTGGGAAACATTCTGTCCTATTTATCACTCCACTGTCACTTCCCTGTTACCTGCTGAGTTAAAGCTCAAGGCTGTAAATCCGTCACAATGGTTGCTGAGGTAGACTCAGCGTCTCAGGGCAGCGGTGTGCGGCTGAAGCAGGAGATTTCCCTCCTCCACGGAGTTTGTCTCATCGTGGGAAATATGATCGGCTCTGGCATTTTTGTCTCACCCAAGGTAAGAGGCACTGCTTTGTATTTATTTTTCCTGATAGGTTGTCCTAAACTATTTTTTGATCTTTTGGTTTGGATTGTTAAACTTTATTCAGACACTATTAAATCGGAAACAAGTGTTTATTGCTCTTTTAGAAACAAATTTTCTATTTTACAGTTGACTATCAGTTCATTGTTGTATCAGATTGCCACTCCTGGTGCTGTGGTTTGTTTTGCGCCAGAGTTCAAGTTACAGCTTCCACACCTGCCTAAAAAAGCTGTTGAAAATTGATGTGCACCAAACAGGTTAATTGAATTAGGAGCCGCCTTCCCATCTAGCAGTGTGTATGACCAATTTCAAGCCCCTTGGTGTCCACATCTCAAAGGATCTTGCAACTATTCAGGCTTTAGTTAAAAAGAAACAGCTCCTCTACCAACTATGCAACTTAAAGAAACCTCACCTGTGCTCTAAATACTGGTGAACTTCTTATCAGTGTAACATTAGGTGTATCATCTAATGGGTGGTGAAAACAGATCACAGGTGCACAGCTGTCCTCCTTTGAGATCATTTACCAGGCATTTACCTGCGGCTTCCTGATAAACGTTGACTATTCACCCTTTTCCCATCTAGCAGACGCTACAGAAGCCTTCACTTCCACTCCAGCAGCCTCAAGAGCCTCTTTCCTGAGGCTATGTCCCTGCTAAATTGAAGACCATGGTGTTTGCTGCAGCACTGCAGTACACACTGCACTTTCACTTATTATGTAAATTCTACATTTACCTAATTTGCATTTATAAGGACAGACCCATCCTATTCGCACTGCTCATGCTCTCAGAGACTAACTGCATGTCATTGCCTTTGTATATGTCCTCGGCTCAGAAAGGTCTGAAAGCGCTAAACCAGAAGTAGGAAAATACTGACATGTTATGTCAGTCTATGTGATATACTGTACATCATTGTGATAATATATGTAAATGCAGTATTTATGGCGTATTTACAGTACACTTGTCCTCTGCTCTCCTCCTGCAGGGAGTTCTTCAGTACACGGGCTCATTTGGCCTGTCCCTGGTAGTGTGGGCCATCGGAGGGGTATTTTCTGTATTTGGAGCATTGTGCTATGCTGAGCTGGGCACCACAATCCGTAAATCTGGAGCCTCCTATGCCTACATCCTGGAAGCATTCGGAGGCTTTTTGGCTTTTATTCGGTATGTAATTGTTTTATTTTTGTCATTTTCAGCTGAGTGGACAGTAATTGTTTAAACTTTAGACTTGTTTTAAGCACGCTTTACATTGTGTCAGTCCATTTGAAGAGTTAACTCTGAAATAATGAACCATAGTTCTGCAGCTAACGTGATGAAGTTGTTCCTGTCTGAGCCACATTGTAGCAGAGTCTATACAAACCGTCATGTTAAGCTCCTCTCAGTGATTAAACAATAAGATAATGGTAATAACAATAAATAATGGTAGAGACTAAATTCAACACTAACCTTCTTCATGTTTTACATAATTTTCATAATAAATGAAAATTATGTTAATTTTCATTTATAATGAAAATTAACAATCATGATTTAAGGGCCCGCAGCTAATTTTTTACCATGTTTTCTTTTCTTTCTTAAAACTACATAAAAGAACACCGTTTGAGAGTCTAATCATTCTAATAATGCATGTTTGGAAATCTGACAATATTTGTTTTGTTTTATTTATCGGGTGAATGAATGAATAGAAATGGAATACAAATTATTTTATATAACTCTATATTGTTTCTTCAAAACTTCCACTCAGAAAAACTTTTGCTTAAAGTCGTGACAAAAGGACTAAAACATTTGAGTTGAATTTGCTAGAAAATGCAAAACCTAGATGTTTATATAAGGCATGGGTCACCAACATGGTGCCCATAGGCACCAGGTAGCCTGCAAGAACCACGTGAGTAGCCCACAGGCCTGTACTAAAAATAGCTCACCATAGCGTCATTTACCATTAAGCTGCATCTAATTTTTTTGTTGCTATTCTTTTTTAAATCACATTTGAAAGTTATTGTGAGAAATCATTAACATGATCCGTGTCTTCACATAGATGAATATCATTCAGTTAATTAATTATTAATATTAACCTATAATTAACGGTAAATTGAGCAAATTTGTTATTTCAAAAGTGCGTATTAAACTGGTAGCCCTTCGCATTAATCAGTACGCAAGAAGTAGCTCTCACTTTCAAAAAGGTTGGTGACCCCTAATATAATGAAAGAGCATTTACTGATTACACAGAATTCCCAAATGAGTATTTATAGTGTAGAAGTTTTATTTACTTTTCTATTAAAAAATTCTCCCCAAAAAACACAGTGTTAAAAGTCAGAACTTTACACAACAGGTTGTTCTTTTCTAGCCCATCAAACAGATATCATTGACCTTTTTATCTTTTGCAGTTAATTTCTTGTGATATGGATGGATGCAGTGTTCAGCAGTATTGTCATTTTACTAAAATGTAACTTTTGTTTATCAGTTAAACTGAAGAATGTATCCCATTTCCTCTATAGATTGTGGACATCATTGTTGATAGTAGAGCCAGCCTGTCAAGCAGTGATAGCCCTGACTTTCTCCACCTATCTGGTCCAGCCCTTCTACCCTACGTGTTCGGCCCCTTACTACGCCGTCCGCCTCATCGCTGCTGCCATCATATGTAAGGTTCTCCCTGTACTAAACATACTGATATGCTGCAGTGTTTATCATGTCCGTAGTGATAGGGGCATAACTGTGGAGCTGTTAAAGCAGAAAGGAGAGTAAGGACTGCAGTGCGTTATATCAATGCAATACAACAGCTTTTGTAATCATCACTCACAGATAGGATTGTTTTTTTTTTAGGTTATATTTTTTGAGTTCATAGGATGTTCTCTGGAAGAGTTCTGTTTTCAGCAGGCTTTTTAATATTGAGAGTGAGTGGCCCCATTTATCATAAAACTTTTAACTGACCTGTTTATTATTTATTATTGGACACAAGCTGATTTACATGCCATAATGTTTAGTCATTGTCTTTCATCCTGAACCTGCACAATGCTGCTTATAGTGAAAGTTTTATTTAGGAAGAGCTGTATTTGAAATCCATATCCACTTTGTACAAAGGCTGTGAGATCAGTAGCAGAGTGTGAGAGTTAGAGAAGCTCTTACGACAACTGAAAGGAAATGCAGAAACACTGTGCTGGCACGTTGGACCACATAACATACATTTAATTATGTTGTTGAGGCTCAGGGAGTTTAGCGAAACATAGCTGCTGATTCAATTTTTTTGGTTACATTGCATTTAGAAGGCTAAATGTGTAACCACACTTTATACCCTTTGAGTGCCTCTTAATTCTGCCTGTAGGCTGCTGTGCTTAATGAATGGCTTTGTGATGCTCTTAAAGAAAGGGCATTTAAGAACAATTGGAGCTATCTACATTCAATATAATCTCAAACCTGTTTGGTTTGTTTAGACACGATTGTGTGTCAAGTCTTTTACAGACATCTATCAAGGAGAAAGGATTTCTGTGACTCTACAAGACTCACATGGTGCCTGCTAGTTATTTTGAGGGTGGAACTGCTTCTTTCAGTTCTCAGGCTCGATGTAACACCTTAGATTAGCAGGCTTGGTGCTGTTACTTACCATGTTTACATGTTCAGTTTGGTCCAAAAAAAGTTTTGCAAATGTTGGACTAATTTAATGTTTATTATTTTACAACCCATTTCAAAACATTTTCCTTATGTGTAAAGCTTGCATAAAAACAGAATGATTTGCAAATCTCATCCCATATTTTATTCACAACAGAACATAGACAAATTCTCAGATGTTAAAACTGAGACATTTTAACATTTCCTGGAAAATATTAGCTCATTTTAAATTTGATTGCAGCAACACATCCCAAAAAAACTTGAAAAGGGCCACGTTTATTATTGTGTAGCATCCCCTCTTTTAACAACTGTCTGTAAATATCTGGGAGTGAGAAGACCAGTTGCTAGAGTATTAGGAGAGGATTGTTGTCCCATTCTTGTCTGATGCAGCATTCTAGCTGTTTCACAGTCCTGGGCCTTTTGTTGCTGGAGTTTTTGTTTTATAATACACCAAATGTTTTCTATTGGTGAAAGCTCTGGACTGCAGGCAGGCCAGTTTAGCACCCGAACTCTTCTCCTGCGATGACATCCTGTTGTGGTGGATGCTGCATGTTGTTTAGCATAGTCTTGTTGACGACCTTCCCTAAAAGAGACGTTGTCTGGATGAGGGTATATATTGCTCTAAAAACTGTATGTACTTTTCAGCATTGATGGTGACTTTCAAGTGAAAGCTGCCCACGCCATAGGCACTAATGCAGGCTGTTGAAATATCTGCTAAAAACAAGCTGGATGGTCCCTTTCCTCTTTAGTCCATGGGACACAATGTCCATGGTTTCCACAAACAATTTCAAATGTTGATTCATTTGACCACAGAACAGTTTTCCATTTTACCTCAGACCATTTTAAAGGAGCTTTGACCCAGAGCACATGGTGACATTTCTAGAACGTGTTCACATATGACTTCTTACATTTGTGAAATTAAATACATTTCTTATGAAGGGATTATTTAACTGCTTAATTTTGCATAAAATATTATGTTGAGGAAAAAGATTATTTGTTTGACTATTTCTGCCATTAGATAATAGGGGATGCATCATTTGAGCCTAACTAAGATATCTGGTTACTTACTGGGTGCACCAGAGACACTACATGATACTGTAGGTCCAATTTAATACTAGGATAGGGGACTACGAACTATCATCCCGAGAAACATCCCGTCAATTTTTAAACGGATGAATAACAGGTCTTTCTTGTTGAAAGCTTTTTATGTGCCACACCTCTGTTTTTTTTTTTTGACATCACATGAAAAGCTCACTCTTGTTTTTAAATTCATTCAGATATGCTGTCTAAATGCCTTTTTATATGTTCGTTTGGCTTAAGATGCTCCACAGCAATACAAAGGTGCAGAGCCTAATCCTTTCTATCAAAGGTGATAACATTGTAAAGATGAACTTACTTGAGAAATTTGACTGTTACCAGTATATAAACACACTGAATTCAACACATGCATAAATCTTCAGATTGGTTAATGTTTTTTTTTTTTTTTTATACTTACTGCACTGCTTCTATTTCAGTATATCAAATATTCAACAGCTCTCATCCTCATTAAATTTTGTTTGTACATTATAGCGAAAAGGAATTGATGTTGCATTTTCCTTGGTTAATTTCTTTTATTTCTTTTTTTACTCTTTTTCTCTATCAGGTCTGCTGACTACTGTAAACTGTATGAAAGTAAAATGGGGTGCTATTCTTCAGGTAATCTCCACCGTAGCCAAGGTCTTAGCACTTATCGTCATCATCATTACCGGTCTGGTGAAGTTGGCACAAGGTAGGACATCCTAGAATCTCATGGATGAAGTTTTATAAACTTTGCTTAAAGTGTTTAGATACTGCCATTCATTCAACTGTGTTAATGTACAGTACCAACCCTTTGTTTCTGTAGGCTTTGACCAGAACTTTGAGGACTCATTTAAAGGCTCTAAGTTGAACAGTGGTGACATGGCCTTGGCCCTTTATTCAGCCCTGTACTCCTACTCTGGTTGGGATACACTCAACTTTATTACAGAAGAGCTAAAAAATCCAGAGAGGTAAGAAGAAACTTACAAACTCTAAATCAAGAATTGCTTAAATCCTAAATGTCACAAGATGTCGAGCCCAGATCTCACTCAACTTTTTCAAACTTCAACCTTTTAACCCCTTTTCTTATTTTCCTGTTTAGGAATTTGCCCTTGTCCATTGGTATTTCCATGCCCATTGTCACGGTGATCTACATCTTGACTAATGTTGCTTATTACACAGTCATGGATGCAGACCAAGTTCTCAGCAGTGATGCTGTTGCAGTGGTAAGTGTCTCAATGGTCATCAACTTCATTCAGTCTCCCTGTGCAGCAAATAAACTAGAATTCATCCAGCAGTCTGACCATGTGCATACTAATGTCCATATTAATACACCAACATGACTTCTACAAATTGACAGCATCTGCTCGGCCTCAAAGGGGCAGTAGACTTTGATTTTTTCCTTCCTGTCGTCTGCTGTCCTCTCTTTCAGACTGGCTGGCAGCCACTGGCAGTAGTATCTGGTTCGGTTCTCCCTTTTGGTTATCTGTTACTATAGGAGTCGAGATGATGACAGGAACCTCCTATAGCTAAAGAGGTTAGCGCCCCACACAGGAACAGAGGGATGTTCAGGATGTGATTAGTGCAGTGGAGGCAGAACAGTTGTACTCCGGCTTGTTGTCAATTACGTTTTTAGAGTAGTCTGTTTAATGATTTGCTAATGTTCCAGCTGCCAGCAAGCAAATAGCTCTGTGCTGTCCTTAAATTGAGCAGAGAAGAGATAAAATTAAATATATGGGGTTTTTTTTGTGACTTGTGTGTTCTTGTTAAGAAGGAATCTTAAGAAGGAGGTTCTTTGAGTTTGGGCTTCTTCTTGTGTGAAATTGTGTGGTTACCTACATGAGTTGTGCTTGTAGCACTTACTCTGTTCTTTTACCCAACAGGCCCAGCTTAAACTGTGTTTCATGTAGACAGCCTAACAGCACTCATCAAACTATGAAACCATGTCATGTCTGAAGATAGAGTTCAATTGTATAAGCGGTGTATTTAACAACATCATGTTGTTGTTGTTGTTCTTTATTTAAAAATTATGAAGATTCTTCATTAGAAGAAGCACATCTCCATGTATACTTTATGCATACCTACCATCTGCAGGTATATTACAGTGTCCTTGCTGCTGCATTTTGTTGAGTTTGTTGTGTAAATTGTCTCCTATCATAACTGTAGCAGAATAAAAGCAGAAGTTGGAGATGTCCTGAAAGATATAAGGAAGTAGTTGTTCCAAATTATACTACTGCTTTTGTGTGTGTGTGTGCGTGTGTGTGAAACTACTTGTTTTATAGAACAGAGTCTCACCATAAGAAAAAAGACAGTTGGGTGTGTTGAGTGTGGCTTCCTTATTTGCTTTGATCGATTTAAAGTCCAGAATTTATGAATTTTTATTTCATTTCATTTCTATTTCATGATTCTGTTACACCAAATAAATACCAGCCATTTTTTTTAACACAGGAAGTAAGCAGTGCTTTAATTTGAATTATAATGCTTTAAGCTTTTACTTTATAATTCAACAACTTCAGTGATCAGCATGAGCACAGATAGAGCCGAAACTGAAAGTCTACTTAGTATTTAATGTGCCCTGTTAATTTTGGCAAGACATCAGCCTGATGTATCTGCAAACATTGGTTGCTAGCTCCTTGACTGTGACGGTAAACACTGTTGAATGTTTGTTCAGACATTTGCAGATGCAGTGCTGGGTTGGGCTCGCTGGCTCATCCCTCTGTCTGTCGCCATTTCCTGCTATGGAGGCCTCAACTCCTCCATCATTGCTGCCTCCAGGTTAGTATTCTGAGTTACCTACCTATTTTACTCAGTATTCTACAAAAAATAATGATTTTTATTTTTCACACTTGCAACATTTGTTTCCCCCCACAGGTTGTTTTTCGTTGGTTCCAGAGAAGGCCACCTACCTAATGTCCTGTGCATGATCCACATTGAGCGTTACACTCCAATTCCTGCCCTGCTTTTCAATGTTAGTATCAAGTCTATCATACAGTGGGTTTTGAAAAGAAACTGTTTCCTTAATATGTGTTAAACTTTCTGTTTGTGTGTGTGATTGGTCTTTACTTCACAGGGTGCCATGTCTCTGTTCTACCTAATTGTGCCTGATGTTTTCCGGTTGATCAACTACTTCAGTTTTAACTACTGGTTGTTCATCGGTCTGTCAATAGCCAGCCAGATCTACCTTCGTTTCAAAGCTCCTGATCTACACCGGCCTGTTAAGGTATGCGGCAGGAATGTCAGCGTGCATTTTCAGGAGAATCAGCTTTTTAGGTTGACTTGCTTGCTTTTATATCAGTGTGTTTGACCATGTGGAGACTCATGTTCAGAATAATGTCACTCCTGTCATGAATCATGTTCAGACTAGTAGCTGTAGTGATGCAGTGAACATTTGATGGTTTAAATGTTTTAGTTGCAGTGGAGATCCATATTTTTTTGTTGACACATAACTATTGCGATTGAATCACACGCGAGCTGTGTCGGTGGAAACAAACTGTAGTTTGTGGAGGGATTTTTGTATCATTGTTTGCCATATCCAAACCATAACATAACATGAACTGTGTATATGAAGGTGCTTTTAGCTATTTAGAGTTTCAGGCATCGTTGAGTGTGTGCCAGCTGAAAAGCATGAGCTCCAGGCTTGGTAGCTATGGCCTTAAAACAAGAGGAGCAATGTGAACATTTTTTGTCTGGTTCACTTAAGCCTGGCTGAAGGTGTAGTGTAATTTTTCACACTACAATAAATTTCGTGCACGGCCCACAGGCCTCTTTGGACACTGTGCGTGAATGGGGAACTATAAACAGTAACAACAGAAGAAAAAGATGCTGTTCGTCTTCTGGACCTTTATTTACATGTGTTTACCCGTCAACAGTAGCTCACTCATAAGCCTAGTTCATAGTCATGACAGCAATAAGAGTCCATGACATTTTGAATCTGATAACAATGTTTATATGGTTCTGTTAGTGACCATAAAAGTAAATGAGCTGCATAACCATTTAAAACTATTAGAGCTGTAATCAAATCATAAAAACTGATATTTGTGTTTGTTACTATAATTGTTTTGAGTTTGAATCTTCTTTACTTTGTTTCTCCCCTACCCCTGCAGCTGTCTTTGTTCTTCCCGATTGTCTACTGCCTGTGCAGTATATTCCTGGTTGTGGTGCCCCTCTACAGCGACACAATCAACTCTCTGGTGGGAATCGCTGTGGCATTGTCCGGTGCACCCGTCTACTACTTTTGCATCTACTTGCCACGCAGCTCGAGACCAGCCTTCCTCAGCGAAATGCTCAGTAAGAAGCTTCAAATAATGCTGTGCATGTCGTAGCAGTGGCAGTGTGAGGATATTAGTCACTGTTGTTTTAGGAGGGTTGTAAAACTCACTGTAACTACCAACGTAGAATATGCTCTTTCTAAGTGTCTTCAGACATGGCAGCGTCTTGTTGTCAACTAATAATAGCTGATAGTGTTGACCTTGTGGATTTAGTGGTCAAATAGTTTTATTGTAAAACAAAGAGAGATATCAAAGCAACATTGATACAGCAACACAGATATTTTTTTCTCCTGCTTCCAAGATGAACTCTTGAGTCCATGCATTGATTTTTCTTTCTTTTTTCTCTCTCTGCAGATAAGATCTCTCAGTACACCCAGAAACTGTGTATGTGTTGTGTGGCCTCGCCTGATATTGATCTGGACAACATAGACCCTGAAAAGATCAAATGATGGAGCAAAAAAGGACTGTAGTAAAGTACTGTGTAGAAAGATTTGAAGGGGATAAATGAAGGAAGGAAGAAAATTACGCTGCAGACAACCGAGATTTGGATGAGTAAGGATTAATTCATTTTCAAAAAGAGGTATAGAGAAGCTGAATGTTCCAGTTTAACACCTCTTTTTCTCTGACTCATGAGCCATATAAATAAGGGAGCAGGATTTTAATTGAAAGTAATGAAATTACATCAAAACCCTTCGATGAACTACACTTTGCACATTAACTATCGCAAACAATTTTTCAAATGCCGGTACAAGATGCAGTTTTGATAAATCCACATAGAATACTCTTCAACTCACACACACACAAAAATGCTGACCAAAAGCCTTAGCATGACACCACAGCACAAGAAAAATAACAACCCAATCCAGAGGGAGAGGACTCAGCAGAAATGCTTTTGATTTGTTCATTTATTTTTTGTTAGATTTGACCCTTTTAAACCTTTTCGAAATGTCACGGAGTGGTGGCTAATTCAACAAACACTTTAAAATGTATTAGGGGCCTTAATAAAATAAAATTACACAGTGAGTTATAAGAAAAAAGCAAAAAAAACTTTTTGCTTTAACCACTGCACAGACCCCCCAAATGAGTAGTAGAGCCACCGTTTTAAACTGATGCCAAAGGGTTTAGGCCTCAGAATCCTAAAGATTATTACAGGTTTAAAAAGAGAGAGAGGTTGTTCATAAAAGTGCTGGTATTTCTGGCAGGATGCCAATTGTGATGTGCCCATTGCCTTAGATTTCTATCATAATTCCATTCTAGTGTATCCTGCTGGTTATTCTGCCTCAGTGATCTTCTTTCAGCCAACGCTTTTAGTAGCATCTTCAGGGCTATATTTGAGTTCCGGTGCCTCCTAGTGGTAGCTACTGTTTACTTCCAGGAACAAGCTGTAAGGTTTTCCCAGGTGTTGTTCAGGAGTCTGTTTTCAAGTTGGTTTTTATGTTTGCTACTGTCATTTGTCACTCCGTTCTCTGTTTTTAGTCACACTTGCTGGTTAGAGTAATGTCATTTTCAAGTTTTAAAGTGATGTTGTGATTGTATCTTTCTTCTATGCGGTCTGTGCACACATTGCTCATGTTGTTGATGTTGTATTTACCCACTACAGACGTAAGAGTGCGAGACACAGGTGGGATTTTCAATGAGCTGTTGCCTTTCAAATATATCAGTAACATGGATCATTTATATATGGTTCACAGTCCAGATGTCTTTAAGGCTGAAAGTTGGACCATCATTATGCTCCTAGAGTAGTGAGACCGTAGCAAAGTGTCTCTATCAGCTGTTAAACTACAGTAAAAACTGTTAAACATGGGTGTTCGTGTTGTAATTCGGTCCTTACAAACTGTACGTGCCTTCTGTGAATGTGGTCTGTGAATGGCCCTGTCTATTTTTGATATTGTACCAGTTTTTGTGTTTGAGCACAGTCACATTGATGCATTACTGTATGGTTCACCAAAGTTCTTCAGGTCATCATTGTTTTTTGTTCCATTTGTTGAAGTTGTTCCACCAGCCAGATGTTCTAGTTGAGGTTAGTTACAATCAGCTAGAAATGATCAGGCCTTAGACTGAACCATTTTTTGTGTCTTGACACAAAAATGTCCACAACACCAGCCAACAGAAGCACACAGATACTTTTTTAATGTTGCTTTCTCTAGGATCAAAGTCATCAGTGAAGCCAATCAAGCCAGTGTGTGTGCATATTTATAGGAAAACTGCAGTAAACACACAATATTTTTCTTTTCTTTTTCTGTGTAACGTCATATTATGAACTTATTATATACTCAGAAAACCCAGGACTTGAATCTGTTGTTATTTTACATTTCGTTGGGTACCAAATATCACATTTGTTGAGTTGGGTTTGTGTATTTGTGAAACGGTTATTGCTTTGTTCACTCTAGTTATTTATTGTTATTGACATGAACAAAGCAATGTTGCAGTGAGAGATTGAGTGAAGAGAAGTCTTGTTTGCATCTCATTTGAATAAAGACAGGTACAAAAAGTGTGTTTGACTGTTCTTATCTACTGTTCTCTACCAAATGTCTTAAGCCTGAGGTTGCAGTGACTGGCACATAGTCACTAGAGGTCAATGTCTCAGCACTTAATCCTGTGAAGCTTGATGATCTGTTCTTTTGGGTTCAGATACATTTGTATTTGGTTGAATTACTTGCTAAAAAACTGCAATGAAGTTGTCAAACTTCAGTCTGTGTTCAGTGTGCTTCTAAAACTTACTTTGGTAAATTAAGAGATGGATTTTGTTCTATACACATTCACTTTTTTCCTACATTAAATTAAAACTGAAACACCTTCTTTTGCAGCCCCCACATTGCATGGACTTTGGGTTTTTATAACCTTTTAATCAAACTTTCATCAGATATTTTGAATTTGTTTGTGATTTATAAAAATAATTGATGGCACCTATAAGCATGTCATGTAAATAAATAACACATTTACTCCCTGAAAACCTATATACAGAAGAATGCACCAAGAAATACAAAGGCATTTGCTTTGAAAATAACTACCAAAGAGAAATCTGTTCGTTAATGCCTTTAAATGTGTGTGTGTGTGTGTGTTTGTGATGGAGAGAGACCTTTTTATAGCAATTATTGTAATGTTTAAAAAGAAGCTGCAAATTGTCTTTAAAATACAACTAATTGATTATATATAAATAATCTTTCACTTAAATTATCACTTTGTTTTGAGAATGTTAATGTTCATTTTGAAAAAGTCCCAGATAAACTAAGTTTTATTTGTTTTTTTTCTGCCTCCCTTCATTACTTTGCAGTGTATTAATGAAAACTTCATACTCTATTTTTGACACACACAGACACACACACACACACACACACACACACACAAGCGGACCATGGTATCTTTAAGTGGCTGTCTAACTCCCAGCCTCCTCAGGTAGCTGGCCAAGCCTCACCTCCTGTCCATCCATCCACTTCACCTCCTCTGGGACTTGCAGTGCAGGGGCATCACATTTCACCAGGCTTTGCACTCTCAGATGCTGCCTGTTGATAGGTGCTCCTTCCTAGGGAGAGGCATGATTCTGTTCCTACCCAGGACCGATAGAATTGGGTTCCACTGATCCATGCATAAAACATAAAGCAGGGGAGGAGAAGTGAAGCAGAGCACCACCACAGCTACTATAACCGATCTCTGTGGAGTAGAGGAGAAGTGAACATTAGGTTTAAAAGCTCCAGGCTGATGCTCTGGAGGGAGAATCTGTCCTGGGGATGGGTTGAAGACCTGGGGTGCTTCTCTTTGATGGGCGAGTGGCCGTTGCACGCTGGCACCTGCCTGGCATCATGGAGATGCCTCGACGGCTGAACTGGATTCGACACAGGCCCTGGAGGCCTTATGCTTGCCACAGGGAGTTCAACCGTAAGTGGAGCGATGAGCGTAGATTGAATTAAGATATCGATAAAAGTTTGATATCACATATATCATGTATGTGACCAAGGCTGAAACATTTTCGCTTTAATTTCTTAAGACTATTTTTTTCTCTGTCCTCTTGTTTTGTGTGTCAAGTGTTTGTCATTAATTGCCTAAGTGCTGCTGAGAACCTGAGATGCTCCCAGTGTTGTCATCTTACCTAATGAAGCGTTGACTTACGTAATTTGTCCTTCATGTTCTTCATGCTGCATATAATTTACACTTTCCTCAGTTGTTTTTAAAACTCTTCAGACTTGCAGTAAAATTATGCACCCAGGCTTTAATGGAATTTATTCTGGAAAATGTATTTCTTCATGTTGCTGAGGAATTGGCAGGATGTTTCAGACTCACTGCTACTTTGACATTGCAAACTTTTCCTAAATAAAATGCCTTCAGCAACGAGGTTTAGCTCGGCGACACAGAGATGGCTCTCTGTTGATACTGCGTCTATTTGAGCAATGAATGTTTAATGGAAATCGCATCTGTGTTGATTGTGTAGGAATCAGAATGTAAAGACAATGGATCACATTCATGTGGCTGAACCAAGTGGGTCAAGGGGTATTTTATTTGATGTTGCTCATTAACTGTATTGACATGAGAGAAAACATACAGGGAGAACAGGTGAGTGCACATGACTCTGCTACAGTAGGATTATGTGAAGCCGAACAACAGCTTCTGTCTTGACAAAAGGCAGCTCTGTCGTCAGCCCACATTCTGGTTGGAGAGTCATGCATATTGAGCAGAGCTGTTTTCTGGGGATATTTTTGAAGCAGAGATGAGGAGAGTGGGAATAAAAATACACAGATAGAATTGGTTACTCTGACCACTGAAGTATTTCAGTTTTCCCCTGGGAATCAATAAATATCATCTTATACACCCTTAGTAGATCATACAGAAAGATTTAAGCCCGCAAGACTCAGCTGTCCATTAGGCTTTTAGTGTCTACTGTATGTGTGTGTTGGCGTGTTGAACTTGCTAATTGTGCACTCAGTACATGGTGTTTTAACTGCAGTGGCAAGTGATCAGCTGAGTCGTTGCGACAAGGAAGTCTTGAAATGCAGATGTTTTTAGGAGAGTACGTATTGTACAAAAATTCAATATGCCTACATGGCATTCGAACAATGTTATTTAATGGAGGTTGCTGATAAATACCAGAAGTTTGCCACACTAAGTGAAGAGAGACAGAAAGCAATAATTTATTAATACAAACATTGTCCAGAAATTATTTAAACGGAAATAAAATTGATGTGACAAACAACACTGAAATGCTCTGTTACACTGGCTGTTATATATATATTTTTCCCCTGTTGGTCATATATCCCTTAAAATAATCATTAGCTGAAGTTCTCTGTGTCTCAAAGGCCCATTTCTCTTTTATTAGTATAAAAAAAGACAAAATGGAAAAAGAGTTAATGATACTGTTTTTCTTGGTTTAAAGTCTGCAGTAAAATCCTCCTGTTCATTCATCTGCAGGTGAATCCATCTTGGTGGTTTTACAATCTATATAATATAGTAAAGTTTAAAAATGTTAAATTATTCAGTACATATTATGAAATACATTTAATCTGATATGTGCAAATTGCAGTAACCCTGGCAACTGCTCACTTAAATTTAGACAGTTATTATTATGTGTCTACAAATATTCTTTTCTGAGGTGACTCACTTTGACAACCCACTCACCCTTTGTTGCCTTGTTATGGCCTAGAGGTGTACATGTACTACGCGGATTGTTTTCCACTGGAGTATTTGCTGTTTTATCTCTTTGTATCAGACCATCCTGTACAGTACTCAGCTTTGTTTTGGAAATGCTAGGCACACAAGTTACTGTGGATGAGCTCAGTTTTGACAGAAAAGAATGACAATGTTACGCCGTCTTGTTCTCACTGTGCCAGGTCTAAACTGTGGTCATCATACAGCTGGACAGACAGTGCCTATAGAATCACCTAAAGTCTCCTGGTTTCAAGTTGTGGTGTGGTGCCTTTTAATTTGTCTGTCCATGGCAGTGTGTAGGGCAAAAGCAAACTGGACATGCAGTTTAGCTTAAGGCTCTAATACTGACGCTGTTGATAGAGCAGGTCGAACATGACCTATCACTAAATTGTAAGTTGTGGGAGTGAGAAAGTGCTGTAGCTCAGTACATGGACACATGAACAAACTATCTTAAAGATGAATTCCTCCAAATTTAAACCCTCTGAGGCCACCATTGCTATACATCTAATGGAAGGTAAAGAATGAAACACAATTTCATTTTATCAGTGCAACATTGGGATTGAGTACAGATAGACACAGAACGTTTCTGTGGGATTCATTGTGTCCTCCTTTGTTTTTAATCATTGGTAAATCATTGGAGAGTCTTTAATACTGTGGCTAAATTAAGAAGATAATCATTACATCTTGTTGGACAAGGTAACATTCTGGGGGAACAGCCCCTGTGGTTCCAGGCTCTTTGACCTACTCTGAATCAATTGAGACTTTTTTTCAAAGCCATAGTCAGGGATGGAACCCTGGGATCTTTAGTTTACACTTGTCTAATTGGTCATAAAAATATTTCTATTTATTCTAAAACGTTATTACAGTTTTTCTGACTAAACCTTGTGTTTCCAGTAGTGACCATTAGAGGGCTTCCACTGTTTTGTTACAGCCATTAAATAAGCTGTTAAGAAGTGGTTAAAATAGAACACTTTACCAGCTGGTGTTAGGCTGTTTTTGTGACCTATTTGACTCTTACACATTTCTCTATCCTTTATTCTGTTGTTGCCACCCCTCCCCCTTTTTTCCTGCACCTCTCTGTCCCTCACATCTGCCCTCCATGCATTTGCTTTATTGCTTTCTTTCTTTCTCATCTCCTCTGAAGCCTCTCTCCTCTCTTATCATTAATTGTCCTCATGCCCTGCGACCTTCCTCTCTCCCCCCTTCTCCTTATTTCCCTCCTCGCTGGCTTCAGACCTTCATTATTCCCCCTCCCTGCCTCTTCTCCTCATCTCTCTTTAACCATGTTAGTAATGTAGCTCACTCTGAAAATCTTCCCACTCCATAGCAACGCGCCTCCTCACTACAGTAGCCTCTGCGGCCACTGATGCAGAAGGCAGTGTTGGGATGTAATACTACATCAGAGCAGGTTACATATCAGCGCAGCTCATTTTCCAGTTGTCATCTGTAGCTGTAAATGATTCTCTCTGTCTCTCCCTCACTGCTCACTCCCACGTTCTCCCCTTCTTCATTCTCCTTTCTTTAATTTCTGATGCACACACTTATTTCTTCTTCTTTCTTTCCTGCTCATGTGGACTTTTGTCTGTCTCTCTCTCTTCGGCAAGAAAATATTTCAATTCAGAAGCTTTCAGGGCACATGTGACTGTGAAATCATGTTGGCTCTTTCTTTGTATTTTCACACAATAAAGTCAACAAGCAGGGCTGCTGCGTGGGCAGTTTATGAACACGGGGAGAACAAGTAATGGAGGGAGAGGGAATGAGCAGGGAGTAAGAGACAGAAGGAGGAGGGAACCAAATAAAACACTACCTGCATCATCTAAAGAAATGCACATGTAGTTACACAGTAGTTTATTACTGCTCTAGCTTTGTGGCAATAGCTTGTTTATATATGCCAGTATTTCCAGTCACTGATCACAGTTAATTTTCTGACACTAAGAGTGTTCCATATGTAGGAATGGATAACTGAGATGATGGACATGCCAGTTGGCTTAAGCATGCTGTTTAACTGCCCATGTTTGTTGTTTGGTCTAGACACTATGCTAATTAGCTTAGCACTTTGTTAATTTGATCATAGCCCAAAGAGGAATGCATGCTTTATAACTTGCTATGACAAAGGAGCTGCGGGTCACTAGTCTGTTGAACAGCTTGACTATGGTTTTTTAGCATGCTGGTTTTTTACGTTAAGTAACGAGAGTTGCGTTAAGGTGCAGGGGATCATCCCATTCTAAGAAATTGACCAGGCTGCAGAAATGGTTTATATAATGGTTTAGATAGCTTCAGTTCCGTTCAGATTCCCTTTGTTCTCAGACTGTTGTATTCTGTAAAACATGAAGATTGGTACCACTTTAAAAAGAAAACACTTTGAAAGTGACTTCATGATTGAAAAACACAACATAGGGAAAGGTGAAAATGTGCTGTGATTAAAACAATAAAATCAGCTGTTCAGTTTATTTATCAATAAATACAAATCTCCTGAAGTAGGACCATATACTTGGACAACTATAAAACGCACACAGTTATCTGATACACTGTGCTATATTGCAAAGGTCGGTGTTTAGAAAGTTATATAAAGTTGATTCAGTGTGCCCCTTGTTTTCTTGATTTCCATTGGCTTTGTCTTCTACTTCTTTAATTGTGTCAAGGTTCTCATCCCAGCATTTACAGTGCCCTTGCCAGACCATCATTTAATATCAGTCTTTAGATGTTGCTATCAGAGACCAAACACACAGACTAGAGAACAAAGAAGCTCCCACCATCGCATCGTTTCAATATTTTGTTTGTATGAAAGAATGAAAGGTTCTTTCTACATAGGGCTGACTGTTTTAGCATTTCAGGCCAAGGCTAGAAGATTTGGCATCCTCTGGGTATATGGCAACTATGAGCTCATGGTTCCCATGTCGCTGGGTTTGGACCGAGTTGCCAGTTTCTTCTTTGTGCTTCTCAGTAGAACTCCAGAGTTTTCACGGTGGCCAGGATGTGGCTTTACAGAGTGTCCATTCCCCTCAGAAGGATGCCAGACTAAGATAATTGTGCGTGTGTGTGTGTGTGTGTGTGTGTGTGTGCATGTGTTTGCGCGTGTGTGCGCGAGTGTGTGTTCAACAGAGAGAGATGCTGGCTTAAGAGAAACCCATGCTGGCTTAAATAATGAGAAAAAACATTCAAATGCTGGTGAACCGGAAAGAAGACCTTGGTTTGACTCTCCAATGCTGTGAGAAAATCTCTGTCTCACACACTCAGCTAAAATATATTTATTTTACTAAAATTTGAAGATTTTCTGTGACAAATAGGGCAAGTGCGCCAATCTAGATAGATGGAGGTAAGTTTTTGTGTTGCAGTAGCCGTTACATAATAATACAGTATGATTGCATTGATTTTGATCATCTTGTTATAGTTTAATATGTCTGTCTGATTAAATCCATCAATTTGGAAACAGTTTTAAAAGGTTTTTAATGATGTTCAGCACAAATTATATACCACAGTATATATTTCTTTGTTCTTGTGTTGCATCTTTTATTCAGGTTTGTATGGAACAGCTCAAGTGGCTGTAACTTTTGTAAATAAATACAATGCATCCAGTCAGGAATAAATGATTCACTGGCAAAACATACAGTATGTAGGTCATATATGGTTATTGTAAGAACTACATTTCAGGTCTTTAGTGAGAAGGACAGATGTATAATGATAGGAAATATCCTCGCCTAGAGTAATTTGACTCAAAGAAACAGTGAAAATTCATGTATATGCACATACAGAAAGAAGTTTTTTTTTTTTTAAATGTTGTTGTCACTCCCATTTACAGTCCCACTCCCCAGTTTCTCTGACCACTGGACCTTAATGGCTACATGTGTGACACTTAAAATTACCAGTTCTGTCATGCTTGTACTAAGTAAAACATCCACCCACTTCCTAACTCTGACAACTCTTCATGGCTTTGGTGGAATGTACTCATTCTGTTGTACTCCCAGAGAAATACAGCTGCATTACTGCCTAATGTTATTTTACACACTGTTGCCCAACCTTTCTTCAATGCCCCCACCCTATTTCTCAGAAGCTGTGTTGTGATATATTTACTTCCTGTTCCGCCTGGTAGAATTTGTTTATTACTATAAATGTGTCCCACCCCAACCTGCTTGTCTTATCCACTGTATCCAGATGTTTCACTTTGATTTCAATTGTCTGACAGGTAGGGTTATGTATTCACAGTGGTGCAACATGCTATGACTTTTACAGCTCAAATAATATCTGTGGGTAATATATAGCACATTTCGAGTGCCTTGCATCAACAGTCCATGTTTTCTTTCTGGTTTTGAAAGTTGACTTCCCCAATTTTCAGCCAGCAGGTGTTGGCTGTAATGAAAGTTTTAGGACACTGTGATGTGCTGAGTTGTGTGGGAGAGGAAACTGTGGTTTTTCAAAACATTTGACACTCTTCTGCCCCACCCTGCTGTAACCTTCTTTATCTGAGTTTCTAAATCTCCACATCAGAAAAAATAGTTCTTTGTCAAAAAGGGTAAAAAATTATATAATATTTAATGAAATTGTCAAATAAACCTAGTGATTTATGAGGTTGATTTGATGGCTGGTACCCTCTTGAACTCTGAGGTCTAAAACCAAGTACATGTTGGCCTCCATGTCCTTTAGTCTTAGCAGAGCCCTGGCATCATTAAGATTCAGGACTGGCTTCCTCACACTGAAATGTACATTGGACATGCTACTCTACAGTAGATGTAAATAGAGGTTTACTTCCACTGTAACTGCTTCCAAGGTCTTGGCTATTAAACTACACTCTTTGAGGCAAATTTTTAGCAAATGTCCAATGTGTTTTCTTGAAGACTGTCTTGAGTAAATAATTTTAAATTGGACTCAAAAGGTCGCAAAGACAAAAGAACAGAAAAGCTGGTGGTCCTGCTGTTTTTATTTTGTTCAGTGCTTCAGCTGCCTATTATCTTTGCCTCCAGGTGTACCCAGCAGCAGGGCACGACATGGGCACTGCCATCGCTGCAGTGCCAGTCTGCACAGCTGGCGTGCAGCGGCTGTATTGCTGCTATTGTCTGATGCCCTCTGTGAACTCTGGAGCAGAGAAAGAAAAGCAAAGAGTGAATGAGCAAGAGAAAAGGATACAATTGTGGAACAGAGAAAGACAAAATACAATAGCGACAGGGAGAGACAGGGAGAGAGAGCACAAAAATAGAAATTGGTGACAGCACCAAAGGAGCTGTAGACTTCATGCTGACAAGGAGGCGTCTGCTTGGATTATTTTTTAACATAATGTACTCCAGACTCAGGACTTACAACCGTATAAAGATGAAAAGATACCAATATGCTTACAGTAGGTACAGTATATCTATACTTTTTTTTTTTGTACAGCTTTATTTTGGATTTTTAATTAATGAAGCTTCAGCTGTTTTCTTTCATCTTCCCATGGTTCTTTCTGCAAACTAAAGAAGGCAATTCTTCAAACAACCATACTGAGTTTGCAGAAGTGGAACATAGTTTACATAGTTTACCTGAAAAATGTGAGTGGGTGCTACTACAAAACTAGCTTGACTTGAAGTGGAATACAGTACTTCAGGCCTCTTTTACAAATTCATACATGCTGAGTTTACTCTTTGTAGAAACACATTTTTTGGTTAAATTTCTGTGAATTAAACTGTAACCACACACAATCGGTGTCAGTTGTGTGTACATGCATGAGGTACGCTTCAATACAGTACATTATGGCCATCTTCTATCAGACACATGAAGCCATAACGCAATCAACACGCACAAATGCTAACTCACACGCGTGCACCTTGAGTGAGTCAGAGAGCGCCACAGCAAATTGGATTTAGCACGCATTGCCCTCATTATTGTTTCCAGGGTAACCATGCACCCTTTCACATTTTGTCATCCTTCTTGGAGGGAGAGAAAAAGAAGCTTAGGCCCAGTCACAGGGTGGAGGAAAGATAAGAAATGATACAATGTCCACAGAAATGTCTTTTTACTAGTCTTGTCTCTTCAACATTTCATTAAGTCTGACTCTCTTTCACATTTGACTGCAAGACTCCCTTGCTTCAAAGCAATCTCCAAACTAAACCTTATATTCTCTTCTTCCTATTTGCTGTATTGACTGGTTTTCTCATCAGTCTTCTCGTTAAACTTCCTCTTCACTGACACATTTGATTTCTCTGAGTTTCTCTGGGCTTGGGGTGAAATGCTGTGTCAGCTTGGGCTTACTCAGGTTCCCTGTACTCTGAAATCCTCTTACCACAGGATTTTATGAATTAGTTATTTATGGAGCAACAGTATCCTGTGTGCTGGGTGTATTTTCCTCTCCTCATTCAAGCTTGTGATTTTGTTAATTTCATTGCTTATTGGTTTGTATCTTTATGCATCTGTTGAAGTATTCTACAGAAAGGTTTATTATGTTATATTTTCTTTAAAAAGCCAGTATTTCATATTAGCTTAAAATCACATTTTGTGAATATTTCCTTATAAATATTAGGTCTTTAATTAAATTATTAATCAATTTTGCTTTTTGAAATCTCTTAACCTTTTCTAAACTCCATAATAAGTAAGTAACCTTATTCATTAGGGATATTTGCCTAAAACTAATCACATTTCAAGTTAAGAATACATTATTGTGCACTTTCAGAAACATCTATATTGGTAGAAATTTAAAAAAAAAAACAAACAACTGAAGAGTGAACGCAATGACCTCGATGGCCTTGAGTGAAGAATCTAACATAAATGACCCAAACCTGTCTTTTAATGCCAATAACATATTTTAATTTGATGCTTGATGTCAGTTCAAATGAAAACACACCCAACAAGGCTAACTCTTTTGTAAAACAAATTATCTGACAGGGATACAAATGTTTGCTTTTGCTGTCTAACATTTGAATGTTGTTTGAATTTAATGAGTTCAGAAGCATTGTGAATGTTTGCAGACCAAGTTGTAATTTTCTCTACAACCCTGCAAGAAGTAAACTTGACTTGCTGTTTGTAAAGTTTGATATGAGATTTTTGTGTTATAGGTGTCGTCCATCCATTTTTGTAAGAATACTGTTGTATGATGATTTACTTTCTCAAGCTTTCTTGTGTTTTATGGCCAATGTGGCATCTATGCAGAAGGCTGCATACTTGCAAATTAGCTCGCGCCACAGAATTAGCTGCTATGCTAATGAGTTTCTGTTTCCATGCTAGTAACTGATATTTTAGTCTGCAGTAACAGGCGGCGCACTGATGCATATTGTCATGGCCAGATGAGTGAGTGTGTAGGAGGCTGAAGCCGCCTATTCAGCCTCTTGGGATACTCATCATCTGGCTTGATTCAGATGCCAAAGAGCTCCATTGTTCGACCCCATTCAAACAAGACTATTGTACTGAGCATTTGTGCTACTGTTTGCAATGCTGGAGTAACAACTGCATGTGTTTGGTGTGCAAGTGTTTGTCTGTGTTGTGTTTTGGTGGCATTGTGTAACAGAGTTCAGTATTATTATTTGCATGAGTGTGTGTTCATTTATGTGTGTGTGGGTGTGTGTGCATCCCAGCAGAGTGCGTTTGCATTTCCCCAAGCAGGGGGTTTTCTCTGCCGGCCACAACAATGTTCCCAGTCATTGAAATGCAGCAGAGGAAACTCAACCTAAATGTGACCCCGTTTTCTGACAATGACGCCTGTGAAGTAGATCATGCTCAGTAGCTTCTACCTGCTGAGAGATGACAAGTTGTTGAAATATCCCAGAAATTGCTCAGATTTAGAACTTTTCATGGACTATGTTTGTTGTGAATAACTTAACTCTGGTTTTAATCACAGAAATTATTTTGCTTTCCCCACTTCCATGTTTGGAAGTATATCATGTAGTTGTTGTCACAAAACACAGATGATATGAATTATTGCCAAGTTACATAATTACATTTAAACCTCTAGCACAATATTACACTGCAATAATTTTACTGCACTGAATCACAAGTCATCTGTTTGGTTCTACATCACATCACTGCTGTATTATTGCCTTTTTAGCTTCTGTTGTTTGTTCAGTGGTTTGGTGATGTGTGTGCTGTATTTATGCTCGCGTGTTTCGCTGGGGCTGCAACTTACTCTTACATTCATTATCAATTAAACTGTTCATGTTTTTCTATAAATTGAATCACTAGTGACCTAATTGTTAGAGAATGCCTTTTCTGATTTTTTTAGAGCCAAAGGAGATCACTAATCTTATTTTGTTCAGAAAATGTTAGTTTTCATGATATAAAACAGAAAAAAAACTGTGAATTTTGACAGTTGAGAATGCATAATAAAGTAATAAAGGACTCGACACTAATTACTGTAGGAATTATACAATTAGTTTTCTGTCTGGAAGCATAACATTGTTTTACAACTTGTTTTAAGAATTCTCCTTCTTATTACTGTCATGTCAACAGGCTCTGGCTTCTTCAGAAAGTTATCTAAAAAACCTGTAGTGTACTTATCACACCAATCTCCTCACTGACCTCAAGTTAGAAATCCACTCAAGCTGTAAATCTGTTAAACTACCCAATTATACAAGACAACTTTTAGCCCAGAACACATGTTCTTCACATGTATTTAGAACCACATCCCTCCTCCTGATGGATGTAGTATATCTAAATTGTCTGGACTAGCCTCAGCGAAAATGAGTTTGACTCCACGTTCATTCCCTTGAGCTTTGGCCTTAAAGGCAGGCAGTGACAGAAGTGATAATGAATTGACTTGAGGCCTAGTTTCTATTTCTGCTGGTTTGTCTAAATGGGATGTGAGTCAGAGAAACTGCAGTGAAGACAGATGGAGGCACAATGTGAGAAAGAGGAAGACCAATTTGTGTCTGGCCGGTTATTTATTTATTTATTTATTTTGACATTTTCATCTAAAACTAAATTAAAGGTCAAAAGGAGACATATTACTAGCCACTGGATGTAAAATGCTTGACAGGTACTTGTAAGGAGCATTACTGGAATCGTTTTTTTTAAAAACCTAGTCTCAGAATGGTAAATTATAGTCAGCTTGCTGTAAAGTTCCGCTGTAAGATTTGTGCATGTGACAAAGTTGGAGTTGTGTTCACAGGTTTGTTTGGTTATCCTAGGACTGAAAATGCCTCAGTGATTAAGGTACAAATGTTCAGCTGAGGTCCTTCCTTTTTTTAAAAAATAGTTTTCCAATTTTGTTGCCCTCATTTTATAATACCATTTAAATGGTATGAGACCTTTACATTGATGATAAGTCTACATCCAAACCAAAGAGCTAAGAAAATAATTTCCTGAACACAAGCCAATCTTGGATTTATCACAGTTTATCTTGGAATGAAACGTATATTGTTTTTGAACTACAAACATTATTTAAAACTGGTTTTCCAAGTATCAACTCTTGGAATTTGCAGTTGGATAAAACAATTCTGTGTATTGTATGACACAAAAATAGAACAGTACAGTACATTGTACAATTCTTAAATTGTAATATAAACAGCATGTTATAATTCAATTCAATAAAGTTCTACTTTATTAATATAGGGCTGATTTACAACAAAGTCATTTCAAGGCACTTTACATAATAAAGTCAAGACTATACAGATATATGGAGAAAACCCAACAAATTCCTCTTGAGTAAGGCCAAGGACACAAAAACTCTTTTTAATGGAAGAAACGTTCTGTGACATAAACCTGATTTTAAAAGACAATGGCTCTTTGTGTTTGCAACTTGGGAAAATGGTTAATAATGCTCTACTGTGTGGCAGACTGGATATTTCCATTTATTTCATAACACATATGCTGAGCTGAGTAAATGTGTGTTTTTAGATTATATTCTAGATGCAAAACTATCAGAGGTAAAAACTCTGTTTACCTGAGAGGGAGAGGGACTCCCCCCCAAGTGAATTTGTCTTCTTTAGGGAAGGTCCGTTTGTTTATTTGCTGGGCTGTAAGCATGGAGACTCTCAGCCACAGCTGACAACACCAGACGTTATCAGTGACGCCAAGGCCCCCTCAGTGTGGTCAAAAGGAATAAATAGAAGGAGCAATCAGTGTGGTCCCATGATTCCTAGTGAGCTGTGAAGGAATGACAAGCAGAGCCAGCATCACATCTCACATAGTATGCCACACACGCACACACACACACACACACACACACACACACACACACACACACACACACTTTTTTCATCCTTGTTGGCTCAAGATACAGAATCTAATTATTTCTGTTAATCACCAGCCACTTGGGCTGACTCACTGTAGAGAGCCGTACTGTGCATATGGACACACACACATGAACACATGCCACATGACACTCCCCATACTGTACACACACATGCGCACATTTACTATTACAAGTGCTCTTTAAACAGCACCCTCTTACTTCTGCTTTGCACAGGATGTTATGAAATCGGCACTGTTGCTTAAACTTGGCGAAGGTTGTAAGGAGTCCACTCTCTCTCTCTCACACACACACACACACACACACACACACACTTCACCTGGCACTTACACACACACATCCTCATGAAAGGAGCTGAAACACTACTCAGTCCCAGTGCTCTTCTACTCGAGTGAAGAGCCTGCTGGTTATAGGACTGTCGCCTGAAGCGAAGAGGCCAGGCTGGCATTGATTCGATTTTACAGCCCAGTCACTCCCTCTGAAGCTCCGATTAGTCAGCCAAGGGAGACGAGGGGGAGAGAAGGAGGAGAAGAAGAAGACAACGAGGAGTAGTGATGGCTATGACCGACATTTCAGAGAATGACCTGGATGAGATAATGCGTGAAGAAGCGGAGGATGTCTTCTATGAGAACGGTAGGCTTGCCAAGGGTCAGTTGTGTGAATGCAGGCGTAGGTTTACAGGTGGGCTGCAAGTCCAAGGCAGCTGCTTGAGGTTTACAAGAAGGTCAGACTGTTTAATTTGTGACTTGTGGTTGTAAAAAGGGTTAGGAAGAGAGTAAAAGTGATGGTTGAAGGGTGACCCAGAGGGATTTTGTGGAGTTATGTGCTGCATGGTTGAGTAGGTTTTAATGCACACATTGTTGTTAGAGACTCACCAAATATGAATTTATCTCATAGAGGAAGACAAATTTGTATGCCACTAGTTACAGTGTAGTCACTATGCAGTAGCTATTTCAATTAATGCTTGTAATAATTAGTCATTGTAGGTATTCATTGACTAATGAGAACTTCTTTAGCTCTACTTCCCCATGTGGAAAAGCTATGTACAGTTTGTTTATCGATTCTTCGACTTTTACCCTTTTTAGAAAGCAGAGAGGAGCTGTGGCCTCTACAGTGTGGGCGTTCTTGTATAACGAGCAGATGTTTTTAACCAAGCATTATGCACCACAGTAAAAAAAAAACATATTACAAAATGTACTTTGTTTGAGTGTTTGTTATTTTAAAACCATCTGTAATCATAACCTACAGTCAGTTAGAGCCTGGATGAGAGTGATGAGCAGAGAATAACAGCAGAAAGTAACTGATTTCTCACAGGCAGAAAAAAAGGATGGCAATGCTCTCAGGTTGTGTAACAGACGAACATTGTTCATTTCTTGCAGCCATGGGGCAGTGGTGGGCAAATGGTTGGAGAGCTTTTGACCAGAAGATTGCTAGTTCAATCCCTCAGACAAATCCTCAACATCACCACATGATCAATGCCAACTGATTCTGTATAACTTTGGATTGTGGCAGAAGCAGCATGCATTAAAGATACTTCATACACTGTTACAGCATCCCTTCTCCCACTTAAACAAATTGTTGGACATTTCAGAAAATGTGCTCATTTGCTTCTCACATGCACCTCTGTTAAAGTGGTTGATAATTTCCTTGTCAGTGTGAATTTTTATTATTTTTTTGTCCTTTTGACAAATCCTGTAAGTTCAGGGTCGCCCCACTGGATAATTTGTCCGAATGTAGGCAGTTTTTTCTACACAGGATGTCCTTCCTCCCCAATTTCAGCGTCTTGCCCAGATACACATGTGATCAGGAAGACCCGGGCGCAAAACCTCTGACCCTCTGGTCGGTAGGCAGCCACTCTACCAACTGAGTCACTGAATTGTTCTTCTCAAATTCACACTTTCACACACACACACACACACACACACACACACACACACACACACACACACACACACACACACACACACACACACACACACACACACACACACACACGCTAAGAGCTCTACAAGTCTTCTGCCAAGTACTATCTTTTAAACTGCTCAGAGCTGCTCTAATTGCACACTAACTGCTTTCATTGCACACATTAACACCATAGCATCAATACATTTTACACTCTGCAGCAGCTCCACAGATGATAATTGGACGTGAGCATGTGAGCATGAGAATATTCCCAGATTGTTCATCATTTGGTGTACAATGTATGTTGATGCCTCCACTGACCCACTTTTTACTAAGATGCACCAATGGTAATATGAAGTTCCCTTTGAACAACACAGCCAGGAGGTACACAGCAGATGACTCCCTGCAACCAACCAGCCAATCACAGTGCACAGATTCTTGTGGCCATTGGCTTGCAGGCACCAGTGTGTTTATTCATAGATGCAGCTGAAGGTTGCAGAATATAGATCACTTATATTTTCTCTTTCAATAAGCAATTTGGATTAGTGATGGGAATTACATGGTGTTTCATGCTGAATATCCAAGTGTTTCACTCTGATTAATGCAAATATACTATTGGCCTGTTTCTTTCTAATCATCCTCAGCATTTGAAGTGGATGTTTGATTCTACGTTAACAGCTTTTTATACCCACAAAACTGGAATTTAAAGTTAAGTCTGATTTTACAAGAGACCTACAGTATCCCAGTATTGGGGTTGGGTTCACACAGGGTGTCAAAAGATGCTTTCAGGTGATGCCTTGTGCAGGAAATACTGAAAACTATATTTTAGAGTTTTCTGTACATCTGCTAAATATCCAAATGAAACAAGAAAATTCACAACTCATGGACATGCAACCTGTAGCATGTAGTCACCAGTTTAACAATTAGTCTGAGCTAATTATTGGACCAGTCAAGATGCTGCAGGGCAAAACAATGTGGTAACGCACTAGCAATGTGTAAAATTATTGTTTTTAATGTGATGGCCACAGCCTCGGCCACACCCTGAAGTTGTTAGAGGTAATGTTTTCACTTACCCTTAAATATATCTTAAGCTTGTTTTCTTTCCACTATTAAGTTTGAGTTTTCATAATCAAAGGAAAGCCACACATGTATTTTCCATATTAAGTTCATTTGTTTGCCATACACAATTGGTCTGTGTAGCATGCACATTTGATTAATTTGGTATTGTCAATAAGTAGTTTAGTCTTTATTGCTCTATTCATTCAAATTCTCTTTTTCTTGAGTTACCCTTCTGCTAGTCTGGGGTTGTTAGCCATCCAAACAAAAGATTGGATTGAGGCCCCTCATCAACCCTGAATACTTTTTACTGGGTCCGGTGCCCAATTGAATGTTTGTAAGCTGTCTGTCTAGTGTGTTTTTAATATTTTTTTAGGTATAGTAATGTCTACCCCTTGTGTATCATATTGGTTTGGCCAGCCAGTATATATGTTGACCCTTTTGTGTTACTCAGGTTAGCTCAGTTTGTCTTTGTTCATGGTTAGAACTTGTGTTGTAGTTCATATTTTAGGTTGAGCTATGTTTTGTTGACCTCTTTTAGGTACCAGTTTTGTTAGCTATTCAAATGCATTACATTTTGGGTAAATAAACACCCACTTTTCTTTAAAATGTAATTCCTGTGTCTACCTGCTCTATCTGTCTACCTTAGTGTAAAGATAAAAGTAAGAGTCCCAGGCCCAGACCCACACTTTGTATCACTACATCTACAAGCACAATATATGGCACTGACCTCAGAGTTGCAGTAATAAAACAGAAGGAGAGCAGAGGTATTTGCTGTCAGCTGTGCACTCACAGAAACAACAGTAAGTTTTATATGGCCTGGATAGGTTGTTGCCACTGTTTGCTTCTGTCTGTAGCAAACTGAATTATGACTAAAGGAGCTCTAATTTTAGGCTGGCAGCAAATATGTCGCTGTGTATGAGCACATACACAGTGACAAACTTTGTTAAGCTTCACTTAGCTGGGAATAATAAGTTTTTGTTTTATTCCCACTTCAGTCAATGTTCCTTCTTTGTAGTCAAAGCAAAAAGTAGATGTTTTGCAGACACAAAAAGAAAAAGTTTTTAAGGCATAATGTGTGGGGCACATGCTGACCTGGCTGTACCCTCTGTGCTTGGGAATGTGGTTTCTGAGTACACACACACATTTTACCACAACAGTATGACTATACCAAGGTAGCGGGTAAATATTTGGTATGCTGATTGTGACTCCTAAAAGTTATGTTTCTATACATCTACACTGCAAACACCCAGAATATGAATAACAACATATCGTTTTCTCTCCCTGGTTTTTACCTGCATCTAGCCATGCTAATATTTAGTACAAGTGTGAAAACATGCTCAAATGGAGGTCTATGGATTATCCAGATTCTCTTGAGTTTTTATAGGAAAGATAAAAAAACATGTAGCAGGGCTTTTTAACAGCTTTTATATACAGATTTGTTTGCAATAGTTATGTGTCAACATAAGCTTTAATAAAAACAGATTTTATTTTAATGAAAAAGCACATAGAATTACACTGAGGCTCTATCATGAGGCTGTAAACTGAGTCTCAGCTTTTCCTTTGCCACCAAAATCACCTCTGCACAAACCTCCACATGGCCTGAATGATTTTTTAAAGTTCACAGACACTACAGTTTACGACACATTAACAGATATCAGATAAAAAGTCTAAACCAAAAGAAAAAAGAAATATATTAATGTAAGCTTTAACACGCTGGCTTACTTAACACCTATGGGGAATTCAAAGAACCTGATTTAGGGCTGCCAGTCATGTGGTTGTCAAGGAAGTAGCATAGCAGGTGAGGTAGGACATGTGCTATAAGTGACTAGTCTGTCTCAAAGGAGAGCAGCGGTCATAGATCTTTAATGACAGTGACAGTGCAGTTGAGTATGAGATTGATGGTGCCGTGGCTGGAATGAAGACTTTGTGATTGGTTTCTAACTAAACCAGTGTTTGACTAACTGGGTCAGGCCCAAAAGAATGAAGAGCTGCTTTGAGTCATTAGGGAACTCCTGGAAACAGCACAGGACTGTGGCCTTGAAGCAATGTGAATTATACTCACTTATCTTCCTTCTTTGACATGTCAGCCTTGAGATGACAGTTGTTTATTACGCATTAAAGTAAACCAAATCGCTGTCATCAGATACAGTTTGTTTATCTGGAGGAAAGGCTGTTATGTAGGAATCTTTCACATTGTTTCTGTTCTTTGTGCAATAGGATGCATTTCCACTCCTCCCCTGATAACTATTTACATGTCAAAACCCCTAACTGCTGGGCTCAACAGCTATTTTTTATTTGGTTTTTTTTTTGCCTTTGGTTAAATTTTTGGAAAAGTCTCTCTGACAGTCTCTGACAGTGTCAATCACTCAGATTTTATGGGGGGTTTCATGTTCAGCACTATCTATTTAATCCTGAAAGGAGGGGTTGGTATAATGGTGTGAGACGACTCTACACCTGAATGGAGTTAAAGCTTTGATGTAGTGTGTTCACCTCGCGGCTCTTTAAGTCTTCACTGCAGATTTTGCCACAGGGGGTTTTCTGTAATGTCCTCAGTCAAACAACACCTGAGATTTAAGGAGTGAACAAATATACCACAGTGTAGATGCATGACACAACATGCAAGCTAATTTTAAAGTATAGATGTCACAAATACCACTTTTATGTCTCATTTCCAGTTCCCAGCTGAAACGTCATCCTGCTAATTGTCATGTAACCAGACATTTATTTCAACCTGAAAATTTTTCTCAACAAGTTTTTAAGCAGCGTTAGCTGGATGCATCTCTTTAACTCTAACGATAACATACAAAATAAACATGCTGACATAAGATAAAATATGTTTCATAAGCAATTAAAGAATACAAGTATAAAAAGCTTTAGTTGTCAAGAAAATAATATTTACAAGACATCGTCTCTTGACACTGAATGCACAATTAGAGTCAAACAAGCACATTTTAAGGAGTCACAATAACAGTTAATAAAACTACATTTTCAAATATGGGCTCCAAGCAGATCTCATTAGGTTATCATGCAGATGTCATGAGGTCTTTCTCATTTTTACAGTAGAAGCTTTTAGCTCTTTGCCAGAGGGTGAAACAGGATCCCACCACCCCCACTGCTCACACTCACATACACACACACACACACACACACACACACACACACACACACACACACACACACACAGGAGAAGGAGAAGTCTGCAAGACTAGAAGCCAGGTCAGATTTCACAAACCCATTTCTCTCTTGGTGTCTTGTCTGTACTTGCCTTGTGCAGCAAATCCAAGGAAACAGTATCCTGGTGCACACTGAGGATCAGGATCACAGTAGAGTCCTGCTCCACTCACTGAAAATCTGGCAGGAAGATGGTTTATCTGTACAGAAAACCATCTGCCTTGGAAAGGTTCTTTTCACCCACAGAGAGTAGGAATAGTGATGCATAACATGTCTAGAAGGCAGCAAAAGAATTCAGTTGATGTTAAAGAGCCCAGTCAGAAAATCAAAAACAACAAATCCCTCATCCCTCATGGATGAGAGCTGTGTCAGAAGGTTTGGTAATGTAATAAAGTATTTTTTTTTTTTCAGCTTTTTATATGTCAGATGCTGTTTGAGTAGAATACTGTATTAGCTGCAAATCAAATGTACTGCATGCCCTGATAACAGAAAATATGGAAGCGTGGTGTTGTGATCAGGTAGTAATTCAGTCAATGTTTATTGCTGTTTTTCAACTTGAGGTCCGCAAATTTTGCAACACAGAGACAGTAGGTCAACTCACCCCTTCCTGTCAGTAGAAAAAAACAGGTCTTTCTGCGATATTATTTTGTGGGTGATAATGAGATTCAATAGAAGTGCACGTTTGATTTAGGAGCTGCAGTGGACATGTATTTGTATATCAGGAGATGCATGGAGCTGAGTCAAAGCAGGCACAGCTAGAAGTTAGAGAATGGTTATGAATGAATGTGTCTGCTTGTCCTACTATGAAACACATCACATGCAATGACTTGCCTTTCTAACATCATACACACGCAGAAGCACCATCTTGTATGACAATGTTGTAGAAGTGTTGCAAATAGCTCTGACCTAAGGGGACCTACTGTAGCTGGCATATTACTGCTCCCCATCTCCCTCTTCCTGCTTCTGACAGTTGGCTCTACTGACCTACTTTAACCAAAGGACTCCAACTATTATTATTTACTGCTTGCTGTTGATAAAAAAGAAAAAGGATGAAAGGGAGGACAAAACACAAGACATCACCTCTGCATTTTGGGACGTTAGATTAATTTTTAATGGCGCAACATTCAGTAAGCCCAATGATGCAAGAATAGAAATCTTTCTTTCTTTTATTGCAAAACTGTTTCACCATAAACACATCTCAGTTTTATTGTAATAGATGTTTATATGTGGCTTGTATGCAAGACGGTATTTCTATTGCTAACCTTTCCTTTACAATCCCCATGTGGTTACCATGACAATCTGTGCTGTGGGAAAAACAGGGCGTGCAAGGTTTAGACTCAGTGGTTTGGATCCTCTTTTACAATGAAGTAATCCTGTTTAAAACAGGAAACGTAACAGACCACCCATCACAATGTGTGAAGAGTAGAGTTGTTGACAACTGCGTTACTCCTGTTATAGGGTAAGTTTCTAATAAACAAACATGTTGCGGCTCTTTAGAGCATTTGCTTTCTGCCGGGTTGGTGGAAGAAGTATTCAGGCATCATCTTAAAGAAAAAATTTGCAATACTACAATGTAAAAACACTTCGCCAAGTGAATGCCATGCATTTTAAATGATACTAAAAGTACCAAATACGCAGTTTAACCTAGCAGTAGCACTCTGCTCCTCCCAAGTCGTCTTTTCCAACTCTGCTTCTCCACTAACTGCTACACTCCAGCACACTTTGCACCATTCTTTGAACCCTTCAAGTATTAGTCATTATCAAATTATGACCGAGAATGCTACAAAACTAACTAATCAAGCAGGAGTTGTTGAAATTTTCTGATTGGGCTGAAGCCCGAGCCTTTACTGAAATAGTTTTAGAGACGAACATCAATAACGTTGCGCGAGTCTGACTTTATGGGAGCTGTTGATAGCACGTCTTTGTTTTGGATCATATGTATATCTACTTCTACTACTGTTAAAAATTAAATGGAAATTTACCCATTTGATCATACTGATCAATTTTTCCCTAAATATTGCTTTACTAATCAGGTACTCAGTAACATTAGCATTAATTTAGACTCATGTTTCTTGCAATTTAACAAATGTGGTTTGCAATAAATTAGCGAATCAATATTGACAATATTAACAATATTAACTGTTTTTGTCTTCATCTTAGAGAGTATTATATTATTTTATATTCTTCTTTATACATTGTTCTAAATATTCTTCTTACTTTCTGTCTTTCTTTCTTTATGCTGTAAATGCTCCTGGAAACCTGAGCAGGAAATGTAATCTAACCTAATCAGTCCATACAACATATTTAGCACTGTCGTGTTAATGTATGTAGTGTTGAGTATAATATTGTCCACTGACACCTGCAGTCTGCAGGTCTGTGATGTGCCTCCAAGCTCCTCGGGTGGAGAGACTTTACAAGAATCCTGTCATTACAGACCAAAACATCCACCGGGCAGTGCACAGCCTGTAATTGGTTGAACTCTGTATGTCTGACTCAGAGAGACAAATACAACAGTATGCAGTTTAGAATTTTTTAAGTATCAGTTATGACACAGTACAGTAAACATATACATCTAAGTGTTCTCGGTATGTGTCTTGAATGTGACTTGAATTCCTTTTTGGCATTTACATATTGAAAAGTCAATGAATCAGCATAAACAGGACTAGAAACACAAGAAGAGGCGGCACTCAGTGTTTTCCACTGATATGTTAGTGCCAAGTACTCTCACTCTGACACACGTACACACACAAATTTTCAGTTGTGGCTGTCTGTCCTTCAGCCTTGACCTTCTTGCCCCCCAGTCATGTGGCCCTTCTGACTCATCCTGGTTCAGTGGTCAGATGTTGTCAGCAAAGAAAATGTTAGATTTTGTATGAGCAGCAATAATGCTTTACTAAACAAATCAGAGAGGAAGTGGAGGAGGTTACAGAAGGTGCTTTGAGACTGCAGAGATTGAAAACTGAACTGCTGGGAGGTCAGTGGGAATTGGTTTTATTAGTATTTATTGTATGTGAATGAGTGTTTACATTTATCTGCATGCATTTATGAGCAGGCACACATACAGTGTTGCGACTATAGGTGTATTTGAGCAGGAAAAAATATGTTCTACTACTGCATTAATAATCAGAGATGGACTGTTTAAAAGGGAAGTGAGTTGCACTGTCTCAGAGACAGCAAGTGGAAAGCAGTGATATCCTCGCAAGCTCACATATTTAGATAAAGAAATCCTCCCCGAAACTCGTATTTTTAATTCATACTGTAGTAAAAAATGGAAACAAGGTTTTTGGGATGAACTTTGTATTTTGGAAAATTGTAACACACGTTTCTAAATATTTGGAATTCCATGTGTTAATCAGGAGGGGAGTGAAGTTTTTTGCAGGTAGTGCTCTGTGTTCTGTAACAATATAAAACAGCATATATTTGTATCCTAATCTGAATCACTATTATAACGTTTACTCAATAAGGTGAAGGCATTTAAGTTCATCTTTTCAGAAAGTATAACAGGAATCAAGGAGATAAAGTTCTTCTAAGTTATTAAAAATATCCAAAGCTACTTCATTTACATGCCAAAGTGATTTTGTAGTTCCTGAGAAAATTCCTGAGAAGATTAGGGCTGATTCTACACATTAATCCATAGCTAGATTCCCTGTTGCTGTGATTCTGATTGACAACATCTATAAATATGAGCTTAGGTACTGGATCCATACATGTGTGAGTAATACAGTCTATACTGCATGGTGTGTTTGTGTACAGGAACATGTACTGTATGTTTGTGCACACTTGTTCTCCACTAAATATAGCCACAAGTCCTGGGCTGTTGATCACAGACATAATTACAGGCTGAGCTGTTCAGCAGCTGAGAGTCTAGGAGGAACAGTGATTTGGTGCTCAGACATGGATTCCCCTTTAAACCAGGCTGGAGTGCAAGCACAGAAAAGAAACGACCATTTAGTTCCTGAAGTGTGTGTGTGTGTGTGTGTGTGTGTGTGTGTGTGTGAGCCCATGATGGTAAAATGCACAGAGGAAACAAAATGTTTCTGAGACTGGTTTTACATTTTCTAAATTTCTTTTTGACAACCGAAGTTTGACTCCCAGAGAAAACATAAACCAATATTAGTCAATTATATCTCCAACAACAAAGCTGAATTCCCAGAATCAAGTCCATCTCTGCATGTAGCATTTATGTCAGCCTACTGTGTCTCACTGAAACCCAAGCAGCCCCTGAGGACAGCTGTGACAGTCTTCTCAAAGAAACAGCCACAGTGACAGGTTGGTTTATAGCATCACCCCTATTCCTCATCATTACACAGAACTTTAGCTGATGGTACAATGGCTGATCCTTCCTCACCCCAGGTTTGAGCAGTTTGTAGAGAGCAGTGGTGAAATGCTGCCATTATCCCACCTTGAATAGGAATTGTTAAAATGGCTACTGTCACTTTTGTTACATCTTGACTGAGCATGACTGTTCATTCTTGACCTGTACTGTAACAAATTAACCCAGTTTAAACTAGCTCTCAAGAATTTAGGCTGCATCTCTTGATCTTCCTCAGCCTCAGGAGTTTGATCAGTTGTTAGTTGTAACCTCAGTATAGAGCATTTTGCCTTTTCTTTCCATCATTCGTCATATCTGCCAAAAGCTATAAACTCCGGGCACTGAAGCCATTTCTTCCCACTTATGTAGTTGTTGTGTTCTCTCACAGCTTTTCTCATTGATTTTCTTACCAACCCTCTAAGGTAAACCTTCTCATTAGTACTCTTGTTGTATTTTCCTGGGAGGATGGATATCCTCTTTGTGTCACTTTGTCACTAAAATAGATTTTTCACAAAATTGAAATCACAAAGTGAATTTTCTTGCCAAATCTCTAGTTAAGCTAAGAAGATGGACCAGATGTGACTATATAAACAAAATCCCTGAACCCTCCTTATCTGGTTAATTATATCAAGGAGTCATTATAAAATCCTTTACTAATACCAAACTGATGGATTAAAAGGGACAAGCCATTTTCTGCTCCCTTTGCTTCTTGGAAGGGCGAGATGGATTGGATTTGTATGGACTCAGCGGAACACTATATCCACTTATGGAGGGCAATTATGGTGGCAGGAGCACTTCTACATGAGTCACTCTTCATAAGCCAACCCCCAGACTTTATTTCTTTCAGCCCTCAAATAGCACCTGTGTGTTTCATGCTATTTGTAGCGCTGAAAATGGAGGTGTTTTTCATTGTTCCCTGCCATGTAATATAATGTCTTGGTTTCTTGCATGTCCAAAGAAAAATTGCTCTAACTACTTCATACCAACTGATAGGAAAGGTAATTTTGAAAAAAGATGCTGTTCTCAAGCAGTGTAACTCCAACATTGTTGTCAGTACATCTAACATTACCGTACCTCAGCGAAAGTCAGTTTTATTGTCCAAGTGAACTTTAAATTTAAGCCTACAGGACAAAAAAATAAATGTTAGCGAGAGTTCATAAGGTGGCATCTGGTTAAATTTGGTGCACATACATGGATTCCCCCACATGCGAGCCACAGAAAAGGAATGACAATTTAATACCTGTAGCAGGAAACGCACAGACTTTGGTGTGTGTGTGCATTTGTGTGCATGTGTGTGGCCATCAGTACTTTTGGAGACTGGTCTGATTGCATTTTCCACTCTACACTTTTGCTTCATGCATATTGTTTAATGAATTGTCTTAATTAAAGAAGGTCCAGTGGTAAAGAGTATGATGACTAAAGTGTTTAGTTTATATTTTAGTTTATTTCCTGATCATCATAGTAATCAGTAAATTCAGCCCCAAATAAAACGCCAATGCTAATAAAGCTGATAAGGTTTACTTCATTTATGAGTGACAAGGAGACAAAGAGAAAGACCCAGGACATCGGCCACGTTTGATTCTTGCTCCTAGGGCGCGCGCGTATGCGCACGAGCAAACTCACCAGGCACACAATGGAGAGTTGGGGGTACAAAACAGAGAAGCCCCGCCCTCCATGTGACATCCGCTGCCTCTCATTGGCTCCCCGCTGCTCAGGAGGAGCGCTGCCAGACAAACTGGAATGTGTGTGAGTGAGGGGGCTCCGTGTCCGCTGTGGACGGCCGCTGCACCTACACTTGTCAGGGAACAAACGTCGAACAACGTTCGCGTCGTCTTGTTATCCTGGAGGGATCCCGAGGGATGAAAAGAGTGGGGTCGGAGAGGTTTTCTTTGCATTTAATTTGTATGTTGGGCAACAGCACGATATCTGCACTTTTTTCCCTTATTTTATTTTAACGCATGGATGGAGAGGCGCACGGAGACGGACAGAGACGCCACTGAGACGCCACTCGTGTGAGGTTTACCAGAGGTCAGTTCAAACATCACTCACTGTAACTTTGTGCGGTTTGAAAAGATCAATAAAAGAATCGGATGCGGTGTGGAGACTGCGGTGCGCTTATCCGGGGGGGGGGGGGGGGGACGCATTTCTCCTGTGCGAGGGGCGACGCTTGTTCTCCGGGGCAGTAGGTTAGTGGAACACAGCGATGCGTGGAGGTTAAATTCACATAAACCGATCATAGTTTTCTCTTTGCGCGTTGGTCTGCTGACACATCTTAACGTGAATCATCGAATCAGCAAAGTAACAGTTGGTTTCGGGGTTGGATCCTGTCCTAGAAATCCAGTAGATTAATTTTGAGGATTTAACTACAAAACTGCACTAATTGTTAAGATTTTTAGGATTTTCACCTTGTTTGTTTTCACTCAGCTCTCTGGTCAGGTGTTCTGCTGCCTGTTTGCAAGGGACACGTGAAATAAGTTTAAGGCCTGCCGAGTATGTGGGTGTGTGCTTTCCTGATGAGACCGAAAGCAACCCGTGTACGTGATTTTAAAAATCCCCCTCCAGGTTTGTTGAGGATAAGGGTCAAAGGGCATCCGTCTTTTGTCCAGTGTTGTACACAGATACGTACCACCCACAGTGGATCTGCCTGCTCAGCCAGAGTAAATCAACACAGCAGCAGAAGGACTGAGGAGAAACTGTCGGTGAAGTGAGCAGCATTTACCGGTGTGTCAGGATATGTTTCCAGTTGTTAGCAGCTTTCTACCTGCCAGATGGACCGCAAACAACTTTTTGGTGCCTTCATTTACAAAAAATAAATACAAAAAACAACTACCCTCTGCCCACCTGCTGTAGAAAAATGTGATGTTTTTAAATCTTCTGCCTTTAAATGCCTTCCAACTGAGCTGGCAATATCTTTTCAGCTGCATGTCCTCCAAGCTGATCAAAAAACAGTTCAATCAATCAAGTCCTCAGTACTCAGTTGACTGAGGGGAAAAAAAACAAAACAAGAGGGGAAAAAACAAAATAAGAGAGGAAAATCTTTTACAGTAATAATCCTGCGGCTTGCAGCAAGGCTTTCCCTTAGCTCTTAATGCTGTTTCTGAGAGAAAAGGCATATTTTTTCCAGGGCTAAATGTGCTTTCACTGCAGCCAGTCTGACTTTGATATGGTTAAGTGGAAGTGCTTTGCCTCCCTGCCAGCCTTTTTGGGCCTTGGTTAAGCTATTTGAATGGGGCTGCAGATGAGGGGGTAGTGTGTTTGTGCCAAGCCGAGACGGGCTGCAGGGATGCAAGACCAGCGTCTGTTCCCAGAGCCTCACAGACAAGCTGTCCCTCACCTTCTCTCCACTTTACCCCAGCCGGCTTTTCATTCCCTGCATCTTCCCTCTCAGCCTTCTTTCTTTCCCCCTCCCTTTCCCCCTCTCTCCCTGTCTTCCACTTTCTCTGGCTCACACATGCAGTGACAAGAACACACACACACACATGCACTGATTTCCTCCTCTTTCTCTCCAAAGCCTCATTAAAGGTATTACGACTGTGTGGTTTGGAGGAAATTCAGACGGTCCTTGGTTTTTGTTGGGTTTTCCCCAAACTACTGAGACAAAACAGCGCTGTTGGCATTAACCGATTGTGCCTTTGCCTGCATCACCTGAACCCCAGAGTGGATAGGGCCCCAACCATCAATTGTTTTCCTAATTAAGCATTTAATTACTGTGTTAATGTTAAATGTGAATTGTTAATTGTCATATTCCAAGCAGATGTCTTATTTAGTTCACTGTCACATAAGGCAAAGCTGAAACCGAGGCTGCAACAACAACAAAATCAATTAAAATTATTCAAGCATTTCGATATTTCATTAAACCATTTCATCTAATAACTTTTGCAGCTTTACTTAGTTGTATTTTCCATTAAGCAGCACATGATCCAACAACTGAGGTCAGAACATCTTGTGGATAAAGATCAATAAAAATTGCAGTTGCTCAGTTTTTATCTGATTTACATGGATGTTAATATCTATAGGGTTGATTTACTAAACCCTAAAGCTTGTCTTGTCAAGGCTTGTCTCCTTCATTTCTACGGAGTAATCAGTTAGTGCCTTTTAGATTATAGGTCACAGACTTTAAAGGAAAAATCCCTCATTATTTTTTTTAAATCTGTACTCCCCCTCCTAAAATCCAAAACCCGAGACATTTAATTAACTGTCACACAGAAGACAAACAAAACCAGCACTCTTCCCATTTGAGAAACTGGATCCGCAGGCAACTTGGTGTTTTTTCTTGGAAAAATATTGAAACAAGTGTTCACTATCCAAGCCGTTGATTTTTAAAAATATTTCTCAACCTATTGATTTCTCTGCTTATGGTTTCAGCTCTGAAGTAACTTGCCAAAACAGCTAATACAATAGAAGCACTCAAATAAGGAGGATGGATAGGGCCTGAAAGTGCATTGTACTAGCAGCTTTTACAGTCTATCAGCATCTCACACATGCACACTTGACCTTTTTTCTCTCCTCAGGAACACCCACTTGCACTTTATGGTTATAATGCCTGCTTCTCTGTGTGTGGGTCGATGTGTATATTCATTGCATTCATGTACATATGTCTTTCCATCTGTGAGCACACGTGTGGTTTTGGGGGTAGAAAACGTGGGCTTTGCATTCTTACAGAAGGAGTGCCGCCTTAAAGTTTTCACAGCTGATGGTTATTATTTCATGTTGGCTGCAGAACGTTTAAGGACTGCGCTGGGATGGGGAGAGAAATTATTCCAGTCAGAGACTTTTGCTGCTCTGGATGATCTGTGAGAGTTTAATGATAAAAATGACTTAAATAATAAAGTAAATCTCTTGCTGACTTTCAATGATCCAGACTTCCAGATTTAACTCGACCCTTCATCTGCAGGTGCAAAGCAACTTTGATATAACCCGCTACCGGCAAGAGGTTGATTTGGTTCTTTGATGAATCTTTAATGTTCCCTGTGGGGGAAACTGGGTCATTCTGTTCACAGATATAGAAGACAGTTGTTGTTGTCTGTCACAGCGGTATTATTTTGGGAACAGTTACTTCTCAACTTTTTACACTTCTATATTTTGTTAAAGGTCTGTTTTGGCAACATGATTCATCACATGTGGTGTTACCAGAGAGAGACCTGTGTTTAGACTGTGGTTTAGTAACACCAGAGTCTGATAAATAGGTTCCACCATCTACTGAGTCAAAGGTTATCTGGCCTCAAGATGATAGCTTGGCCCTATTTGCCTGTCCTGACACATCCCATCCCACAATCACAACTTCCTGGAGGGGGGTGAGACTTTCTGGTGTCTAGAGGGTGGGCTGTGGTGGTTATACTGGGGTTAAGTGGTATGTGAAGGGAGGGTCAGAGGTGTCCCTGAATGGGACAGTGGAGATGAGTGGCTGGAAGGAATGAGGAGTGGAGGTGGTGTCTCTAGAGAAGGGATGGAAGACATTAACATTATTAAGAGGTGTGACCCTAGGAGGTGTATATTTGGCCCAGATTGGAATATGTTAACAACAGTGTGAGGCACTATACCAATATTCATTCATGGTCCTATCAGGATAAATCGTACTGATGTTGGTGATCACCCGACTTTTCATGTAACATGAACAGATCAAAGATTTTACAGTATCCTGTGGAATGAATCAAAATGAGTTGGCTCTAAAATTCGTTCGACATTCAGTTTTCCAGAGGACGAGCCCTAGGAGCCGATGACTGTCCTATAGAGCTGAGCTTTACATTTGTAGTTGGAGTAAAACATCTGAATAATTATCAGCTAGATAGCAAAGATCATTTTTACTTTTATTTATATTTATATAACTTGTCCAGTTGGCTACTTTGGTTTATAAGATTGTCTGCATAAAACATTTCTGTCAGCCTCTGTCAGTAAATACTGTGTGTTGGTTAAAGTACCAAGAAATTAAAGAGCTGCCAAAGTAGATTAAGAAACAGTATCTTAGAGCTTATTCCTCAGAAAGCACTGAAAGTGAATATTAAATCATGAATTTTAAAATGTTCAGCATCTTTTTAGGCTTTGGCAAAGGGAAGGGAGTCTGTTATGAAGATTATTCTGTGGTTATGCTAAAAATACTATTAATGTACAAATTGTCAAATATTTCATTGTCAGATTTTTAAAAAGAAAATATCTGTATCTGCAGTTTTGAGGTGAAATGGGCCTACTGGTTCTTATTTTGTCCCGATCTTTTCTGTGTGAGCATACTGTAGATACATGAGTATTAGCCTGTGGACTAAGGGGCCGAACTTCCCTGAGAGACATCACAGGCTTTCATGTTGGTGACTCCAGCACTGCTGCTTAACCACAACACTATCAGACTGCTGTGTGTGACAGAAGTGTGCATGCAGAGGCCATTTCCAGCTAGATCATGTGAAAAGTCAGCATAGCTAGGCAACAAACACAAATACATAAACATACACTCTAAGTAGTAGATGGGTTGGTGTGTTTTTTTTTTCTCCTGAATACATGCATTAGAATCAGTGATGTATGAAAATTATAAAAAGAACAATTATGTGCCGCTCAGTTTCTAATAAGTGGAAAAGCTCTGTGTGTGTTCTTGAGTTTTTCATCTTGATGAATTTTATTTCGGTCACTTTACTTCTTTCCTTCTCCTCTGGTTCTTTCTCCAGTCCCTTTCCATCTGTCCACTGCCTTCCCCTCCTTCCTCTGCTCTCCTACATAGATACTGATGGAGAGTTTATGGAAGAGCATTTGAACCCCTTGAATGCTCCTGTCCTAGTGTTGTCTCTGAGCAGATCAGCATCTTGTTTGTGTATGGTGGTGTACCCCATTAATCCCCTCCCCGATGCTCTAGAGGGGGGCACATTCCCCACACTAGGCGTCATGTGCGACACATGATATTTGACGTCCCACACATTTGGCACATCCTCACCTCTGACTGGAGCAGCTGGGCGCCGTAGTGGCATTATGAGTGCCATAAGCGTTTTAGGGTCCTAAGCTGATAATCTGTCTGTTTTGGTATTTGGTGCTCTCCCTGTACAGTGTCCAGCAGCTGGAACACACACTATTGGATAATGTCTGTGTGTCACGATGGTTTTATGTCTGTTTCTTTGTTTGCCACCATGAGCACAACACACAGATGACAATTTTGGTGCAACACTCAGTGCCAGCAGCTTCACAGTTATTGGTAATACAGCAGCATGGGCTGCTGTGATGATGTCTCAGCTCTGATCAGCGCTGCTCTTTCCTCTTCAGCCTCCAGTTGTCTCTGCCTCTGCTTGTTTGTTTGTTTATCTCTGTTGCCTCTTGTTTTCTTCATCTTTGTCTGTGCACACTTTTCATCTTACCCAGAATACAGAGCACTGAATTTCAGCTCTGCGATCACCTTTGTCTTCAGACACCTTTTGCATCTTTTTGAAAGGAGACTTTTTGCACTTGTGTGATTTGGTTTCTTCTGTCACAAAGTTGAGGTTTTCTGAGACACCAGGAAGTGGGTGTTCCCATTTCCCAGCTGCTTTGGTGTAGCTGTGACACAGCTGTGTGTTGACAGATGAACTGAGGAGGAGGGAAGGGGGGTGGCATAACACTGCTCTTTTACCCTGAGGCAACTCATTGTGAGGATGACTGTTCACTCTTTGAACTGTGCTGCTCCTCCTGCAACAAAATATGTCTTTATATGTTGGAGCTGCTCGGTGTGACGATTATGTTCAGTCCCATCATAACCCAAAAATGTCATCTTTAGCTGAGAATGCAGTGGATAAGGTCAGTGCTGAACTGATTTGTTAGTTGACAGGAGAAACACTTTGTAATGTCGATATTAAAAGGTGCTATGTCTATGTATTGTGCAGTCAAGCATTTTTGGGGATATGGAATTATTTAATGCCAAAAGTCTGAAGGTTCTATAATGTAAGTTATAACATTGCCCTCTTTTTTCCTGTTTTTTTTTTTTTAACTGTAATTAGAAATTGTTGGACATGTTATTTTGGTTCGAATACAATGAACATCTGATAATGAATGTAATCATTAGTTGCATCCCAAGATGGGAGATCAGTAAATGTCACATCTGGCTGAAAGATTTTAAATTCATTTTTTTTTTTTTTACATGTGTTTTAAAGGTCAGGACACATTCAGATTATTTATACTCACAAAAATAGATCTAAAAGAGATCAAGTAGTCAAGACAGCAAGGTCTCCTAGAGATTTAAAATTTATGAGGCTAACACTGAGATAATATGGAATATGTTTCTGTAGATGTGAGATGTTTGGCAACAGCTTAAATTATGTTGCATATAATTCCTCTAAGCCCTAATTGTACTGTCGAAGCATTTGCCTCTATGTGTGAATATTCTGATCTGAAATGATAAATCACACTTTAATGCATGTTTGCAGTAGAAGCACAGTTATCAAAAAATAACATTCAGTAAATGCAGATAAAGCACAAGGCTACTGGGGGGGTGGGGGCTGTGGGTCTTTGAGTGGCTCTGGACCTGTTTTGCTTATCCTTACCTTTCTCTCTTTACTCTCATCTGCTCTGTCTGTCTCTGTTTCATAGTCCAGATAAAAGCTAACAGGCTACAAAAAATGGAGAGTAAACTGACAGAAGAGCAGTGTGGCCAAATGGTTTCTACCAGTCTGTGTAAACAGCTGTGAACTGCACAATGGATAATAGTGCATCATAATGTCTGTGTGACTGCTTATCTGTAGCATTGTCCAAAGACATACAGACTGTGTTGTTTTCTTTCGGTGTCTGAATCATCCTTGTTTCTGTTTTTCTCAAACTCTAAGCCTTCACTGCTCTCTGTTCTTTGTTACTCTCCTTTCACATAATGAGCCTCCACTGAACTACACCTACTTACTTCCAGAAACAAAATAATTAACACTAATCACTTCAACATTTAAATAGTCAATGTCCTGATGTCTGTGGGCAGCTTTGGTGTATAGACTATTTAATTTCCAGTCCAATTGTTCAGAAGTGGTCACGGTTGCAAAGCTTCAAAATACATTTCATATGTGCACGGTTCCTCGATCCCTGCTGAGTCCTTATGCTAAGCAGCATGATAATCTCCATGGGTAGCTGAGATATTTACCTGTAAAACCTCAAAGAGAGCTCATTTCAGGAACATGTGGTTTGCTTTAGCCTTTTTCCTTCTGCACTGTGCATTTCTTCTTATTCAGCCACTGTGTAAATTGTTATTCTGCTGGTAATAGTTTAGTCAGAGCTGCACGAGGAATAAGTGAGAAAGAAATCCACCATGACTTCTGTTTGTAAATTATACCCACAGATTTACCATAGCTGGTAAGGTAGAGTCTGCATTTTCAGATATACTGTAAAAACAACCAGAACCATGTGGTTCATGGGTGCAGGCCATAGTGTATTTATTTGAGTGTTGTCATAGATATGTCTACATATTGTCTACAATTGCATAAAGTGCTGTTTTTGAAATTAATTAGATAAATTTTTTATAGATTTTATGTCCATTTCAAATCAATGGCTTTCAGCTTGTCCCTTCAGGGGTCGCCATAGTGGAACGTGTTCTCGTGCTCTGCATGCTGATTTAGGTTCAGTGATTTGGCCCTTGGTGGCCCTGCGGTGGGATTAAACCTTTTAAATCTCTAAAAAATGTGTCTTAATTTTTTTTTTTTAATGATGTCCTATAGTTGAGTTACTAGTTATTTTGCAGGTGCTAAATGCAATTCTGCCAGAAGCCCAGAAGAACACCTCTCAGTCCTGCCATCTTCCTAGCTTACACAGTGAATTGTAAAAACAACTCTGCAGCTGGCTGTTTTTCCATGACTGGCAAATTCACACATAGCTGCTCAACACTTTGAGCTTGTATTATCGCAGAAACTGCTATCAGTGAAAAGAGTGTTTTCTTTTCCTGCTAAAAATACCAAATGGAGCCGATATAACCAGCCCAATCCTGTTTCAATGGTAACTGGATTCCAGTGCTCCGGCATAGGTGGTCACTCTCTATCAGAGTCACCCATAACGTTCAAATCAAAGAAGAACAGCAAGTGAGAAAGTGGGGATAAGTGTATCAGTATTTGAGGAAAAATCCACCTTGAAGTAAGCTAGTGATGAAGTCTGGTGGATTTCAACAGTGTTTGTTGTCTTGGTTGTTGGTGTATGTGACATTGCACAACGTTTCCAGCTAGAAGCTGCTTGATGAAGGAAAATGCTAACTATGCTAAAAATTTCATAAAATGTAGTAAATTACTGTACTGCACCTGTAACCACACCTGGCAGTGATGCTGTGGTGTACATCAGGTGAAAGACGTTAATATGCCAGAGGTTAGCGATAACATGATTTTTAAGTGTAACAGGTTATTTCTACTGACTTTACACATCACACTATTATATCAAATAAATATACTTCTACATTGTTATGACATATTTTTGGGTCAGTGAAATCTGATAAGTTACCTTGGGTAAGTATTCAGCTTTGTGGCCCAAAGTCAATACTAGCATATATATATACACCTGTCAGTGGTCGAGTTCCATTCTGGGTAACACAGGTGCCGTGTTGTAAAATAGAGTAGGATATATCTGGTTCTGCTGGGTCTTTTTTTTCTTTAAAGCTTAAAGTTACACTTCAAGTAGAGGTGGTCAGTTTTGGTGAAACTTTAAGCAGACGCCACCTTTAGTTTGTGCTCGTCACTGAAGCTCTCCTGGTAATCTCTGCTGCCAAATATGCTGTGTTCAAGAGCACCATGCAATGTTTTTGTGTCGAGTCACAAAGTTGTCTATTGGGTTTCAAAAGTAAATACATTAAAACCTGGACATCAGTGCACTTAAATCAGGTGTGGGGAGCTCTGGTGGGACAAAATAAACCTGAATTGAAATGGTTTCAGAGCTTCATACTGTGCCACTAAAGTAAATGAGGCTGTGCACCAGTGCCAAAGTTGTTGGTCATGTTGTCATGGAATTTCTTGATTTGACTGCAGTATTTAATGAGGTTGGCAACAGACCCATCATGTGGTTGTAGCTGATGTGTCTCTGCTGCTGCTTTCTACTGTTCTGGCTCCTGAGTGGTATGTAAATGAAACCTCTAGAATTTCCTCAATGAGCAGATTTTACAGTAAGGCATCCTGATATTTACAGCTCACAGATTGTCATAATTTCTTGCATGCTTAAAACTACAACACTGCTGCTCTGTTAAAATGTCAACAGCAGCTGCCCAAGTGTAACTTCACTGCAGACACGCCTCAGTTAATCTGGTCATCTGTACGTTTAAATGCCACTCCATATCCGGGCCTTAATTTTCCCTGCATGTCCAGCCCCATGAGGACACTGATGACCTATAATTAGAATAGAGTGACTATAAGCATAACATAACGATACATGAGGAAATCTGAACACGCTTACATATGCATATGTAAAGAGAATTAGGTGCCTTGGAACACTGGGAAATGTCAGAGACGGGGGCAGACATGAGTTCTGCTTCTTATGACACATAAATGAAACGGGTTTGTAGCATGAATCTCCGAGGCAACATTTCTGACCTGCCACGACTTTCACGGGAACTAGCTGGCACTGGCCACCGTTCACACAAAGACACATCGCACAGACTTTGATTCCCACACTTTGGCACTCACACAGTCACAGTCACATCTCTTCTGCAGCAATTGCAATTTCCAATAAACAGTTTAACTGCATCAGATGACTGAATTGTCAGCCGATTCTGGTTAGCGTTATTTATAGTCCAGAGCAGTTTATTGCTGACCCAGTAAAACGTTTTTTAAGAATCATCCACCATGGGAGGAGATCAGAGGAGTTTTAATATTTGGGACAGAAAGTCGGACAGCTTTATTATTTTTGAGAGGTCCATGAATCACTGGGAGCTCAGTCAAGCTGAATAAAATAACAAACATTGTACAGCATAGTATAAAAGGCTGACACTTAATATTATGCTCATTATTCACTGCTGTTAACTTTTTAAAAAGAAAGGAAATAAGTGGATTTCTCAAATTGCTCAACCTTGTGAGACATAGTAAATGTTTTTTTTTACTTTAATGCTGACTTTATTGCTGCTGTTTTATTCAATAGTCTCACTGCTCGCTCCAAAACACTTCTGGGCTATATGAAGCAGAATTCAAACCAAATTATCTTAGTCCTTGGTTTTTACTTGACTGTAATCAGACACGTAAAAAAAGGTCATCAGTTACTTTGTCATGTGCTATGTTATGTGGAAGCTGAGTCATGGAAGACAAGTAAGAAGTCCAGTTGCCATGACTCAGCTTACAAGTAACCTCACTTGGATGATTGAGAGTTTTCACTGACCAGGTGATAGATGTTGTTTTTGTCTTCATTCAGCAGTTTTCCACCTTTGTGGCCATTCGTTGTTTATGATGACTGTGAACCAAGTTATTGAATCTTTTTATGTCTTGGGTCTGACAAATTAAACAGTGTTAATCTTCAATGTGAGAAATCTCTTACTTATTAGCTGCTATATGCTCCTCTGTGTTTACCAGATTTTTTTTTTTACTTTGTCAGCTGTTTGTTGAGGAACAAGTAGCATGTTTTATATAGCACTGAAAACAGCTGCTTGCTATAGCAATTTGGATTTAATGTATCAGTCATAGTGCTCACCTTTGTATGTTGCATAAAAAATCTACTTAAAACCCAATGACTTCAACCTTCAATCTCCAGGTTTGAACCCTTTTCTGTCAGAACTTCTTTCTGACAGTGAAAACTGACCAGACTGTTGACTGTTGAATGATTAAAGGTGTATCATTGCCACCTCACAAGGTGATACTGGCATTGCTCTACACTGTCATCTAGGAAAGTCTCCTGCCTGCTTGTTAATGCCTTTGAGAAGCCTTTTAGTGTACATGAATGAGCAGGAACTTGAATTGAGGATAGTGAGGTTCTCTGTTGTCATGAAGTCATTTTGCCTGGTAAAAGATGCCAAAAACAGCCACATCCTTATTGCAGTTTTTCCCCCATTATATAGTACTGTTAACTAAAGTTTGCATAGGTGCAAGTGTTGCCTTTCATAAACATGACTGTACATGACTCAGTCAGTGTGTGTGTGTGTGTGTGTGTGTGTGTGTGTGTGTGTGTGTGTGTGTGTACACTCCATGCAGATTTGTCAGTGTCACATGTTTTACCTGCAGGGAACTTTGGATTTAAAACAAGTTTATTCCAGGTTGGTCATCAGGTTAATGGACATGTGATGAGAGCAGGATTAAGACAAGCTACTTTTTAACTCAGAATTAATCGTATGCATGCAAGGAATTATGTAGGCAATCTGTAAGAGCTGTAGTTGAAATTTCAGCATGTCATTCTGTAAATCTTAAATCTGAACTAGTTCATCCTGCTGAGGGAAGCTTCAATTTATAATCATTTATATGCTTGTGTTGCAGCGAGTAGGTGCACTTTCTTCATGGCTGCGGTTGGGATATTTAAGAAGCTCATAACAAATTGATATGCCTAAGTAATAAAACTAAGCCCTGTCTTGTTCATGTTTACAGTTTTTAGGAATGGCATCATACAGTTACAGCGCAGTCAAGCTTGAAGCGACCCTAGCAGTTGCCTTCCTTATTGCACCAGTAACACAAATCGGGATCCTGGTTAGCAATGGGGGGAATTGACCAGCTTTCAGGCTCATACTTGCTACCTGGAGTCATATGTAGTCAGCAATTCATCACTATAATCTCATGGATTTATCAGTTTCAGCAGCCGCCTGTTTGGATCTTAAAGCAGACCACACTGCATCATTTTATACACATTCTTCAGCCTGCTTTATCACTTTTTAAATTTCTTCCTATTTTTATCTGCACTGTCTGATACAAATAGATCAAATAGACCACTTAAGGACATTTTTGATGAAGCTGTGAACACATTTAAAGCAGCTTCTATAAAAGATTTAAATTTCAAAAAGCCTTTTTTCCAAATGAATGACTGGTGCTTTAAAAGTGTCTGCCCTCTAACACGAGGGTGTGTGTCCTACTTCTTGGCAGTTGGCTCATAACGGTTGTTTTATGTAACACTCTCCATCCCAGTTTGTCTGCTGTTGCCATGGTGAGGCTAATTTATACAGGCATTACAAATTAGGCACCTGTGGTTAACATGTAGTGACACTGCTTTTTACACATAAGTACAGATTCAGAAACAGGCTTACACACACGCTCAATGGCTTATATTTGTGTGTGTAAGTGTGTGTTTTGTGCTGGAACACTTTACCACAGACAAGACGCTAAGAATGATTGATGTCGTTATCAGTATGAAGAATTTAGAGACGCTCCAGTGATTGTTGACTTGAAATGGCTCCCCTTTTTTGATTGCTGCAAAATTAATGTGCTTGTAAAGTATGTTAGAGGCAATGTTTGTAAGAAACGAATGCCAAGGCAAAGTAAGGATGAGAGTGATAAGTAGAAAGAATAGTGACAAAAAAAGGGAAAGAACAAGAAAGTGAATCACACTGTCATTGAAGAGAAGACTCTGTGGGAGAAATGTTTGCAGAAATTAATTTAGGTGTGAGTCACTTGAATAAAGACGCCCCATGAATAGAGTACTCAGAAAATGACAGAAACTTTCTTTTGCAGATTTTTGAATCTGTGTTTCTCAGCTTGTAAAAGAGGGATTATTGTATGCTGTGTGATGTTGGTGTTGCATGTCTATTGGGCTTCCAGGATATAGTAATGACTTGCAAAGAGAAAGTAATTCGACTGATTGAGACAATCTAAGGTATCGTGACTGGCAGCAAGCTAGCTTGTGTACAGTTGCAGAAAGTGAAAAAGAAAACAATTATTGTTTCATATCTATTTAGTTTTGTTTGCCTTGCAAAGATTTTCAACTTTATTAATATAGCGCCAATTCACAACATATCTATAAAGTCCCTTGAGTCATCTCAAGGCACTTTACAGAATAAAGTCAAGACTATAAAGATGTGAACACCAACAGGTTTTTTACACGGAGTCAGTATTTGAAGGCCTGGGCAGATGGATTTTAAGTCTTTTGCTACAGCTCACTTGATTCCCAAAAGCTTAAATGACATTTTTAATTAAAATTGAATCTCTTTAGTGGCCTATTTCAATATAATTCAAATAAATCTCTGCATTTTTAATTAAAAAAAATACAAACCTTTTAAACTGCATTGTTACATCTACAGCTCACAGCCAGGGACAGTGGTCAGTTAACAGATTAGCTTGTTAGCACTATTGTTAGTTTACAGCAAGTTAGTCGCATTCAGAGGCTCATGGTCATCCCTCCTTCCTTTCCTTATTTTCTTCCTACAATCAGATATCATTCTTTATTAATTATCTGTCTTATGCCCATGGTTAGTCATAACAAAAGAGACAGATGGGGGGAAAAGCCCACCCACCCTTTCTTATTGTTCATTTAGAGTCTGTGGTAATTTGTATTTGGAAGGTTTTTGTCTGTTTTTGTTGTAGTTTCTTGTGTGTTCATGGTCCTTAAATGTCTGGTTTTAGTCATTTCATGTCTATTTTTGGATGCTTCTGTTCATTTTTTGGGTTTGATCTGTTTTTGGCATCGTGTCTGTTTTTAGTAATTTTGCTTGTTCATCTTTTTTAAATCATTTTGGATCTGTTTTTGGTCATTGTGTGTTTTTTTTTTTACACTTTTTATTTATTCAGGGTAAATTGACTAAGGGACCTCCTCTCTTTTTCAGAAACACCTAGATCAAATTCAGTTTCACATTCACAGCTAAAAGCTGTCTATAGTCGGACTTGTTTTCATTGAATAGCTCCACTTGAGCATTAAGGGCCTTGCACAAGTTGTTTTTGCTGCTCTGCTGATGATGGAGAAATCAAAAGCTGCTGCGATTTTGTCTTGCTGTTTCCTCGATTGAACCAGCAACCTTCTAATTACAAACTCGCTATTCTAACCTTTAGGCTGCCACTGCCCACCATATTAGGTGTTTTACGGCTCCAGCCCCTGGGCATGTGCCCGATATGCCCATGTAGTAATCCGACCAGACTCACACCCCCAGCACAAACACACAATGTCTGGGGTGGGACTATTGTGTTACTGCACATAGACCTTGGACGGCCAATAGCAAAGTAGTATTACATCAGCGTTCTTGCTCTCTCAATGCCAGCCCCCTTCACATGCGGGTATGTATTGTTCCTTGTTGTGTATGCATCATGTGTCCACTCTTGTCCAACAGCAGCTCATCACATTGATGAATTAAATGGTCAAACCTTTAACGAAAATATACACTCACACACCTCATCATAGGTATTTCTGGCTGTTAGTGTGTGAGCAGCAGAGAAGAGTGACCGGTGAATGGACTGAGTGGCAGCTGTATTCACCGTGGGTAAGAGCTGGCACTAAAGCAGAACACACTGCGAGTAGGCATTGTTGTTCTGAAAGGCTTTTCAGACGAGATGAGCGGTGACACTAAGAGGTGCAGAGGAAAGGGTTTTTTATGATTCACTGGTTGAATTCTTTGTGAAAGAGTGTGTGAAAGAGTGTGTGTGTGTGTGCGTGCGTGCTATGTGGAGAGCAGTGATGCAAATGTGGAGATTTTTTTTGAAGGGGCTTGCTGAGGCTGGGAAAAGTTTGGGAAAGTACAGAAGTTTAAACATGAATGGGAACATGCAGGATACCACACATCAAGGGAGTAAAACCAGGCTAGATTTCTTTAGTGTATAGACCCTTAGCAAAAAATATGATTTTCATAATCAGATTATATGCAAATTCTTTTTTAAAAAAGTATGTCCCAAAAAGTGTCAAAGATGGTGAACAACGTCCTGCCTCTAGTCTAAACCAAAAACATTTTTTCCTATCAAATATAACAAATGTAAATATTAAATCTTCACATTTGACAACTTATTAGCAAAAGCTGTTTGACACGTTTGCTTAAAATATATAAATAACTGAAAATTTATCTAATTATCACACTGAATTGCAAGAAACTAGCACCTGATGTGTATACAGTCATCCACAGCTTAGATACAGGCACTGAAGCTGTTTCTCTTCTAAAGCCTGGTTCTTTCTGAAAGAGGGAAAAGATGATTATGCTTTAATAAATTGCCAAATTTATCCAGCAGTAGGTAGAAGAGTCCCTGAAAATGAATGTAGGACAAACACTGATTGAATTTCACACATCTCCATCTTACAGTCGGGATTTTAGTGAGCACACTTTAACTCCTGGGTAAATATGAACCTTTTTCCCCTGTTTAATGGTGTTCGTGCTGTTAAATCATATCTACATATTCTCTCTGAGGACAGTACATTGTACTCAGTGTTATTCCCTCTGGTCCTCATCATGGGCAGCACTGGTTGCTCGTACCATTTGGGAACATCAGTGAAGTGAAGTTGACTTGAAAATGAACA